>NC_137123.1:722364-742364 GCF_949319135.1 Squalius cephalus
TTCGCGTCTGAATGGACAAATACACACACCATGTCCGTTTTTGAGAGTATTCACGTAAACACAGTCGGTTAGGCTATGTCTTTACAGAACGTACAGTTTTGTGAGAATATCGGATGTGCATTAGCAGTGCAATTGGATCTGCACACTCGGTCTTAAAGTGATAGTGCGTAATAAACCTAATGCCTTCTGTACACTTAATATTGTTCAAACAACATTCACTGCTCTTTAATAATAGCTTTAATAAAGATTAATTATATTTAATTCATACAAATAAATATATCTGCTTGAAAGAATAAACAATGATGTATGTAAGTAAAGATGCATAATCATTAATTGAAAAAAAAAAAGACTGTTCTACTTTAGGAGAAGTTTTTCCAGTTGAACTTGGTCCCCCCTGTGCTCCCCCCCCCCCCCCCCCCCCCCATTTATAAAATCCTGGAATCGCCCCTGCCTAAACTTAACCACTACAACAACTATCTTACTAAATATTAATAAGCAGTAAATTAAGTTTTTTCAGTTGTAGATAAAGAGATTAAACAAAAATAAAATTAGCAATCCTGTTTTGTCATGTATTATAAATCCAGTGCACCCCCTTCCTTTACAGTGATGTGCATTTGTCACTCCATAAAAACTCGAAACTTATGTCCAAACCAGCCAAAAACAGTAGTCATAAAATGTAATTTCTGTGTGCACACTCCAAGATGGAGAGGAACGTTAGAAAGATAGAACAACAAAGATAGACAAAGGACGACAGAGATAGACAGACAGATAGATACAGACAGACGATAGATAGATACACGGATAAACAGATGACTAGATAGATTTTGTGAAGCACACCAAATTAATTAATGAGCTCCCTTATGTCCTGAGATCATGGTGTTAGTTTAAAGAGCAGCAATTAGCTTATCTAAACGTGTGCAAATCAATAGATCAACTCAAGCTCCTGATGTGTATGTCTGAAAACAAATGACTGGAGCAGTAAAGGCATAACATAATAAATATTTAATAATTAATTAACAATTTACTCACCCCGCTCTTTCACCCTGTGCAGTATGCCCATGTGAATGCCACATTATGATAGAGAAAGTAAGGCATGACACACACACACACACACACACACACACATACTGGTTTCCATGCTGAATGGGGACCAACTTTATGATCATCACTTGTGGGGACCACCCTTTCTAAAGGTTCTAGAGGTACGAAAAAAATTAGGGATACTTACCATAGCTTTGATAACTTATACACGCCTTCAGATATCTGAATTGATGAAGTAATGATTTGACCATGCGTTATGGGGACTTTTGAAAAATCGAGTTGACATGTCTTATAGGGACCAACTTTGCATAATATTTGCATAATTCACACAACCTCCCATTAGATTTGTGGGGACCTAATTTGCATAATTCACACAACCTCCTATTTGATTTGTGGGGACTTAATTTGCATAATTCACACAACTTCCCCTTTTGATTTGTGGGGACCTAGATAGAACAAGAAATATATTACTAATGACAAATAATAGGCATTTATACGAAGTAATTCCTCAGATTGCATTTGTCCATTTGCCCTTAAAAAAATGGGTTCAATCTACAACCAAGCTTCACTCTTGCATAGAACACCTATGGCCAGTTTCACAGACCAGCCTTAAGATAGTCTCAGACTAAAGTGTGTGTTTAAGCCGTTTTAACTGAAAGCACATCTTAAATTAAGTCCTTTGTGTCCAAGTGCCATTGTTTTGTCTCAAGATGCACACCAGTAATGCTTATTTCTAAGACACGTTTATAAAAGCTACTTAAATGTCCTAACTGAACTAAAGGCCTAATCCTGGTTTAATCTAAATCCTGTCTGTGAAACCAGGCCCTAGTGTTGTGCTTGTAATCATCTCCTCAACATGCAGAATATTTGTTTGGATCGATTGATTGTTCTTACAATTGATTGGAATATTAGTGTGATTGAAGTGGATTATATGTGAATGGAGAACTTTTTCACTGCAACAAAGGACTGCATGCAAGTAATGAATTATTGTCTGGATATTTTCCAACCCATTTCATACCCACAGGTCAAACATTTAAACCTTTCCACTTCAAACTATTCTTTCTATAATTGTAATTTTTTCGGCCAACCTCCCAGCATCAGCTGCTACTCATTCACCTGATACTTATAAAAAATAAAACAAAATCTACTACTAATTGAGCTTCAACACATTTATTCACTACTAATAAATGTAAAACTTTACGGTCTTCAAATCGCGGTTCTTCAGTGCTTCTGGTTCAGCTTTTAAACATTTGTCACAGTCGCTCTTTGCTTGTACAATGAACGATGTGATGAATGTGATGAATCGCTTCATGTGCCTTTCCACCGCCTGCACCTCTGTCTGCTGCCAGGGTGTCTTCTGGGTACTTTTACCTAAAAGTGGACAGAAAAAACAATTGAAATGATAAAGTGTGTGCTGGAATTCCAATCCGAAGTTCTGAATCCTATTATCAGTATTTATTAGGTCTGGTTATTACAGTTTTTCTCAGTCGCTTTGGTGCATTTCTCACATCACTATTTACATTTGCACAACAGTTAAAGCAGTTCTCAGAACAATTAGTACAAACTGCAAAACCTAGTTGATAACCTGCAAAAGCGTATCACTTGCTCAAAATGGATAGCTCATTCCTCAAAAGCAAGTATTCATGTCAATGAAAGTGTCAGTGTCATCAAGATGAAAAGTCCTGACACCATTGTTTATGAACAAGATAGTCAAATGGCTTGGTTATGTTTTCATTATGACAGTTTATTCTGTAAATGTTTTCCATTGCAAAAAAGTCAGATCTTGGTAACACTACCTGTACATGCTCAAGATAGCACTATATACTATTTGAACAGCCATTTGAAAAATACAGTAAAGTTACACATTACTGTATTTAGTGAGGTAACAGAGTACAAGACACTGAATATGTATGTTTCACATTTTTACTGCATATGCTCTTTGCAATTCTAATTTGTTCACAGCATTGTGCAAATGAAATAAATACAGCTATGCATAGAGCTATGCACAACTGTAAACAATATTGCAGTACATATTGGAACTGAACATACAACATACAGTACATAGTACTGTAATCATTCATGCACATCCAGATGTTCCTCATCAGTGAAAGCTGAGATTCACCTGAGAGAAATTATTCAATTTAGGAGGCATTTTCAGAAAAATAATAATAATAATAATAATAATAATAATAATTTAAAAAAAAGTGTAAAATTTGCTTGACAGATTTTGATAACTAGTTCAACATTTTTGTATGTAATGACTCAAGCAATGAAATGAGGACTATTAGTTTTATATGGAATGACTATTCAGCATTCACAAGTATAGTTAATTTTGACTGACATGACATAAGCAAATGATAATGTTATATAACAGCAGAGAGTTGTATGAAAGCAATAGATGCATGTCCAAAAGCATTTGCAGTTTGTTGGAAGGAATGAGAAACTGCTACTATGATGTGCACAAATGACTAAATGTTGTGGAGGTTGAACTAACTGTTGTGCAAATGTAAATAGTGATGTGAGAAATGCACCAAAGCGACTATTATTATTATTATTATTTATTAGGTCTTTTATTATTATTATTATTTATTAGGTCTTTTATTAGTCGGTTAGTCGCAGGACATACAGGCGCCGGCGCGATCATTTAACTTTCAATACTCTTATCTGTATGAATAAAAGGACAGAGTAATGCAAACTGTAAAGGTTCAACTCTTATTTCTGTAAACTCACAATAACTACAAAATGTTGTGCTTTGTAAAATAATGAAAACAATCAGGATGTGCTTTCTGCTGTCTCAGTGAACTTGAGCATCACAGAAATGAGCCGAAACTCAGCGTATACTCGCCTCACACCAGGGTGGGAATTATACCGCGGCCACGGCCGCCGTTGCCCTACACTTTGGCCTTCATGCCCCGTGAAAAAAAAATCATCGTACGGCCACAGTGGCCTGTGTGCCCTGGCCCTGTCCAAGTTCCATGTATAAAGCAGAGCATGTGAGCGGAGTGGAGCGGGAGCGAGCGGGGAGCGCGAGCGGGCGGATCTTGGACAGAGCGCAGAGCGGCAATTTCAAAAGGACAGAGCGTCGGCCTATTTCCCGCTCCAGTTTCGCTCCGCTCACACCACGAGTCTGAAGCATGCTTAGTCAAGCCTGACCCTGAATCCATCTGTCTTGCACAGTCATCAACAGTAGACTATTTTCAGTCAAAACTCAGCTCAATAATGGAGTTCAAAAACTCCAAACCATTATGTAGCCTACTATTAATAAGTCGCTCCGGAGTATAAATCGCAACAGTCAAAAAATGCGCCATGAAGAAGAAAAAACACATACAGTATAGGCCTAGCCTAAGTCGCACTGGACTATAAGTCGCATTTATTTAGAAATTTATTTCACAAAAAAAAAAAAACACAATGTTACAGACAAGTATAGCCTACTTGCCTCACAGACCTGAGACATATATATAAAGCTTGAAATGTCTACTTTTAAACAGAACAATTCAAAACGAAAGAAAACAGACTTCTCTCTTATGTAATCCGTATGAAATGTGCAATTCTCTCTGGCGCGTTCACTACTGCGAAGATCGCGAGTCAGCATCTTTCCAGCCGACACAGACATAAAAAAAATAAAAAACTGGTTTATTAGTAAACAATTAAAATGTCTCCTGCTATATTTTACATATTCATAATCATTAATTTTGCCGGTTCGTTGTGACAGCTTTTAGGTGCTTTATTGGCAGCAGCGCCACCCTTACATCGCATCAGCACCGAAAACATAGAGATTCTTTTCTTTTGGGGGCATTTTGTTTGTGTTCAGACTTTCTCAGTTGTTTTTAGGCGCGATGTTAGAGGATGCTGCTAATAAAGTTGCTAGTAGGCCCACACATTGGATTCACGTTTATTATTATAGGCTAAAAAAAATACCCCAGGTTTTATGCCGTTCGTATCATTTTATTTTGTTGTATTTATCCGCCACACCTTTAAGGCCGGTCCGTGAAAATATTGTCTGATATTAAACCGATCTGTGGCGCAAAAAAGCTTGGGGACCGCTACAAGTGATATACATGTAGATTTTTTTCCTTTTTTGGAGCGAGCGGGGGGCGATTTGAGTGGAGCGCGAAGCAAACTGCGTTGAGCGCTGAGCAATAATGATTGTGAGGGTGTATACCTTCTGGATGGAATGGTTCTCTCTCTCACACTCACATGATATAGAGGACTGAATGAATATTTTGAATGCTTTTATTGGCATTTGTGTTGTTTCTGAATGCTTTTATTGGCATTTATGTTGTTTCTATTGTTGTGTGAGGGTGTATACCTTCTGGATGTAATGGCGCTCTCTCTCTCTCTCTCATTAAAAAATGTTTTTTTTTATTAAAAAAGTCATAATCCATGTCTTATTCCAAATTAGGATGTTATGGTATCAATCTGAATGGGAAAACCATCGAATTGTACTCAATGGCCTTTGTGCCCTGTCATATGGCCTTGGTGCCCCTAAAAAAAAAAGAAAAGGTGGAGGCCAAATGGCCTTGCCCCTAAAATTACATAATTCCCACCCTGCCTCACACACACACACACGTGAGAAATATATCTATAGAAAGCTTGAAATGTCTGCTTTTAAACGAATCAATTCAAGTGGAAAATAAATACTCAGATTATGTAATCCGTATGAAATGCGAGTCACTGCGGAGATGACGAGTCTGTATCATCGACTTAATCTCTGCAGCCGAGAATATCAATAAATTATTACAATGTTTGTTTAGACAGTCTCCTTCTGACACAAGACACACTCAATCATTATTTTTGCCGGTGCGCTGCGGAACTTTAAGTGTGCGCTTGATCGCTAATTAGGCTATGTATTATATAGGCAATTAAAGGCTCATTATTATGAGTTATGGCTTATTAATATAAAAATGCGATTAGTTGACTAATAGCTTAATGAACGACTACTAGTCGACTAGAAAAAAAAAAAACTTTAGTCGAGGGCAGCCCTAGTATTTATGTCAGCATCTATATTGCAAGAGAAATTAATTTGCACTCTACCTATAAATAGAATTACACTGTCAATCAAACAGTGATTTTTACATTCAGTCACTTGGCCTGAAATGATCATTGGAGAAAAGGAAAATATATTAGGATCAATGTCTTGGCTGCAAGTTATTTTTATGCATCCATCCACTCAAACTGCTCCAGGGGTTAGGCTAGTTATTACTGATTCGGTGTTTTCATTTTTAGAACAGCTACAGTTCCTACTAGTGCCACAAAACACCTAGTAGATTCTAGCATCAACCAAGTAACCCTCTAAACAACTACAGATGGGTTCCTGAGCAACATGACTGTCAATCTCCCTCGGACTGGGGCTCCATGCAAGATCTCACCTCGTGGGGTCTCAATGATCCTAAGAAAGGTGAGAAATCAGCCCAGAACTACACGGGAGGAGCTGGTCAATGACCTAAAAAGAGCTGTGACCACCGTTTCCAAGGTTACTGTTGGTAATACACTAAGACGTCATGGTTTGAAATCATGCATGGCACGGAAGGTTCCCCTGCTTAAACCAGCACATGTCAAGGCCCGTCTTAAGTTTGCCAATGACCATTTGGATGATCCAGAGGAGTCATGGGAGAAAGTCATGTGATCAGATGAGACCAAAATAGAACTTTTTGGTCATAATTCCACTAAACGTGTTTGGAGGAAGAAGAATGATGAGTACCATCCCAAGAACACCATCCCTACTGTGAAGCATGGGGGTGGTAGCATCATGCTTTGGGGGTGTTTTTCTGCACATGGGACAGGGCGACTGCACTGTATTAAGGAGAGGATGACTGGGGCCATGTATTGCGAGATTTTGGGGAACAACCTCCTTCCCTCAGTTATGTAGTCAAATGATATGTAGATGAGGATCTGCATAGTAAAACTAGGCGTCGTAAGCTCCACATATGGTTATTTCGGGTGGAGATGCATGTACGCACAATCTTCCGCTGACTGGGATTTATAAAGTGAATTCTGCGCAGGTTCTGGCGTACGCACGGTTTTATAAGTCTGAATATTTTTTTGCGTACGCCATTTTTGGCTTTCGGGCGCACGTACACTTTTAGTAAGGTTCCTACGCACAGTTTTATAAATGAGGCCCCTGGTCTGAGATCTGGGTGTTAAAGTGCTCCTAAAGGGTCTAATTTAGTCTAAGAAATGTGTAAAGAGTTCACCTTTGGAAGAAGGCCTCACAGCACTGGCTCCTGTAGGCATCTCTTCATCTGATGGTGGTCTGGGTCTCTTGGGTGGTGGCGGCATGTCATTCCTCTTGGTAGGAGGAAGTGCCACCTCTGCTGATGGTTCTATGGAAAATAATCAAAGTTCAACATTTTCAGAAAGATACAATTTAAATGTACTATAGAATGCTGACAATACACTGTTATTTGTCACACTTATGCACTAATTATTTAAAATCATTAAAGTACAATAAACCCTAAACCTGTGCAATTGTTCATTATTGCAAGTATAATTGAACTACATCTTTCCAGCAGACATTTAATCAAATATAAGTGCAAGTAAATTGAGTATAACCATTTTATTTCATGTCTTAATCATCTGACATGATTCGTTTTGTGCCATGACACAACCAACACGAGAAGAGAGCAGATCAGCTAGTGTTTTATGAAAAATGAAAAATGTACAAGTTTCTCCTATGAAATATATTTTTTATGGTAGTAAACTCACAAAAAAATATTCACTCCAGAATGAATGTTTAGTGTAATTTAGTTGAAGAATAGCTTGGAGGCATTTGATTCATTACACAATGAGCCGTTTCGTCAAAAAAAACAACATTTGTTCAGCATACTGAAGCATCTTCTTTAATGTTGGCTATGATGTTAGAACAATATTTTTGTCTGTCAGGTCTTCACAAGTTACGTGACTGAAAATTATGAATAACTGCAAAATGTAGTAGTGTATTTTGACAGTAATACAAACCGTAAACAGTAGATGAACAGTGTCCCTCTTGTATGCTCCCGTCTTCCTCATCACAGTCAATAACGTTTCTGTGGAAGTTCAAAGTACAGCTTAACAATGGTATATAATGGATCATAAACACCTGGTATACGAATAGATGGTAGGGGTGTAACGGTTCACAAAATTTACGTTTCAGTTCAATACGATACACTTGTGTCACGGTTCGGTACGTTTTTGATACAGCAAAAAGAAAAAAAATGCCAGAGTAATTTCCTTGATTTAATTTTTTTATTCTTTTTTTTATTAAAACTAACATCATAACGTATGATTTTTTTTTACTTTGAGCAATTCTGGAGCTATAATTGACTCTTCTTAGGAGCATATAAAACAAAACGCTCCTTGGAAAAAGTGAAATGTAATATTGTAGTAGTTATAAACAAAGGTTTATTTTAGTTCAGATTAACATTTGAGGGCAGCAATTGTATTTACAATGTCAAGTCAAGTCATCTTCATTTATATAGCGCTTTTAACAATGTAGATTGTCTCAAAGCAGCTTTACAGAGATAAGCTTATAATTTAAGGTAACAGAGATTGTTTCGGCTTTACAGCAGAGTTAAGTTATTTCCATCTAAAGTTAGTTTTGATTGATTTGCTTCCGTCGCAACGATCAAGCAATGTAGCCGCTAAGACGACACCATTCCCTCTACACAGACTTTAAACGCGAACCTGTGAGAAACGCTGATGGCGTTCACATGCGCATTTAGAATGGGTTCTATAGTTATGTGCGTTTGAATATACGCAGGTTAGGAATTCCCTACAAGCCAAGCCTAAACAAAGTACTTGTCTTTCCTTATAAATTTTGATAAAGAATTTTATTTTATTTTGTTGCTTTGGGGTAGGAACGCGAAACGAACAACGCCTTTCCCGACAACGCCTTATCTGTAGAGTGGTAGTGGGATCCTCCATAGGGAGAGACTAGTTGGCACTTCAGCACTGCGTTGTCATCGGTCCAGGCGAAAGTCATTCGTCAGATCTGGATACGGCCTGGATCCGGCAGGCTGCAGGAAAACCTCGGGATAAACACAGACACTAAAATTAGCGTAGATGCCATTCTTCTCATGATGTAACGAGTACATCAGGATTTTTGGGAAGTGTTCCCGAAAGCTAGGTCAAAGAGATGTGTCTTTAGTCTAGCTTTGAACTGACAGAGTGTGTCTGCTTCCCGGACAATGGTAGGAAGACTGTTCCAGAGTTTTGGTGCTAAATAGGAAAAGGATCTACCGCCAGCAGTCGATTTTGATATTCTAGGTATTAGTAACTGGCCGGAATTTTGAGATCGCAATAGACGTGACGGACTATAATGCGTTAAGAGCTCGCTCAAGTACTGCGGAGCTAAACCATTTAGTGCTTTGTAAGTGATCAGCAATATTTTAAAATTTATGCGATGTTTAATAGGGAGCCAATGCAGTTTTGACAGAACCGGGCTAATATGGTCATACTTCCTGGTTCTAGTAAGAACTCGAGCTGCTGCGTTTTGGACCAGCTGTAGTTTGTTTATTAAGCGTGCAGGACAACCACCCAGTAGAGCATTACAATAATCTAGCCTTGAGGTCATGAACGCATGAACTAATTGTTCCGCATTTGTCAATGAGAGCATATGGTGTAATTTAGATATATTTTTAAATGGAAAAATGCAGTTTTACAGATACTAGACACGTGACTTTCAAATGAAAGATTGGTATCAAAGAGCACACCCAGGTTCCTAACCGACGACGAAGACTTAACAGAGCAGCCATCAAGTGTTAGACAGTATTCTAGGTTATTACGTGAGGAAGTTTTTTGTCCAATAATTAGAAACTCTGTTTTTTCAGAATTTAGAAGTAGGAAATTACGAGTCATCCAATTTTTTTATATCCGCTATGCATTCCGTTCATTTTGTGAATTGATAAGTTTCGTTAGGTTTTGAAGAAATATAGAGCTGAGTATCATCGGCATAACAGTGAAAGCTAATGCCATGTTTCCTAATGATTTCTCCTAATGGTAGCATGTACAGAGTGAACAGCAGCGGTCCTAGTACTGAGCCTTGTGGTACGCCATACTGAACTTGTGATCGATGAGACATCTCATCATTTACTGCTACAAACTGATAACGGTCAGATAAGTATGATTTAAACCATGCTAGTGCATTTCCACTAATGCCAACATAATGTTCTAATCTATTTAAAAGAACGTTGTGGTCAATGGTGTCAAATGCAGCACTAAGATCGAGTAACACTAATAGAGAGATACAACCACGATCGGATGATAAGAGCAAATCATTTGTGACTCTAACGAGAGCTGTCTCGGTACTATGGTACGGTCTAAATCCTGAATGGAAATCCTCGCAGAGATCATTTCTTTCAAGAAAGGAACACAGTTGTGAGGATACTGCCTTTTCTAATATCTTTGACAGAAAAGGTAGATTCGAGATCGGCCTATAATTGACTAATTCTGTAGGATCAAGTTGCGTTTTTTTAACAAGCGGTTTAATCATAGCCAGCTTAAAGGTTTTTGGTACGTATCCTAGAGACAAAGACGAATTAATGATATTAAGAAGAGGATCTATGACCTCTGGAAGTATTTCTTTCAGTAGCTTAGTTGGTATAGGGTCTAACATACATGTTGTAGATTTAGATGATTTAATGAGTTTAGTAAATTCTTCCTCTCCTATATCAACGAATTAATCCAATTTTTCCTCAGGGAGACTACAATGCACTGCCTGATGCGATACTGTAGTAGACGGTTGCATAGTTATAATTTTGTCCCTGATATTATCAATCTTATAAGTGAAGTTCATAAAATCATTACTGCTGTGTTGCTTGGAAACTTCGGTGCTTGAAGCTTTATTTTTCGTTAGTTTAGCCACCGTTTCAAATAAATACCTAGGATTATGTTTATTTTCTTCTAATAGGGTTGAAAAATAAGCAGATCTAGCAGCTTTTAAAGCCTCTCTGTAAGTAATTGAGCTCGCCTACATTTGAAATAACGAAATTTTGGTCGGCAGGAAAAATGGTCCAACGAACCGTTCGGTTTGAAAATGCGTACCGAACACAGAACCGAAAGCATCGTACCAAACAGTTCAATACGAATACGTGTATCGTTACACCCCTAATAGATGGTAAACAGAAAATCAAACAGAAAATCAAACAAAAGTCAAATAAAATACCACACCATCAGGATCTATCCCAATTTCATCCAAGTTCTTGCCATGGAACTCAGCTAATCTTCCTTGCTCAAGAGCCATTAGAACTTTGCTGATCTTGGCAAGTTGCAGGGTCTTCTCAGGGAGTCGATAGAACTCATGATGGATTCTTATGTCGTGTCCAAGAAAGTTTGCCAGCTGGTCCATCTCGGTGTCAGTCATATTCAGCACTGTTGAAAGGGTTGCGGCATGCTTTCGCAGTCTTGTAGATGTCAGTGACTTGGGACACTTTGCGTCACACACCTTTGCAAAGCCACGGAGGCAGTCTGACCCTCGAAAATATGTCATGGCTTCTGGTCTTGCAAACATATAGGAATTGTCTTTCAGAACCCCACAAGCCTCTCTCTGCTTAACAAGGAGTTCTAAGGCACATAGCATTTTTGAAGTCAGAAGAATTGGAACTGGTCGACCACGCTTCCCCCTTGCGATAACCCTTGTGAAGTGTCTGCAGAGATTGTTTTCCACTTCAGAGAGTGCCCAGTCCACATCCTCATGTGGATCAGAAGTGTCTCTTGATAGAAATGCAGACAAAGGCATGCTCGAAACCACTCCTTCCCTGCGCCGGTTAAAGAGAATCATCTGGGCTAGACACACCTTTGCCAGAAAAAAAAACAATTATTCCTGTCCAGCAAACCTTGCTCACACACACATCTTGATTAAAACCAGCTTCATGAGGACCTTTCACACACAACGTTATATTTCCTTATGGGGACTAGTTTCATCATATTCAACACACAAGTTTGAACTCAAACACTGACTGAAAGTGTGTTGTGGGGACGTCGTGAGTGTCCATTTTAAAGCAACAATTAACCTAGAAAATAAATCCCTGTGAAGGATAAAACTGGCCCTAAATACTCCACTAGCACTAAACTACAGGACACATGTCGTTACATGGTTTAATGTACTAATTTACACCAGATACGCATCAAAATATGCCTAAAAATCACTAAACCATGACAAAGAGAGACAGTAGACCTAAATCTTTAGTGATGAATGTGAACGTACCTGTTGAGGAGAGTTGATCTGAGCAGATTCATCATCCATCTGAGTCTCTGACTGGAGAGAAGGATCAGAAGCACTTGCTGCGCTGGTTTTAATGGCAACGCTGGTTATCTGTAAGAGACAACATTCATAATGACAAGATATTAGAACATGGAAACACAAGAGAGAAATCTGAAGCAGATACCACATGATTTCAGAGAAATAGACAAATCAACTTCATCTAAAACATTTATTCCTGTCCAGTCAACCCCTGTCTGCGCTCACACACATCTGGATAAAACCCGGCTTCATGGGGACCTTTCACACACCTTCATGGGGACCTTTCACACACAATGTTATAGTTCCTTATGGGGACTAGTTTCATCAAATTCAACACATGAGTTTGAACTCAAACACTGACTGAAAGTGTGTTGTGGGGACGTCGTGAGTGTCCATTTTAAAGCAACAATTAACCTAGAAAATAATTCCCTGTGAAGGATAAAACTGGCCCTAAATACTCCACTAGCACTAAACTACAGGACACATGTCGTTACACGGTTTAATGTACTAATTTACACCAGATACGCATCAAAATATGCCTAAAAATCACTAAACCATGACAAAGAGAGACAGTAGACCTAAATCTTTAGTGATGAATGTGAACGTACCTGTTGAGGAGAGTTGATCTGAGCAGATTCATCATCCATCTGAGTCTCTGACTGGAGAGAAGGATCAGAAGCACTCGCTGCGCTGGTTTTAATGGCAACGCTGGTTATCTGTAAGAGACAACATTCATAATGACAAGATATTAGAACATGGAAACACAAGAGAAAAATTTGAAGCAGATACCACATGATTTTATAAAAAGAGACAAATCAACTTCATCTAAAACATTTATTCCTGTCCAGTCAACCCCTGTCTGCGCTCACACACATCTGGATAAAACCCGGCTTCATGGGGACCTTTCACACACCTTCATGGGGACCTTTCACACACAATGTCATAGTTCCTTATGGGGACTAGTTTCATCAAATTCAACACATGAGTTTGAACTCAAACACTGACTGAAAGTGTGTTGTGGGGACGTCGTGAGTGTCCATTTTAAAGCAATAATTAACCTAGAAAATAATTCCCTGTGAAGGATAAAACTGGCCCTAAATACTCCACTAGCACTAAACTACAGGACACATGTCGTTACACGGTTTAATGTACTAATTTACACCAGATACGCATCAAAATATGCCTAAAAATCACTAAACCATGACAAAGAGAGACAGTAGACCTAAATCTTTAGTGATGAATGTGAACGTACCTGTTGAGGAGAGTTGATCTGAGCAGATTCATCATCCATCTGAGTCTCTGACTGGAGAGAAGGATCAGAAGCACTCGCTGCGCTGGTTTTAATGGCAACGCTGGTTATCTGTAAGAGACAACATTCATAATGACAAGATATTAGAACATGGAAACACAAGAGAAAAATTTGAAGCAGATACCACATGATTTTATAAAAAGAGACAAATCAACTTCATCTAAAACATTTATTCCTGTCCAGTCAACCCCTGTCTGCACTCACACACATCTGGATAAAACCCGGCTTCATGGGGACCTTTCACACACCTTCATGGGGACCTTTCACACACAATGTCATAGTTCCTTATGGGGACTAGTTTCATCAAATTCAACACATGAGTTTGAACTCAAACACTGACTGAAAGTGTGTTGTGGGGACGTCGTGAGTGTCCATTTTAAAGCAACAATTAACCTAGAAAATAATTCCCTGTGAAGGATAAAACTGGCCCTAAATACTCCACTAGCACTAAACTACAGGACACATGTCGTTACACGGTTTAATGTACTAATTTAAACCAGATACGCATCAAAATATGCCTAAAAATCACTAAACCATGACAAAGAGAGACAGTAGACCTAAATCTTTAGTGATGAATGTGAACGTACCTGTTGAGGAGAGTTGATCTGAGCAGATTCATCATCCATCTGAGTCTCTGACTGGAGAGAAGGATCAGAAGCACTCGCTGCGCTGGTTTTAATGGCAACGCTGGTTATCTGTAAGAGACAACATTCATAATGACAAGATATTAGAACATGGAAACACAAGAGAGAAATCTGAAGCAGATACCACATGATTTCAGAGAAATAGACAAATCAACTTCATCTAAAACATTTATTCCTGTCTAGTCAACCCCTGTCTGCGCTCACACACATCTGGATAAAACCCGGCTTCATGGGGACCTTTCACACACCTTCATGGGGACCTTTCACACACAATGTTATAGTTCCTTATGGGGACTAGTTTCATCAAATTCAACACATGAGTTTGAACTCAAACACTGACTGAAAGTGTGTTGTGGGGACGTCGTGAGTGTCCATTTTAAAGCAACAATTAACCTAGAAAATAAATCCTTATGAAGGATAAAACTGGCCCTAAATACTCCACTAGCACTAAACTACAGGACACATGTCGTTACACGGTTTAATGTACTAATTTACACCAGATACGCATCAAAATATGCCTAAAAATCACTAAACCATGACAAAGAGAGACAGTAGACCTAAATCTTTAGTGATGAATGTGAACGTACCTGTTGAGGAGAGTTGATCTGAGCAGATTCATCATCCATCTGAGTCTCTGACTGGAGAGAAGGATCAGAAGCACTCGCTGCGCTGGTTTTAATGGCAACGCTGGTTATCTGTAAGAGACAACATTCATAATGACAAGATATTAGAACATGGAAACACAAGAGAGAAATTTGAAGCAGATACCACATGATTTTATAGAAAGAGACAAATCAACTTCATCTAAAACATTTATTCCTGTCCAGTCAACCCCTGTCTGCGCTCACACACATCTGGATAAAACCCGGCTTCATGGGGACCTGTCACACACCTTCATGGGGACCTTTCACACACAACGTTATAGTTCCTTATGGGGACTAGTTTCACCAAATTCAACACATGAGTTTGAACTCAAACACTGACTGAAAGTGTGTTGTGGGGACTTCGTGAGTGTCCATTTTAAAGCAACAATTAACCTAGAAAATAATTCCCTGTGAAGGATAAAACTGGCCCTAAATACTCCACTAGCACTAAACTACAGGACACATGTCGTTACACGGTTTAATGTACTAATTTACACCAGATACGCATCAAAATATGCCTAAAAATCACTAAACCATGACAAAGAGAGACAGTAGACCTAAATCTTTAGTGATGAATGTGAACGTACCTGTTGAGGAGAGTTGATCTGAGCAGATTCATCATCCATCTGAGTCTCTGACTGGAGAGAAGGATCAGAAGCACTCGCTGCACTGGTTTTAATGGCAACGCTGGTTATCTGTAAGAGACAACATTCATAATGACAAGATATTAGAACATGGAAACACAAGAGAGAAATCTGAAGCAGATACCACAGGATTTCAGAGAAATAGACAAATCAACTTCATCTAAAACATTTATTCCTGTCCAGTCAACCCCTGTCTGCGCTCACACACATCTGGATAAAACCCGGCTTCATGGGGACCTTTCACACACCTTCATGGGGACCTTTCACACACCACGTTATAGTTCCTTATGGGGACTAGTTTCATCAAATTCAACACACAAGTTTTAAGTCAAACACTGACTGAAAGTGTGTTGTGGGGACGTCGTGACTGTCCATTTTAAAGCAACAATTAATCCAGAAAAAAATCCCTGTGAAGGATAAAACTGGCCCTAAATACTCCACTAGCACTAACCTACTGGACACATGTCGTTACACGGTTTAATTTACTAATTTACACCAGATACGCATCAAAATATGCTTAAAAATCACTAAACCATGACAAAGAGAGACAGTAGACCTAAATCTTTAGTGATGAATGTAGGGATGCACCGATCCGATACTCAGTATCGGAATCGGCTCCGATACTGCCATTTTTGGCGGATCGGGTATCGGTCAGACAAGGCCGATCCAAATCCGATATTGTGCGTATACTATTCAGTGTTATTGTTAAGCCCCACAAACATTATAAAGCACCATAAGTTTTCGTGCACAATATTTTAAGTGTTCTGAAGCCATTATACAGTATAATGTGAGATATAAATTAATATTTAAGTGTTAAATTCAAGATCACGTAAACGTTTCCCTCAGCTGCGGCTGTCAATCATTCTTCATTCAGCACTCAAACAGCGCGTCGCGTCCGGTTATGACAGAACACACGATGAAACTCTCTCCAAGATGATTCAATGTTACTATTATTATACTTGATCTGTAGATAAAGGTCTATGGTTTCACATAAAACAACTTTATCTTGCTGGACTTTATTGCTGTACCTTAATCATGTTACTTTCCACCGGGTGTCTGTTAGATCACAACAGTAGAGTAAAGTCAGGTACTATTTGTTCTTCACGCGCACAGTAACTGAAATTTAAAAGAAAATGCTGAATAGACTATTGCATAGATAGATACTGTATAATACACTATGCATCATATGTATTTTCTTTGTGCTTTAAACTTTTCAATGCGGACTCGACGCGCTGCGCGCTGTGACTCATGTTGCTTCAAGAGCATCATTCTGCGCTCGGGATGCGCATAAGCGCTGTGGGCCGCACTGTATTGGAGCCTTTCATATCGTAATACAGGGACGCAATGAAAGATTATTAATAGCCGTTCTTGTCCTGTCCTATCTATTATGTTGCTACCTTATTAAACAGCTGTGCTATACATTTAAAAAATGTCTCAATTTTATAGTAGGATATAAAATAATTGCTATTTTTATCTTGTTTTTCATGAATGTATTTTACAACAATACAAAGAGCAATGTGTAAAGTTTTACCAGATTTAGTGTTACACTTATTGTCTCTAATTTGTTCTCCACTAAACATTTTTTTCACAAAATGTTCAGATTTTATACAATTAATTGTGCACTCGTGATTTTTCTAGACTAAATTTTATTGCTGAATTATCCACTAATCTAGTTTATAATAGCATTTATGTCAGATTATGATCATATATTTTTTGTTGGTGTTTTTCTTTTTTTTCAGTTCTTATCAGTTTAACACAGAGTAATAGAAATTCTACTTGATTAAAAAAAAACTGCGCTGGTATCGGTACGGATCGGTATCGGCCGATACTCAGAATTTTTGGTATCGGATCGGTTCTGAAAAAATGGTATCGTTGCATCCCTAGATGAATGTGAACGTACCTGTTGAGGAGAGTTGATCTGAGCAGATTCATCATCCATCGGAGTCTCTGACTGGAGAGAAGGATCAGAAGCACTCGCTGCACTGGTTTTAATGGCAACGCTGGTTATCTGTAAGAGACAACATTCATAATGACAAGATATTAGAACATGGAAACACAAGAGATAAATCTGAAGCAGATACCACATGATTTCAGAATTAAAAAAAAAGAAAAAAAAATACAAAAACATTTACAATTAAAAAATGTCTTCATTTTACATAGTTAATCTTTAGTTTATTTTTGTGATTACATTTCACCCATAAGTTGCAATAAGGCCATTGCATGCCACACATAACTTGCAGAAAGAAAAGTGGCCTAAGACTGTACCACCTCACTCTTTAAATGTATAAATTTTAGGGGTGGGGTAGAAACACTGACCTAAAACGTAACTTAACTTATCATTTATAGACATGATTAGATTCATAGATTTCTAATAGATTCAAATTATAATCTATTCAACCAACAACTTGCTTAACATGTTGCAACAATGATATATTCTGTACACAGTGTGCTTTGCAACATACTTGTGTTCTCCAAGGGTAGTCTTCTCCTCCATAATCATAGGCAATTTCTTCTCCTTCTTTAATGTCATCCAGGGCAAACAGACAAAGGTGAGGCTTTCCATTGACGTCAGTTTTCTTCATCTTACAATTTGGATATTTGTGGTCATCAATAACGATCCGCCGAAACGATCCATCTTCTCTTGAGGCATCAATACTTAAATATGAAAGCATGAGAAAAGGATGAATACAAGTATTACAATATACCACCCCAAATCAGTGTCTTTTTTTACTATAGTTTAGCACAGGGTTTCTCAAACTCAGTCCTGGAGGGCCACTGTCCTGCACAGTTTAGCTCCAAAACTGATCAAACACACCTAGCTGTGAGTTTCTAGTGATCCTGAAGACATTGATTAGTTTGCTCAGGTGTGTTTGATCAGGGTTGGAGCTAAACTGTGCAGGACAGTGGCCCTGCAGGACTGAGTTTGAGAGACCCTGGTTTAGCATAAGGAATATGGTGCAACTTGACTTCTTACCACCATGTTTTCCCTCGCCAAATGAAATCAAACATAAATGCAGCACAGGATGCGTGGTAACATGTTCTTCTTCTCTGCAGCTCTGCATCATTTATCATATCTCCCCTGTACTCAAAATCACCTTTGCAAAAGGCACCCTTTGCGAATAGACCACGTCCTGCAAAATACAGAATTTTTTTTTTTTCACCAAAAATAAAATCTTATAGATAAAGGATGCCAAATACACAAAAAGACATCAATAGTTGGCAGCAGTATGGTTAGGACATGCATATGATGGTAAATATTAAATGATAAATCACACCACCTTACCTTTCACTGGATTGATATACTTCACATCTAATTTGAATGTTTTGTCAGTCTTCGAAACAACATGATGCATGGCATCCTTAAGGGGGCTGATTCGTGGTGGCATTTCAAACTGAGAGAAAAAAAATTGTAATAAATAATAGTGTGAAAATGGGGAGACATGCAGAATTAAACTAGCATGTTCAATAAGTAGATAAGAATGTTATTGTAATGTAACACTGCATTACAATGATATCGTATGTATCAATGTAAGACAAGAAATCAGAACTCAAGGATATCACATTTATTGACTAACTTACTAGCCTTGAGGGCATAAACTCAACATTTTCACTTAGGCTCTAATCTCTCACAAAACCAACATCTATATAATCCCAGGTAGCCTTGACAATTAACTACTTATTTGGCTCTTAACCTAACTACTCTTTTGAACGATCTCGCCATACAAACCCCAGTTTATTTTAAGTTACTGTCATAATTAAAACAAAGTTTATTCATTTAAAGCTACTTACCATTTCAGTGTTTTTATTTTTGCCTAACGTTACTTAATTGCTCTGTTAACGATATCAATACTAAAAGTCAAACACAAGTGTGATATTCCTCCCCCTCACCCTGTCCTGACAAGTAATAAAACATAACATTACCTTTAATTTAAAGTAGAAAATAATCTACTGTCCAGCACGCGAACTAGACAGAAACAGACTTAATAACCCAATTCCTTCATTAGCAATCAATCAGACTAAACACCTGACGACACTTTTCAGTTGAAATGAAGTACTTAACATTACATTGTATGATTTTGTGATCGCTTATTGGAAAAACACAAAAACACGTCAGGCCACACTTAGCCTCAACAATTAGCACTAACTAGCTAGCAGCTAACGTTAGCCCGCTGCCTAATCTAATTAACCTAACTGGTTTCATACATATGTGCTTAACGTACCTTGAGCTTCACTTTTATCCTCTGCAGAAGTTTAGATCCTTAGTTGGCATCTCCAGTAAATAATCTTCTTCTTTGTCTTCCGTGTACAGTATCAATTTAATACTTATATTTTCAAGTTGTTGTTGAATTCCTTCCTTATGAGGACCCGGAAGTGGGCGGTACTCAACCATAATTGGAAAATGTGTGTGTGGAGAAGTGAGTGCATTACCAGCCAAAAATGTTTGGGGGCGCAGCTGAGCACACACTTCACACACTCACACTACCTCATAATCGTGTGTTA
>NC_137123.1:744864-869864 GCF_949319135.1 Squalius cephalus
TCTGAGGCGGACCAGTGGTTCGAGTATCGACTCGTTCGGTACCTGCCGCTGCTCACCTCACAGTTCATCAGCCCAGCGCAACTCAGCAGCGCCGCCTGCCTGCCGTTCAGGAAACTGTAAGTCTGTGGGTTTCAAATCACGAAATACCTCCGCTCTCGCTTTATACTAACTGTGTGTGTGTGTGTGTCTGTGTGTGTCTGTGTGTTTAGTGTTTCAGTTCTTGGAAACAACTACAACTTCTCCAAAACTGATTTCACCCCAGAGGACGTTTACAGCTCCATGAAGGCGTATCTCACGAACGGTACGATTATGTGCTTGGTATACGTATGTTTCATAGCTGTAGAGTTGTGTGGATATGAGTATGTGGGCCCTATCTTGCACCCAGCGCAAATGACTTTGCGCTGTCCACAGACGCACACTTTTCCCTTTTCCCTCCACAGACGCACGTCGGTAAATTAGGGAATGAACTTGCGCTCCCGGGGGCGGTTCAGGGAAAAGAGGAGGCGTGTTCCGGCGCAAACGTTCCCTGGTGCTATTTTACAGTTTCAGAAAACAATTCCGCCACTGACCAGGAGAAACCTCGTCTAAAGTCAGTGGCGCGTTGCGCATGTTATTCAGATGCTATTTTAAGGGCTCATGCTTGGCCATAATGTAGCGTGTGCACAACGCACACACACTTTGCTTCTCTCATCTACACAGACGCAGCAGTTTTCATTTTTAGAAAACCATACATAATTACAAGGAAAAATATTCCACACGAGGGAAATCGTTGTGGTGTCCATGAAGATGTGAAAAATAGGCATAAATCTAGCTTACACATTTACCCAAATTATCATACGCCTGTTTAACCGAAGCTAATCTGGGTGTGTTTCTCCATCCCCAATGTCACTTCTCTGTGTGTTACGGCCCTGACGAGAACGCCGGTCTCCTCGGCTGTGAACCGCTCCTGGCAAATCCGCCGTTATAATAGCAATCCGCCATGGAACAAGCGCGCCTGCTCTTAAAGGGAATGTGAGATGACGCTCTGATTGGTTTATTTCACGTTACGCCCAAACCACACCTATGAGTAATGAAGCGACTTCAGACCAACACATTTTAGATTTGCGCCTGGCGCAAGAGTCATTTATCCCGCCGGTATAATAGCAACAGCGCCCGAGACCCGCCCACAAAGTTACTTGCATTTCGCGTTTGATACTTGCGTTTCAGTGTGTAAAATATGGCCCAATATGTTATAATGGTAATTGTGTGTGTGTGTGTGCAGGTGGCTCTCCGCGGTGTTATAACGCTTCAGATCCTCAGCTGAACTCCACAAACTGGCTTGTCAGCTACATTGGCGTCTTCATCAGCTACGTCAATCTGTCTGACCTCAACTCCTTTGTGTCATCTAACCAGGTAACACACACACACACACACACACACACACACACACACATTACATATAGCAAATGCTTTTATCCAAAGAGACTTACAAATGAGGAATACAACAAGCGATTCATCTTAACACACACATGCATGTTTACACTTTCAAGAGAAGTGTTTCCAGTAACAGCGCTCTTGTTATTGTGTAGATCGGCGTGTTCTTAGAAAACCCGGAGAACCTTCAGCTGCTCAACAGCACCGCCGTCCAGTCCAGCGTAGTGAGCTACTATATTACACAGCTGTACAACCAGAACCCGACCTTCAACCCCGTCAGGTACGTATCACAGCGACTCACGGACATCAAGCACGAATAAAGCAGAGCAACTGTATATTCACACGTGTGTGTGTGTGTGTGTACAGGCTGCCAGGGAAGATGCTGTGTGGAGTCCCGTCATTTGCGTTTGAGCTTCTGGGATCATCAGACAGTTTGTTGCTCATCCAACAAATCAACGTCTTCTGCAATGGAACCGAAAGCCCTGAGGTGATCAGTCAATTAGTCGATGGATTCTTTGATCAGTTTACTGCATTCGACCTGCAGCACTGACACATTTCCCATCATCCTCTGTTCAGATCACAGCTGCCCTCGCTGCCAATCTCCCCTCCATCTCCTCCTCCACCATTCAGCTGCTCGGCAGTCAGAGCGTCGGCCTGACGGAGGGGCAGATCAAATCCGCCTCCTCTGATGTCATCAAGGGCGCGCTGCCGACTCTCAGCGCCGTCGACGGCTGGAATCAAGGCCAAGCTAATGCAGTCATACAAACTCTCATTGAGTCCAACTTTTCAGTGAGTCTCATTAACACTCATTTTGTAGGGTAGAACACCTGAACAACAGCGCACTGCACATGTAACTGGTCGTATTCGACCCGAGTTTCAAGCGGGATTCAAACTGGTGATAGCGGCTGTGGTCTTTAGCGTCCTTGTTAGAGCCTCCCACAACGTAGAACCCCGATACGAATCCCGCTGGGACCGGTTCGAGTAGGACCGTTTACACACTACTAGTGATCAGAATCAGAAAGTATGTTCAATAATCACTTTGACGATGTCTAATATTTCTTTACAATAGAATAAAATTAAAATAAGGACGAGGACAAGTGACTGTTGTGTTTCTGAGTAAAGCCTTCGGGATGTTTTTCAGATCGACACCGGCTCTTCCCTGCTGTCTCTCGGGACGCTAGTCAAGGGCGTTCCGTCGGAAACCATCTCCAGCATGACATCTTCAGAGCTCCTGGGCATATCCAACAATCCCACGTTCATCAGCAACATCCTCTCGGCTCCGGTCATCCTGCAGCTCGTTTATGTCATGAAGGTGCCGCTCAGACGCCTTTAACAGAGTAACGCTCACCTCTTCATCTTCAACCCCCTCTCAGACGCTCTGTCCTTTTGTCCCCAGATCGTGTCCATCGATGAAACTAAAGTCATTGAGAATGTCCCGGATGTGTTGGCCGGCTCGATCCCGCGGGTGTTGCTGGTTCCTCAGGAGTCTGTCAATGTTACCCTGATCAACCTCAAGCACTGGACGCAGGAGCAGGTGCGACATGGTTTCGCTTCTTCTGTTCCCGTTTCATTCGGTTTCCTGTGGCTTTCTTCATCATGCTTTCATGATGATGGGAGAAGAAAAACAGTGTAAAATATCCCAGAGGACCTTGCGTGATCAGATTTTGTGCTTACGATGGTGTCAAATTGACTCTTATTGATTTTCTATCCAACAGCGCTTCATACAAAACCGATTGATTCAAAGCAGCTTTACAGTGATAAACAGGAAAATCAATGATGCAAACTTCATTAGAAATGAAACTCATTCAAATTCTGCTGTAAAGCAGCTCTAAAAAGACAGTCATTATTCAGATCAATTCATTTCAACACTAAACGAAACATGTAAAAACAGAAAAACCTTATTGTAGCTTGTCAGAGACTAAACAATATATAAAGTAGGCCTATGTATATGAGAAATTAGTGATTTTTTTTAGGGAGGAAATTGCACGAATAAACAAAACAATCATAGGCACAAATATTGTAAAACCATTCCAAACACTTTGCATGCATATTCATGACCCTAAATGAGTTTTAAAACCATAATGTTGGTCAGAATAAAGAGTCCTTTTCTTTGCATGGATTGGAACATGTAAAAGATGCCGCCTCCCTTTTGTCGTGTGTGTGTTTGTGCTGATTTTTGTTCATATTGTTGGTTCGTAGGCTGTGGTGCTGTTCGGCTCTGTGGCCAGTGTCAGTACGGACACCGAGGAGTAAGTGACTCAGAAATATGAAGAGAGTATCAGCTCATGGTTCACACAGCAGGCGTTTGAGAGTGTGTGTGTGTGTGTGTGTGTCTCCCTCTGCAGGCTGTCCGAGGCGCTGCTGCAGGGTTTCACCTGCACTTCGGTCCAGACGCTGGGTGAAGTGAAGGTCAAGCAGCTGGTCAGAGCCTGCAGACACCGGGCTGGGCGTCAGAAGGTCCAGCTGAAGGAGAGTCAGGTACCCATGATGCTCCAGTGCAGACATGGACGTTACTCGCGTCTGCGTTTGCCAGGTTTGTGACTGCCGTCTTGTTGTTTTCCAGCTGATGTGCATGTACAACTACGTAAAAGACGAGGCCTCGCCAAGCTTCTCAGATCTACCTTCAGAAATGCTGCTTTACTATAGGTCAGTGACACAAGGCAATTTTATTTTTTAAAACACATTTCATACACAATGGTGTTTCAAAGTGCTTTACATAACAAGATTTAAAATCATCACAACAGATGCATGAGGAATTTTACGCTGTGCTTTCAGACAAGTCATTTTTTTTAGAAAGCAAGACTTCAGTCTATCTTCAGGCGTTTTGCTTCTCCAGCAAATGCATCTTGATTTCAGAATGTTTAGATGTTTGTGCTGGGAAACAAGACAGAAACACTGAGGAAGAACATTATTTTTACAGTGTTGTGAGAACAGTCAAAATAACAAATTTATAAAAATTCTCGTTGTTTTATTCATATTCATGGTTGTTTGTCAGCTATGAGAAGGTGGCGAAGGAAAACTGCCGGTCGTATTTCAGCGCTGTAGGAACGGCAGATTACTCTGTTCTTTCCAGCATCCTCGATAAACAGACGACTCTGTTCAACAACGCTCGAAGCTGTCTGGTGAGCAGCACACACACACACACACTCACTCACTCACTCACTCACTCACTCACTCACTCACTCACTCACTCACACACACTCTCTCTCTCTCTCTCTCACACACACACACACACACACACACACACACACACACACACACACACTCACTCTCAATCGCACACACATACACACACAAACTCTGTGTATGTCTATCCACCCCAGACTCTAGTAATCATGTGTGTGTGTGTGTTGTAGGGCATCTCTGGCCAGAGTCTGAGCAAAGATCAGGTGGAGGTTCTGGGGAATCTGTCGTGTACGCTGGATCCTCTCTACATCCAGAACTCTGATCCAGCCATCATCGAGAGTCTGAAGCACTGCCGGGACCTGTCGGACGCTCAGATCAGTGCTGTGGAAACTCTGCTGCTCTCAGGAAACACGGCCTACGGGTGAGAGAAACTGTGCTTTAAAGGTGCACTGTGTACATGTTAGCGGCATCTAGTGGTGAGGTTGAGAATTGCACCCAATAGAGGTTACGGTGGCCGACAGGAAGTGATGTCGTCGTCAGAGACAGCAGAGCGTAGCCAGATTAATGACAAAGATTAATGAAGAAATTAGGTTTACTTAATTATTCAGTAAAACGATATGTTATTGCGCATATTATTGTTACTTGTTCATCATTGTGTCAGTGTTTTACTCGCTGACTTTAGCGAGCTTCTTTGCACGAAGATCAACATAGTGATGAAACGCGTTTGTCCGTTCAGGGCCACCGTAGAAACATGTCGATGTAAGGAGACCCGCGGTGTGTGTAGAGAGAAATGCTCATTCTAAGCTAATAAACACACAACGCTTCATTAAGTACGGTCTTTATGCACCACTGAAAACATAGTTATGTATGGGTCATTCCTTCTATTTCAGCTTGGTAAACTTCTATCAGAAAAGTTCAAATTTCCATGTTTCAGTGAGTAACAGAGGTGTGTTTCAGTGAGTAACAGAGGTGTGTTTCAGTGAGTAACAGAGGTGTGTTTCAGGAACTCTTCGGTGTGGGATCAGCAGACGCTGCAGCGACTGGACCTCCTGCCGCTCTACTTCACCGACGTCTTCTGGCAGCGGTTCAGCGCCGTATGAATGCTCATCCTCTCCTCCTCAGCTCTCTCACTCTCTCCTTCCCTCGTGTGTTCCAGGTGTGTGTACCGCTGCTTTATTCTCTCTCTGTGTGTGTGTGTTACAGTCTGTGAAGAGGATGTACATGAAGGTGTTCATGCCGTTCCTGAGGGCGAGAAACACAGAGAAGCCGAAACTAAAGAAACTCTTTAAGAACTGCAACGCTGAGTTAGACGCGAAAACAAGAGTCAGGCGCTCCACAGGTAAAACACACACACACACACTGACATGTAAGAATGATTGTGTACATATACTGCAACTCATATTCTATATTTAGGACATTGTGTGTAGTTATAACAGTATGGGAGAGTGTTTGCTGAGGTGTCAGGATGACGGTTGTGTGTGTGTGTGTGTGGGTTAGTCTGCACTGCAGGAAACATCACTGAAGCCACCATCACTGACGCCTCCTTCCCCTTCGGCTACACCTCGGCTCAGCTCGACGCCTGTCTGGACCTCGGCGTTCTGCGGGATAACCTGGCCAACGTCGCAGAGAAGGTGGACGACAACGACTTCCAGAGAGTGATTCTGAACAAGCTGAAGCAGGTGAGTGTGTGAAGCGTGTGTGAAGAGTGTGAGAAGAGTGTGTGAAGAGTGTGTGAAGAGTGTGAGAAGAGTGTGTGAAGAGTGTGTGAAGCGTGTGTGAAGCGTGTGTGAAGAGTGTGTGAAGAGTGTGTGAAGCGTGTGTGAAGAGTGTGTGAAGAGTGTGTGAAGAGTGTGTGAAGAGTGTGTGAAGAGTGTGTGAAGTGTGTGTGAAGAGTGTGTGAAGAGTGTGTGAAGAGTGTGTGAAGCGTGTGTGAAGAGTGTGTGAAGAGTGTGTGAAGAGTGTGTGAAGAGTGTGTGAAGAGTGTGTGAAGAGTGTGTGAAGTGTGTGTGAAGAGTGTGTGAAGAGTGTGTGAAGCGTGTGTGAAGAGTGTGTGAAGAGTGTGTGAAGAGTGTGTGAAGAGTGTGTGAAGAGTGTGTGAAGTGTGTGTGAAGAGTGTGTGAAGAGTGTGTGAAGAGTGTGTGAAGCGTGTGTGAAGCGTGTGTGAAGAGTGTGTGAAGAGTGTGTGAAGAGTGTGTGAAGAGTGTGTGAAGAGTGTGTGAAGAGTGTGTGAAGTGTGTGTGAAGAGTGTGTGAAGAGTGTGTGAAGAGTGTGTGAAGCGTGTGTGAAGAGTGTGTGAAGAGTGTGTGAAGAGTGTGTGAAGAGTGTGTGAAGAGTGTGTGAAGCGTGTGTGAAGAGTGTGTGAAGAGTGTGTGAAGAGTGTGTGAAGAGTGTGTGAAGAGTGTGTGAAGAGTGTGTGAAGAGTGTGTGAAGTGTGTGTGAAGAGTGTGTGAAGCGTGTGTGAAGAGTGTGTGAAGAGTGTGTGAAGAGTGTGAGAAGAGTGTGTGAAGAGTGTGTGAAGAGTGTGTGAAGAGTGTGTGAAGAGTGTGAGAAGAGTGTGTGAAGAGTGTGTGAAGAGTGTGTGAAGAGTGTGTGAAGAGTGTGTGAAGAGTGTGAGAAGAGTGTGTGAAGAGTGTGTGAAGAGTGTGTGAAGAGTGTGTGAAGAGTGTGAGAAGAGTGTGTGAAGAGTGTGTGAAGAGTGTGTGAAGAGTGTGTGAAGAGTGTGAGAAGAGTGTGTGAAGAGTGTGGGAAGAGTGTGAGAAGAGTGTGTGAAGAGTGTGTGAAGCGTGTGTGTGAAGAGTGTGTGAAGAGTGTGTGTGTGTGTGTGTGTGAAGTGTGTGTCGTTGACGCTGATGGTGTTTCAGGTGTTTCCCGGTGGTCTGACCGACAGTGTTCTGAAGCGTGTGTGAAGCGTGTGTGTGAAGAGTGTGTGAAGAGTGTGTGTGTGTGTGTGTGAAGTGTGTGTCGTTGACGCTGATGGTGTTTCAGGTGTTTCCCGGTGGTCTGACCGACAGTGTTCTGAAGCGTGTGTGAAGCGTGTGTGTGAAGAGTGTGTGAAGAGTGTGTGTGTGTGTGTGTGAAGTGTGTGTCGTTGACGCTGATGGTGTTTCAGGTGTTTCCCGGTGGTCTGACCGACGGCGTTCTGAAGCGTGTGTGAAGCGTGTGTGTGAAGAGTGTGTGAAGAGTGTGTGTGTGTGTGTGTGAAGTGTGTGTCGTTGACGCTGATGGTGTTTCAGGTGTTTCCCGGCGGTCTGACCGACAGTGTTCTGAAGCGTGTGTGAAGCGTGTGTGTGAAGAGTGTGTGAAGAGTGTGTGTGTGTGTGTGTGTGAAGTGTGTGTCGTTGACGCTGATGGTGTTTCAGGTGTTTCCCGGCGGTCTGACCGACAGTGTTCTGAAGCGTGTGTGAAGCGTGTGTGTGAAGAGTGTGTGAAGAGTGTGTGTGTGTGTGTGTGTGAAGTGTGTGTCGTTGACGCTGATGGTGTTTCAGGTGTTTCCCGGTGGTCTGACCGACAGTGTTCTGAAGCTGCTCGCGTCTGTTTCACGGCAAGCCACGGTGGATGAAATCAGGACATGGAGTGTCAGCACCATCGACACGCTAACCGCTCTGATGGACAGAAACAACGGGCAATGGGACCGAAACAAGGTGTGTGTGTGTGTGTGTGTGTGTGTGTGTGTGTGTGTGTGTGTGTGTGTGTAATGCAGTGTATTCAGGGACGATGGAAAGATATAAAGTAAATTTGGAAACACTGTACATTAAGGTTTCATTTGTTAACATTAGAAACGTATATTAGTTAACATTGAACCGTTGTATTGTGTGTGTGTGTGTGTGTGTGTGTAGAGTGTGGAGGTGATCCTCAGGTATCTGAGTGTGCCCGGTCACACTTTAGGCTCTAATGAACTGAACGTCATCGGCTCAAACCTGTGCGCTCTGAACGCCTCAACACTGCAGAGCATCACAGCAGGAGACCTGAGGTACGACACACACTCACACTCTCACCAGATCAGCTCGTTCACTCTTTCATTCATTCATGCCTCTCACTCTCTCTCTCTCTCTCTCTCTCTCTCTCTCTCTCTCTCCTCATGCACAGGAATGCAAATGCTCTGGATCTTTCCTCATGTTCACCTGAGCAGAAATCAGTTCTGTACGTCACGGCAAACTCCTCATTCAGAGCTCAACGCAACACCGGCCTGACTTACTACCACCTCATCAGCCCTTACCTCGGTAACACACACACACACTCACACACACACACACACACACACACACACACACACACACACACACACACACACACACGCATGCACACACACGCACACTCACACACACACACTCACACACACGCACACACACACACACACACACACACACACACACACACACGCACACACACGCACACACACACACACACACACACACTCCCTCACACTCACACACACACACTCCCTCACACACACACACACACACACACACACACACACACACACACACGCACACACACACGCACACACACGCACACACACACACACACTCCCTCACACACACTCCCTCACACACACACACACACTCACACACACACACCACAGTTCCTATGGTTACACTAATGTACACTCAACCATTAGTTTAAATGTGTGTTTGTATGTACTGTGTGCTCTTTAGATTCATTTGAAGGGGAATTTAAAAGACTTTTCATACATTGATGGACAAGAGTCACTATTTAAGTCTAATTTAAGTCTAATTGCGTGTGTGTGTGTGTGCGTGTGCGTGCGTGCGTGTGTGTGTGTGTGTGTGTGCAGGTGGAGCTCCGCTGGAGGACGTGAGGGCTTTGGCCTCTTACAACATCACTATGGACTTCAGCACCTTCAGAAGTCTTAGCTCACCTGTTGTAACGGTAACACACACACACACACACACACACACGCACACACACACACATACAGCTCTGTGTCGGTCTCAGTCTGACTTAATGCCGTGTGTTTCAGAGTCTGAGTGTGTCTGACGTGCGGGCTCTGATGGGTTCTGCCGTGGGGGACCTGAAGGTGTTTGAGAACGACTCTGTGGTCCAGGCCTGGATCGCCTCACAGCCGCAGTCTCAGCTGGACACCCTGAACCTGGGTCTGCGCGGAGGCCGAGCCGATCCGAGCCCGTCTCCCGCTCCGGGCACCGCACACACCAACATCACCAACATCACCAACAACACCACCGACAGCAGCAGGACGCAGTCGCCCGCTCTCAGCCAATCAGCTGCAGCCTCTGTCACTGCGCAAGGTGAGCCACGCCCACTCCGATCAGCTGACACACCAGAGCCGTGATGAGACTGTTGAACACTATGACCTAATGACTCGTGTGTGTGTGTGTGTGTGTGTGTTTCAGGATCTGCAGCAGCGCTCCGTCTCGCTCCAGCCGTGTTGTTCATCGCGTCCTGCGTGTGGCTTCTGACTTCAACATGACACGACCCATGAGCCCAACATTAGCAGAAATACATTAGACTGATACAGTAATCATATATATAGCTATATTAGATCTTACTATCACTAATCTCTTTCCATTGATTTTATAATCAGCTCACATTTGTTCTGAAAGTGTTTTTAATTTAATGTACATGATTTTATAACAAATACATGTGAACTAATTTAAGATATTTCTGGTCTAATAAAAGAAAAGAAAACACTTGAAAATTGTTATAAAGGAAATCACAGTTTGTTAAATTAATATATTGATAGAATAGCAAATTATCTTGTGCCTTAATTAACTGTTGCTGTAAAATGATTCATTATTTTCTTGTCTTTAATAAAATGAACATGCTGTCATGTGTCTTTCAGCTGGTGTTTTGATTGGTTCCTGTTTTCCTTTGTTCTTTTCCCACCACTCCTTTGTTTCTATGGTTACTAGTCAAGTCAAGTCACCTTTATTTATATAGCGCTTTTTACAATACAGATTGTATCAAAGCAGCTTCACAGTGATAACATGAAAATAATACAACATAGTTTGTTTCTAGAAGAAAATTCTTTAACTGTACTTTAATTTTAAAAACATTTGATTAGCTTCATGCGTCCTTTTTTAATCAACACTTGAATGTCGGTAAGTTTCATAAAGAAAGGAAACATTTTAAACAAAAAAGTTGAGAAAATCACATTTTTGTCAAAGACTACGCCTTGATCAGATTCAGAACGATGATCAAACACAGATGGAGTAGATCGAGTCCGACACCCCTAAAGCTTCAGTCGTTTTCTCTTCATGGGTTCGACATTTCATTTGGTAACATTAAGCAGTTTTGATTTACACGCTGTTTAATGTTTGATGATCACGTTATTTTACATTTGCGTGAGCAAACTTCACTTGTTTCAGCTTCTTCTCCTGTGTTTTGATCCGGAGATTCTGTACTAGAATATGTGTCATAACCCCCCTACCGTATAACAGTGAAAACATGGATAGCTGGAAATTTCAGTCAATGGAGGGGAAAAGTAAAAGTAAATTCCTATGTGCACTACCAGTGGACTAGCCTATACAAAAATTCAGATATGCAGAATAAGAAACATATCTGTTTTATATCAATATTCTAATGAAAAACTATGTAAAAAAAAAGTATATTTAATAGCCTACTCGACCAAAAGGTAACACTTAATAACTGCACACTATTAATCATTAGTTAAGCATTAGCAAATAGTTAATTCATCATTTATAAAGCATTAATAGACATTAATAAGCAGTTTATAAATACAGTTATAAATGCTTTAATCTTGATTTATAAGCATATCTATAATGTGTTTAATAATTGTGTTTTCATACTTTTTTAATGATCAATTTGTCATTTCTAAATGAAGTATAGCATTATTTACAAACCGGTTATTTAGGAGTTGTCAGTAGTTCATAAGACCACTTTGGCAGTGTAAGTAAATGATTAATAAACTACTTAAATGTACATTCATACATCTTAAATATTTCTATGTTCTGTATCACTGTGTTGTGTTTGTTTCCTTTTTCTGTTTAGAAGAAAACTGAGTCTTTAAAACTCCTTTATAAATGCTTTACAAGGCATAACTAGTCCTCACTTTAGATGAGCTCACAAAAATAGTTAACTGACCACTACTAAATGCTTTATAACTACCTGAATTAACCCTGAATTACAGTAGAAATACATGTTAAAGGGATAGTTCACTTTGAAATTAAATGTTGGTATGTTTTAGCTTACCTGAAGGGCATCCAAGATGTAGGTGTCTTTTTTTCCGCAGTAGTTTCAATTTTGATATTTTTAGGTCAAACCGTTCTTGTCTGTCAGTCATATAATGCAGGTGTGTGGTCACTGTCTCAAAGAGCATGCACAGAGTCCAAATTAAACAATTCCCCATCGTAAGTACACAATGATGGCCTAAGACACGAAACGAGCGGTTTGTGTGAGAAAACGAACAGTATTTATATCATTTTTGATATCGTCCAAGTGATCTGAGGGCGCACGCGCATTCTGGTGTGTGACGTGTGCGCACATTCTGGCTTAGTCTGCGCAAGCGCGCCCTCAGATCACTTGGACGTGGCTGTGTACAAGAGGTAAAAATGATATAAATACTGTTCGTTTTCTCACACAAACCGCTCGTTTCGTGTCTTAGGCCATCAGTGTGTACTTACGATGGGGAATTGTTTAATTTGGACGATGGGGAATTGTTTAATGTGGACTTCTCTGTGCATGCTCTTTGAGACAGTGACCACAGACCTGCATTAAATGACTGACAGACAAGAACGGTTTGACCTAAAAATATCAAAATTGAAACTACTGCAGAAACAAAGACACCTACATCTTGGATGCCCTTGAGGTAAGCTAAAACATACCAACATTTTATTTCAAGTTGAACTATCCCTTTAACATGTATTTCTACTGTAATTCGGGGTTAAAGGTAGTTATAAAGCATTTAGTAGTGGTCAGTTAACTATTTTTGTGAGCTCATCTAAAGTGAGGACTAGTTATGCCTTGTAAAGCATTTATAAAGGAGATTTAAAGACTCAGTTTTCTTCTAAACAGAAAAAGGAAACAAACACAACACAGTGATACAGAACATAGAAATATTTAAGATGTATGAATGTACATTTAAGTAGTTTATTAATCATTTACTTACACTGCCAAAGTGGTCTTATGAACCACTGACAACTCCTAAATAACCGGTTTGTAAATAATGCATTACTTCATATAGACTGCGCATGCGTCGCGACTGAGTGCGTTGTTGTGTTTGGAGCTCCGTCGAATTAATTCAGAAACCTTGTTTTTCTTCTTTACACTCTTTTACAAACGAACTTTTTCATTTTTTATAGCGTGTGAACATATCTGGAATACTATTCTCCTTAAAAAACAATCGGATTGCTCTGATATCGCTACATATATCCAACCTTTCGAACTTCCGTTACTAGCCTTAGCCCGCTAGCATTACACGCGTGGTCGCGCCTATCGATCGACTTATTTACACCCGTATCACTGAAAGCTATAATTCGCCATTATAGCACATCTGCTATAATGGCGAATATAACGGATGTGTGTCTAACGTTACCTTTGAGTGCAGGTGAGGACACCTTCGAGCTGCATTCTGTGCAGTTAGAGCTGGAATCCGTGGAGAAGCAGATCCGCGACCTACTAGAGAGACAGGCCGAGCTACGAGATCGGCGATTCGCGCTTGAAACATCACGCGCCGATGCTCACAAGTCAGTGGTTAGTAACCTTTTGACTCCGACCTCGTCTACTCCATGTGTTTCTCTGCCCAGGATGCGATCATCCCTGGTTTCATTCACTCCGGCACCGACACAACAACATGGACCCTGGGTGATTCCACAGCGGAAGACGCGGGCCAGGACCAGAGCTAGGACCTCTCCGCCCCTCCCGGCCTTCGAGATCTCCACCCAGAAGCGCTTCTCCCCTCTACGCGAGACGGAACGCGACGCTGTGATCATCGGCAGTTCCATCGTCCGGCATGTCCGTGCTACCATAGGTAAAGGTAAGGTTCGCACTCACTGCTTTCCTGGTGCTCGTGTTCTCGATGTCGCTGCACAGGTTCCCGGGATTCTGAACGGTGACGAGCCCGTCGGAGCTGTCGTGCTGCACGCGGGAACGAACGACATCAGGCTACGGCAGTCGGAGGTTCTGAAGAAGGACTACAGGAGCCTGATCGAGACGGTACGCAGTACATCGCCTGAAACAACGATCATCGTGTCTGGACCGCTTCCCACCTACCGACTAGGACACGAAAGGTTCAGTAGATTATTTGCTCTAAATGAATGGTTAATGTCATGGTGTAATGAACAGAGACTGCTCTTTGTAAATAATTGGAATCTTTTCTGGGAGCGACCTAGGCTCTTCCGTGCTGATGGCCTTCACCCCAGCAGAATCGGAGCGGCTCTTCTGTCGGACAACATCTCCAAGACGCTACACACCATATGACTAGTAAGTCAAAGTCCAAATCACACTCTTTGCTGTCCAAACTTAATTGATATAAGTACCAATGTAGAACATTATATTGAAACTGTGTCTATTCCTCGTTTAGTGAGATCAAACATTAAATCTACTGCAGGATCTAAGAAAAATCTAATTGTGATTAAACCAGAAAATCTCAATATTAGTGAACAAAAACAATTTATAAAGCTAGGTCTTTTAACCCTCAGAGGTCGGAGATCACGCCGGCGTGATCTGCTCGCTTTTTTCCTTATGAGTTGAATTGAGACCCAAAATACTCTTTTGACTTTGATTTTACAAAACAAGTTTCATACATCAATCGATTCTGTTAAATGTGTATTATTTTTGTGTATACTCACAATAAAAACATAGTGTTGTGCTTTTCGACAAATAAAGAAAAATAAACACGAAGCGAGTTCTGCCTTCTTTCTGTCCGTGTAGTCCATTCTGAAACGCGTCCGAAAATGAATCATAACTCAGCGAATACTTCTCACACAGGCACGTGAGATATGTCTTTATGAAGCTTTAAATCTCCTCTTTTAAATGAAGTAATTTATATAAAAATGTTTTCAACTCATGTAATCCGTTTGAAAGCAAGGAGAGGTACCGTTTTTCCTTCTGCTTCATTATCTCTATAATGTGCTGAGGCCGCCCCGCCCCCGGCGCGATTCACATGTAAATAGTTAGATGATCTAGTATGCATCGCATACGCCCCTCGATCAATGCCATAAAAAGTTTCTTCATCAGACTTACTGATAGTTCATCGCGTTTTGAGTATGAAACGCTTCTCCGGTAATAAAGATGCCCTTCAGATGATTCTGGACAGCGAGGAAGAATGCACCTTTTCCTCAGAGGACGATTGTAACTCAGACGGCGAACGGCAGCATTTTGAAGAGCGAATTCCGCCGAGAACACAATTTCGGAGTAAGTTTTACTTAAAAGTCTTTTGTCTTTTATTTTTCGTGTTCGCATTTATGAGGAAAAAACAATATTACGTGACAGTTCTCCATTATGGACGTGAGCGCTCTAAAAAAATCACTAAAAGACTTTCAAACTTTCACAGAGACCTCAAAACAGAAAGTACAAATCCTTTCTTTAAAACGAATTTCGTTTTGTATCAATTGTATCTTACTTTTAATAATTTTTTCATTAACAAATTTCCTGGATTTAAACTGCAAATTAACATTTATATTTCTTATAATAAAAATGAAAGACCTATGTTACAGACATATGAAAGACAACATTTCGTTGATTAGTTTTGGATAGATTATACATTTTTAATGTAAAATATCTGCCACCTCAAATAAGCTTTTTTTGCCAATATTTGCTTATGTTAAATATAATATGTTTTGTCAAAAATAAAGTTATCAAATAATCAATCAAATCCTTAACTTTGAAATATGTATGATAAAATGTATACTTTAGTTTTTACAAAGAAAGATTACACTTGAATTGTTGTTGTAATTGTAACCTTTTTAATAAAAAAATATATTTACAAGGTAGATGTAAACAAACTATTAAAAGGTAAATATAAGCCTTTTCTTTAAATAACTTTTATTGTGTTTTATTATTGACAAATTTGGGGAGAGCATAAATATTCCAAAACTGAAAATACAGTATGAGAATTAACTGCACAATTACTAGTTTTCCTTGGATATTATAGGCCAAATTGCAAGCACAATATGAGGAAAAATAAAAAAGAATTGAGATGCTTCCAACTGTTGCTCTTGCATTCTTGTGGCTCAGTGACTCACCTGAATGAATGGCTAATTAAGTATGCGGGCCCCATTGTCTCCTCAGGTGTGAACCACTACATATGCATGACCGTAGACGCCCACTCCGCATATTGCCTTTCCAAACAGAAAGTGCTTTGCAAAATTCAAATCAATGTATTGTGTTATGTGAATGATAAGGCAGGGTGATTTTCACTTTATTTTGAAGAAAAAACACTAGGCGATGACATCCATTAGACAAAAGTCTTATTGGCACATATTTAGAATGTGTTTTATGGCCTTATTTCAGAAACTTTAGTTTTTAGTTTTTTCAATAACCACGCATAAACATTATTCTCTCAAAAATGCAGACATGTACATTCTTGTTGCTCACATTTCATGGTAGTCCTGTTTGTGCTAAATAGTGTGTAATTTTTTTTTGCCATTAATATGTTTATAAGCAACTGAAAAAAGCAAAAATGTCAGGGCATGTCAGAACATCTCAAGGACCCCAAAAACACCTTAGACCCCAGAGGGTTAAACATCAGATCGCTTACACCTAAGGCGGTTATTGTAAATGAAATGGTCACAGATAATAGTTTCGATGTACTTTGCCTTACTGAAACCTGGCTTAAACCAAATGATTATTTCGGTCTTAATGAGTCTACTCCTCCTGGATACTGTTACAAGCATGAGCCCCGTCTGATTGGTCGTGGCGGTGGTGTTGCTATAATCTATAAAGATATTCTTACTGTTACTCAGAAAACAGGTCACAGGTTTAATTCGTTTGAAGTACTTGTGCTAAATGTTACTCTCTTAGATGTAAGAAAGAAATCCATATTATCTCTAGCCTTGGCTACTGTATATAGACCGCCAGGGCCTTACGCTGATTTCCTAAAAGAGTTTGCAGACTTTCTCTCAGATCTTTTGGTCAATGTCGATAAAGCATTAATTGTTGGAGATTTTAACATACACGTAGATAATTAAAATGATGCTTTAGGGGCTGCGTTTACAGATTTATTAAACTCCTTTGGGGTCAAGCAAAACGTAACTGGTCCCACTCATCGTCTTAATCATACGCTAGATTTAATTATATCACATGGAGCCGATCCAACCGATATAGATATTATACCGCAAAGTGATGAAGTCACTGACCATTACATGGTCACTTGCATACTACGTACCGCTGAAATTTGTCATGTTGCGCCGCGTTATCGACCAGGCAGAACAATCCTTCCAACAACTATAGATCATTTCTCAAATAGCTTAGCTGCTCAGTGAACCCAAACAAACAGATGAACTAGAGGAAATGACTAGCACTATGAGCACCATTTTCTCTAGTACATTAGACATCGTTGCACCAATTAGATTAAAAAAGGTTAGAGAGAAAAGTAAAGCACCATGGTACAACAGTGTTACGCATGTTCTAAAGAGAGAAACTCGTAATTTAGAGCGTAAATGGAAACAAACTAATCTAGAGGTCTTTAGAATCGCATGGAAAGACAGTATGTCACGTTATAAAAAGGCCCTAAAAGCAGCCAGGGCTGAGCATCTCCGCAATCTAATAGAAAACAACCAAAATAATCCTAGGTTTTTATTTAACACCGTCGCTAGACTAACAAATAAACAGACGTTACCGGAGCAAAATATTCCGTTACAGTGTAGTAGTAATGATTTTATGAATTTCTTCACTGAGAAAATAGAAAGCATCAGAAACACAATTGTAAATGTACAATCTTTAATGGTGTCTTATGATTCAGCCTCAATTATCACCCCGCAAGAACAATTACAGCGCTTTGCAACTATAGGACAGGAAGAGTTAAATAAACTTATCATTGCATCTAAACCAACAACATGTTTATTAGATCCAATACCAACTAAACTACTGAAACAAGTGTTACCTGTAGTGGAAGAGCCTCTCCTCAATATTATTAACTCGTCTTTATCCTTAGGTCATGTTCCAAGAATATTCAAGTTGGCAGTTATAAAACCTTTAATTAAGAAACCACAATTAGATCATAATAACCTAGCAAATTACAGACCCATTTCAAATCTTCCATTTATGTCTAAAATACTAGAAAAAGTTGTGGTAACACTTTAGAATACTGTATCTTACTTACTGCATAACTAATAAGTAATTATTGAAGAACTAATAGGTAATTATTCATTAACTACTTCTTCACTACTGTTAACTACTAAGGAAGATGTGTTAACTAATCAGTATGTAATATATTTTTATGATTGTGTTAAGTAACAGTTAGTTAATCAATAAATAATTAATTCTGTCATAACTCTTGAAGAACTACTACTAATCATTTACTAATTAAGGTTCAAGAAAAATAACTAAGAAGTAACTACTAATGAACAGTCATACAAAACTAACCTCAGATTAGTTTTTATATTTTATATACAGTACTGTATGTGTCTGTTTTCCTCAGCATAGAATGCCATTGAGTAAATTCATGTTTGAGGCAATGACTGAGGGAAACTGAAAATATAGGGAACTTATTAGTAATTCATAAATAATTATCAAATAATTCTGCAGGAATTACTTAGAACCTGGAACAGTATTCTAAAGTGAGAATATAGGGAACTCATTAGTAATTAATAAATAATTATCAAATAATTATCTGGGAATTAGGCTACTTATAACCTGAAACAGCATTCTAAAGTGAACATATAAGGAAATTAATTGGTAATTAACAAATAATTATTAGATAATTCTTCAGGAATTACTTGGAACCTGGAACAGTATTCTAAAGTGAGAATATAGGGAATTCATTAGTAATTAATAAATAATTATCAAATAATTATCCAGGAATTAGGCTACTTATAACCTGAAACAGTATTCTAAAGTGAACATATAAGGAAATTAATTGGTAATTAACAAATAATTATTAGATAATTCTTCAGGAATTACTTGGAACCTGGAACAGTATTCTAAAGTGAGAATATAGGGAATTCATTAATAATTAATAAATAATTATCAAATAATTATCCAGGAATTAGGCTACTTATAACCTGAAACAGTATTCTAAAGTGAACATATAAGGAAATTAATTGGTAATTAACAAATAATTATTAGATAATTCTTCAGGAATTACTTGGAACCTGGAACAGTATTCTAAAGTGAGAATATAGGGAACTCATTAGTAATTAAGACAGAATTACCACATACTTCTGACTCAAATCAAACTTACTGTAAAAAACACATTATTAACGGTATTATCTAAACCTTTGTAAAATAGATAAGTTATCATACATTATGATACATTTTGCTAATTAAATAAAAAGTTTGCTTATTTGCAGATCAATATATAGCCTAGTAAATGTCTGCCCTTATCTTTCTTATTAGTGCTGAAGAATGACTAAAACGGGCTAGAAAATAAAATAAAAAAACATTGATCAGTGCTTTTTACTTTTCAAGTAATTACCTTATACTTTTACTAAGGTAATTTTGAAAATGAATAGGCCAATAGTTTATCATTTTACTGGAGTAATATTTTATTGGGTTATCTGTACTTTTACTCAAGTACTTGATTTGTGTACTTCATCCACCACTCCACTGCTAAAATAAAACGGTTTATTGTAACCACTGTGTATGACTGTTCATTAGTAGTTACTTCTTAGTTATTTTTCTTGCACATTAATTAATAGATAATTAATAATAGTTCTTCAAGAGTTATGACATAATTCATTAGTTATTGATTAACTAACTGAAACTTAACACAATCATACAATTCTATTACATACTAATTAGTTAACACATCTTCCTTAGTAGTTAACAGTAGTGACTTAAGTGTTAATAAATAATTATCTATTAGTTCCTCAATAATTCCTTATTAGTTATGCAGTAAGTAAGATACAGTATTCTAAAGTGTTACCAAAGTTGTGTCCGCTCAACTGTGCTCTTTCTTGCAAGAAAATGATATCTATGAAAAGTTTCAGTCTGGATTCAGGCCGCACCATAGCACAGAAACTGCGCTCGTTAAAATCACAAATGATTTACTTTTAGCTTCTGACCAAGGCTGTATCTCAATACTAGTTTTACTTGATCTTAGTGCTGCGTTCGATACTATAGATCACACAATACTCTTAGACCGACTACAAAACTACACTGGTGTTCAGGGACAGGCATTAAGCTGGTTCAGATCATACTTATCAGACCGTTACCATTTTGTCTGCGTAAATGGGGAAAAATCGAAGATAACGTCAGTAAACTACGGTGTACCGCAAGGATCTGTGTTAGGCCCTCTACTATTCTCAATATATATGCTGCCACTTGGTAATATTATAAGAAAACATGGAATTAATTTCCACTGTTATGCTGATGACACTCAATTATATATTTCATCACAAACAGATGAAAACGCTAAATTATCTAAATTAACAGAGTGTGTTAAAGATATAAAATACTGGATGACATGTAATTTTCTGCTATTAAATTCAGATAAAACGGAGGTATTACTTATTAGTCCAAAAAACTGCCCACAAAACCTCTCACAATACAACTTTAATTTAGAAGGGTGTCCTGTTACTTTATCCTCTACAGTAAAAGACCTGGGTGTTATATTAGACCGCAACTTGTCTTTTGAAAATCATATTTCATATGTTACAAGAACAGCCTTTTTCCACCTTAGAAACATTGCTAAGCTACGTAACATGCTATCTGTTTCTGATGCAGAAAAGTTAGTTCATGCGTTCATGACCTCGAGACTAGATTACTGTAATGCTTTATTAGCTGGTTGTCCTGCATCCTCAATAAACAAGCTACAGTTAGTCCAAAATGCCGCCGCTAGAGTTCTTACTAGATCAAGAAAATACGATCATATAACACCAATTCTGTCGTCTCTACACTGGTTACCTATAAAGTTCCGTATCAATTACAAAGTATTGCTACTGACTTATAAAGCCCTAAATGGTTTAGCTCCCGTGTATTTAACGGAACTTCTATCGCCCTACAATCCATCGCGCTCTTTAAGATCACTAAATTTGAGGCTTCTGGTCATTCCTAGGATATCTAAGTCCACTAAAGGAGGGAGAGCGTTTTCACATTTAGCTCCTAAACTCTGGAATGGCCTTCCTGATATTGTTCGAGGCTCAGACTCGCTGTCCCAGTTTAAAACTAGATTAAAGACGCATCTCTTCAGCCAGGCATTTACATAATACTTACCTTTTATACTACAGTTGAATCAGATTGAATGCATTAATATTGCGAACAGCAGCTACGCTAATTATTTCCCATATGCTTTTCTGTTGTTATCTCGGGACGCTAGTCCCGAGGTAAATACAGATCGTCAGCTCCAGTTTGTATCCAGCCTCTCATGGAAACTACAGATTCTCCAACACCCGTGCAGAGACGACTCGGCGCCTGTGAAGAGACGACTCGACGCTGGCTATGTTTATGCCCTAAATCAATACATGATTAACTAACTGTATTTCTCAATGTACATTTCTGAAATGCACTTTCTGTAAAGCTGCTTTGAAACAATATGTATTGTGAAAAGCGCTATACAAATAAATTTGAATTGAAATTTGAATTGAATTGAATATAGAAATGACAAATTGATCATTAAAAAAGTATGAAAATACAATTATTAAACACATTATAGATATGCTTATAAATCAAGATTAAAGCATTTATAACTGTATTTATAAACTGCTTATCAAAATCTATTAATGCTTTATAAATGATGAATTAACTATTTACTTATGCTTAACTAATGATTAATAGTGTGCAGTTATTATAAAGTGTTACCATACCAATAGAACACTTGAATAAACTTATTTTTCGTAAGTTCTCTCAAGGTACCTTTTCAAAACATATGAGAATTTACCTCTGTATGTATTTTATATCAATAAATATATTACAATAACAGTGTTTGCTTAGCTGTCACGATTTTGGGTTTGTTCTTGTCATGCTTCTGTGTGTCATGTGATTCCCTGTTTGTCATGTGATCCTGCCATGTGTCTTGTCATTGTTTAATTGTCTGATCATTGTTCACAAGTGTCTCTTGTCTTTTCTTTAGTCTGTGTATTTAAGCCCTCATGTTTGTCATGTGTCTTTGTCTAGTATTAATTCCTGTAACCACTGTTGTGTGAGCTTATGTTCATAGCTTTTTGTCTTGTTTCATGCCACGCCATGCTTTTGTTTCATGTGTTTGGATTATGTTGTCAATAAAGCTGCACTTGGGTTCTCAAGGCTCGCCTTCAGTGGATCCTTCTTACATTAGCACATTAGTTTCTTCGGGAGGTGAACTCTTTCTTCTAGTGTTTCTCATATCTCATATTTTTCTTAGAGCACTTGCATGGATTATTTTGGTCTGTAATGTTGGTCAAATCATCCCTTTAAAGTTTTTCCAGGAGGATGAACGTCTTGTGTTGAGTTCCCAACTGAGAGTAATTTCTTTGAATTTGAGTTTAATCAAAAAAAGTTTGATCACACCATTTAACGGACATGTACTATTTACAAAATTAAGACACACTGGGGAAGAATTGGTGTAGGATTTACGTTGAAAGTAATTTCCACATATAATTACAAATAAATGGCAAGTAATGTGAAATTCTGAAGAAGGAAGACTTATAAAGTATTTTCTTGTAAAGCACACTTCAATAGTTTTTGTTATATGTACGACTTTAAATGTTTTGCTATACAGAAGCGTTCCAATAACTCAAACGTTGGAGCACATCATTAGCTCATGTGTTCAACTGCAGGGAATGCGTGAACTGGAAACATGCCTCGAATACTTTCACTGTGGATAAAATCTTCTGCCAGAAGCATGAATATCAATGCCAAATGCCAAATGTCAAAGGTAAAACACCCTTATATTCTAATGTAACAACGTCCGGCGTCTGATCCAATCAACAAAGATCCCTGGAATCCACTGACCACCAACAACACTAAACTTCAGCGCTACAGCTAGTGTCAGCATTTCAAACCAACACATTTCTGTTTGTCAAAGGAGTGTAAAGTGTGTTTACAGTGACACTTACAGTGTGACACTTACAGTCTTACCTGGAGAATGTGACTTTTTCTGTAAATGTAGGAATTTTATCCTTATCATCTGCGCCTGTTTTGTATGGTGTGCCCCAGGGCTCTGTTTTGGGACCTTTATTGTTTTCCCTTTGTATGCTTACCTTGGCTCACGTTTTTCAGAAGCTCAACACTTCATATCACTGTTATGCATACAGTACTCAGTTTTACCTTCCAGTAAGGCTTGAGACCTGTTTAATTCAATGTGTTATTGAAATGTGTAGATTGTATCAGAAGGTGGATGACAGATAATTTTCTGCAGCTAAATGAGGATAAAACAAAGGTCCTGCAAATTCCTCAGTTAGGTCCTCTCTCAACCAGTGTACGCAAACAAATCAAAAACCTTTGAGTGATCTTTGACTCTTGATATTAGTGCTGTTACTAGAGGAAGCTTTTTCCAGATCTATCGCACAGTTGAAGTGTCTTCTTCCAGGTAATGATTTAGAAGTTGTGATTCATGCACTTGTCCCATCACGGTTAGATTATTGCCACTCTCTTTATTCTGGTCCCCCTCAATCTTCATTTTCACGATTGCAAGTTCCTCAGAATGTGTCCGCAGGACTGAAGAGAGGGACAATATCTCTCCTATCTCAGCATCCCTTCACTGGCTTCACATTAAATTCAGAGTTGATTTTAAAATCTGTGTGTTTGTATATAAGGTGTTATCCGTCCTGCTAGGGCACTTGGATCTTCTAATCACTTGTTCTTAACGGTGAAATGGTTAGTAACATTAGTAAAGTACATTAGTTAACATGAAATAACCATGAAGAATAATACTTCTACAGCATCATGTTAATCTCAACATTCAATAATACAATTAAAATAAAACAATTGTAGCTGTTAATGTTATTTAATGAACCTGAACTAACATGAACTAACATGAACAGTATTAGTGGCTGATACGTTAGGGTTAGTGTTAGTAGAATAAGTTGACATGTAGTTACTTGTAGTCGAAAGAGGACTAAAGTTTACTGTAATTAGTTAATGTTAGTGAATGCACTAATGGAAACTTGTTACCAGTGCTGTACTCCACTTTGAGTATAATGCACATAAGATCAGAGCATGTAGATGCAGCTGTTTAAACTGGTTAAACTGGTCTGGGTGGTTAGTACATAAGTTACATTGTGTTGATGTTATTGGGCCGATGATATTGTGTTGATGTTATTGTGCCGATGATATTGTGTCGACGATATTGTGTTGATGTTATTGTGCCGATGATATTGTGTTGATGATATTGTGTTGATGTTATTGTGTTGATGTTATTGTGTCGACGATATTGTGTTGATGTTATTGTGCCGATGATATTGTGTTGATGTTATTGTGCCGATGATATTGTGTTGATGATATTGTGCCGACGATATTGTGTTGATGTTATTGTGCCGATGATATTGTGTTGATGATATTGTGCCGATGATATTGTGTTGATGTTATTGTGCCGATGATATTGTGTTGATGATATTGTGCCGATGATATTGTGTTGATGTTATTGTGTCGATGATATTGTGTTGATGATATTGTGTTGATGTTATTGTGTTGATGTTATTGTGTCGACGATATTGTGTTGATGTTATTGTGCCGATGATATTGTGTTGATGTTATTGTGCCGATGATATTGTGTTGATGATATTGTGTTGATGTTATTGTGTCGATGATATTGTGTTGATGATATTGTGTTGATGTTATTGTGTCGACGATATTGTGTTGATGTTATTGTGTCGACGATATTGTGTTGATGTTATTGTGCCGATGATATTGTGTTGATGTTATTGTGCCGATGATATTGTGTTGATGTTATTGTGCCGATGATATTGTGTTGATGTTATTGTGCCGATGATATTGTGTTGATGATATTGTGTTGATGTTATTGTGCCGATGATATTGTGTTGATGATATTGTGTTGATGTTATTGTGTCGATGATATTGTGTTGATGATATTGTGTTGATGTTATTGTGCCGATGATATTGTGTTGATGTTATTGTGCCGATCATATTGTGTTGATGTTATTGTGTCGACGATATTGTGTTGATAATATTGTGTCAATGTTATTGTGTCGATGTTACTTATTGTGTAACTCTTGTGCTGGTATTGAGGAGGATACGGTTAAGTTCAGGAAAGGTTTGCTGCTATGGGAAGGTGTAAGTGAAGAGTCAACAGTTTAATTATTGATGGAATGTACATGTATGTACACAAGTGCATTGATTTAAATGTTAGTATGTAGTAGTTAAAGACACTTCATATAAAGTTTTCTTCATTTTCTTCTGTGATTTAGATGTTTGTGTGTCCACTATCACCTGTGACCTCTCTCTCTCTCTCTCTCTCTCTCTCTCTCTCTCTCTCTCTCTCTCTCTCTCTCTCTGTGGGCGGAGTCAGTGAATGACAGTGGCTGTAGACTCACAGAATCACTTAGTTCAATTCTTCCAGACAAACACACCTGACAGGTAAGATCACGGCTTTCTCCATGTAAAGAGCTGGGCTTGCTCTGATGTTTTAAGTGTGTGTGTGTGTGTGTGTGTGTGTGTGTGTGTGTGTGTGTGTTGTGCTGTTACTCTGGTAATACTCCTCTGAGAGTTGAGTGTGTGTAAATGACTGTGACACAGCAGGATTGAGTCAGAATCTTTATAAAGCCTGTGAAATCTGATTTGATCTTGATCTGATATGCATGTAGAGATGAGCTATGTGTGCGTCTCTACACAGAATCATATGATTCATTTATTATATTGCATATTTAATGGAAATAGAATTTTCCTTCATTCTTTAGGATTTTCCCAGATGTTGGTAGATTTGTTAAATCATGTCTTGGAAAGATCAAGTCATATATTCACATGTTCAGCGTGAGCCTTGTTATCTGAGATCTCACATCTGTAGAGTTTTCACGTGTTATAAGTTTATATAAATAAGTTTATCAGTTATGTGTGTGAACACTGAAACATTAGGAATTATATTTGAATCACATAATAGTTTCCACATTTACAGCGGTAGAAAACAGAGAATTAAAAGTTAATGTGGGGAACAAAATTACCAAAATGATCATTTAAGTCTTGCAAGTTTTAGTTGTTTTCCACATAATGTTGTGAATGTGCAGAGCTGAAAATAATCCTCCGGGACAGTAGTGTGCAACAGTGACGTCCAGCCTGAGGGAAAACTGTTCTTCAATCTCTGTTCAAATATGATTATAAATGTGTTTGCAGTCGATTGTTTTATTTGTGATAATAACACAATGAAACATGACAAATTGTGTGACATCATTTTTGGTCAGACTGTCACACAAAGAAATGATGAACACAAGCAAAAACAAGTAAGAACCAATGAAATATTAATAACTGATTAGGATGTAATCAATGTTTGCTTTTTCCTTTTTGCATATAAATCAAACCTATAGCTGTAGTTTGTCTTTTTTTGTGCAATAATTGAGTTAGATAAATACCTTAACCCAGTTTAGTGTTTTATTCTTCTCTCATATTTAAAATGTTTTCAAAAAAAAAAAAAAAAAATGTCCTCATATTTTGATGTTTTAATGTAACTTGTAGGCTCATTAAAATCCTCTTCACTTTCGGCCACTACTGTAAATCATTTTACAGAATATATGAGGATGATCTGTCCACATATCGTCTTTCCTTACAGTTTTTCCTTCCTTTATCATCAGATGTTTTATATAAAGTGATGTCTTTTCTGTCCATCAAATCTAAAGATTGAAAACATATTTGTAGGAAATTATAACAAACTTTATTTTCCAGAATGTCACTCTCTTTCACGTTTGTACATGTAAAGTTTCATTTCTTATTCACGGTTTCCTTCCATCCCAAATAAACACGGACACTTATATGACATGTTTCATGCATCCATCATGAGAAATCAAGAAAAGACATTGCAATTTTTTTTTATTGTTATTATTAGATAATTTCATTGTTTAGATTGTTTTATCGGTAACACTTCATAAGATTTCATTTGTTAACACTAGTTAACTTGAACTAATAATGAGTAATACTGTACACCTTGAGGCCTGCTAATGTTAGCAGCTTGTGAAGTGTTCGTGTATTCACTGAGACTGAGACCTAATGTTAGCAGCTGAGTGTGTGTGAAGTGTTATAAAGTGTTCGTGCTGTATATTCCCTGAGACTGAAGACTGAGTCTGACTCATGTGATGATCATGCTGAATGAACACCGGCCGGTCCGACTGGCTCTATTGTGTTGCTGTGGAATGAAAGACAGAGATGTGTGTGTGGGAGAATCTTTTGTGTGTGTAATCCAACACTTGATGCTGGTCCGCCCACAGCTCCACATTACAACACACACGAGTTCTGCCTGATATTCATATTAACAGCTGGAATGCATGCTTTCAAAATGCCCTTTGAGTTCATGTGTTTGATTTGGCTTAACTTGTTGCGTTGGTTATTACTGAATGGATTTTAAATATAAAGGGCCGTGTTTTAAGGATCTAAGCGCATGGTCTAAAGTTTACTTAGGGCATGTACGAAAAGGGTCCGAAAATCCTAAAAGGGTTGTCCTATTCTCTTAATGAGTTATGGGTGTGTTTTGGGATTTACGTGCGTTAAACCAATCAGACCCACTGAGCAAAATTATGTCCGAAAGACGTCTTTTCAACGTCTTTGTCACAAAAATCGGACGTTGAAAAGACGTCCACTGAGGGTCTAGAATGAAAGTTGTTATGACGTCTTTTTTTGACGTGTTCTGCACGTCCGATATAGACGTTCATCGAACCTTCGCACAAGGTTAAAACTAGTTCAGATGTGGCCATTGTGGACATATTTCAACATCATTTATTGTCTCATTTATACATAATTACTTTGACTATTGCTGTCAGATGATCTCAGTGAGAATTAATAGAGGTTTAGATGTTAATATTTGTTTAATTTGAAGTGTCACCATTGTGGTGATCAGTGTTTGCTTTAGTTGGGCTCTTGGTCCCCGTTCCTTTTACTTTAACTTTTATTTGACTGCTTTAACTGTGTGTTTGTAAAACACAAATGTTGTGGCAGAGAATAATAAATAAGATCAGCTGTTATCAGCTTATGGTTGATGATGAAATCATCACAAAAAAAGCATCAAATGTTGTCAGATGTTTTGGCATTCATAACCACCAACCTTGTGGAACTGCAATATTGATGCGAAAAGCATTAAAATGATCACTTATTTAAAGGTATATAAAGCATGTGCACATGATGTTTTGAGCAAATGTATCATATAGTCACACACAGACATCAATATTGTACACATGATTCACAACAATGGTGACAATTAAAAAAAAAATGCTTCATGCTGCAATGCATGATGGGTAGCTTTCATAGTACAAAACTCATCCTTGATTCTCAAGCTTTTTTGTTTTAATTGTCACCATTGTTGTGAATCATATCCAAAATCTTGATGTCTGTGTGTGACTATATGATACTTTTGCTCAAAACATCATGTGCACATGCTTTATATACCTTCAAATAAGTGATCATTTTAATGCTTTTCGCATCAATATTGCAGTTCCACAAGGTTGGTGGTTATGAATGCCAAAACATCTGACAACATTTGATGCTTGTTTTGTGATGATTTCATCATCAACCATAAGCTGAAAACAGCTGATCTTACTTAATATCAGTTTTCTCTGCCACAACATTTGTGTTTTACAAACACACAGTTAAAGCAGTCAAATAAAAGTTAAAGTATAAGGAACGGGGCCCAAGAGCCCAACTAAAGCAAACACTGATCACCACAATGGTGACACTTCAAATTAAACAAATATTAACATCTAAACCTCTATTAATTCTCACTGAGATCATCTGACAGCAATAGTCAAAGTAATTATGTATAAATGAGACAATAAATGATGTTGAAATATGTCCACAATGGCCACATGTGAACTAGTTTTAACCTTGTGCGAAGGTTCGATGAACGTCTATATCGGACGTGCAGAACACGTCGAAAAAAGACGTCATATCAACTTTCATTCTAGACCCTCAGTAGACGTCTTTTCAACGTCCGATTTTTGTGACAAAGACGTTGAAAAGACGTCTTTTGGACATCATTTTGCTTAGTGGGGAGTCTCATCTCCCATTCTCTTTAAATGCCAGTTGCGCTCGCGTCATGGCGGATTCGCTATAATGACGGAGTTTGATAGTGGAAAGACTGAGCGCGTCTCCAGAGCGCAAACGGATCTGCTCGTGCGCGAGGTCAAAGTGCGCAAGCAGAACATCTACGGGACAAGCCGGATTCACCATATCTTTATGCACACAATAATAATATTTTACATTGTAATCCCTTTATTTGAAATATTTGGCATGTTTGTGTGCTGCTGCGCGTCCCTGTGTGTTTGATAAGCAGAGTGTGTGTGTTTAATAAGCCGAGTGTGTGTGTGATAAGCCGAGGGTACGCACATTGTGGACCCTCCTATACAAAAAAAAAAACAAGTAATAAAAACTCAGTGAGTGCTTTAGCGCAATTTTCTGACGTCATGGGATCACAACACTAAGAGATAGTAAATCTTTTTATGTTTTTTTTTTTTGTGTGTGTGTGCGTTCCCGAGATTAGACCTTCCTTAACATAATGCCGAAAACCCGAAGTCTCTAGGTGGTCTGGTTGAGGAGGAGATAGAAGTGCAAGATTGGTGCGCACAGACAGAACAGAAATCATGAGTTAACAATCGCAATTTTGTCCGTAGGAAAATTGCGCTAAAAAAATTATTGCGCCATTGACTTTAGAGCAGGTTTCAGTTGATCAATGGCTCAGTCTATTTCTGTTCCTCAAAAGAGCAACATGCCAACAATGCGCCAGAACACACCTCGTTTTTAGACATTGCTCCGGGTGTGAGATAGGGCCCTTACAGTACCTGTCAAAAGTTTGGAAACAATCACATTTTTGGTAACACTTTACAATAAGGCTACCTTAGCAAACTATGAACTAATAATCAACAATACTTCTACAGCTTTTATTAATCTTAGTTCATATTAATTTTAACATTTAATAATACATTATTAAAATCAAAGCTTGCATTTGTTAACATTAGTTAATGCACTGTGAACTAACATGAACAGCTGGATTATTATTAACTAACATTAACAAATATTAATAAATACTGTAACAAATGTATTGCTCATTGTTAGTTCATGTTATTTAATACATTAACTAATGTTAACTAATGAACCTTACTGTAAAGTTGTTCCCAATTTCTTTATGCTTTTGAAAGAGTCTCTTCTGCTGCATTTATTAGATCAAAAATGCAGTGAAATATTATTATAATGTAAAACAGCTGTTGTCTATGTGAATATATAGTAAAGTGTAATTTAAGTGTAAGAAACATTTATGATTATTATCAGTGTTGAAAGCAGTCGAGCTGCTTCAGGCTTTTGTGGAAACCCTCATACATTTTATTTTTCAGGATTCTTTGATTCTTAGAAAATGTAATTATTAACTAATATTAGTATTACTATAATATTAATTTCTCCTCCCTTTTTTATCTTAACACGAATGTTTGAATGCTGTCATTGTTTCCAAGGCAAGGCAAGTTTATTTATATAGCACATTTCATACACTATGGCAATTCAAAGTGCTTTACACAGAAAGGAATTAAAATAATCACAAAAAAGCAAGAACAATTAAAACAGTTAAAATAATTAAAAGAGAAAAATCTCCAGAAAATTTCCAGAAAAACTGTTTTCAACATTGATAATAATCATAAATTGTTTCTTGAGCATCAAATCAGCACGTTAGAGTTAATAAGAGCATATAGAGGTGTTAGTTTTACATAATATTTCACTGTTTTTATTGATATTTTGATCAAATAAATGCAGCTTTGGTGAGCAGAGGAGACTCTTTCAGAAACATTTTTGTAATGTTTTCAAACGTTGGCAGGAACTGTATTCATTAATAAACCACATCCTTTTCATTTATACTGGGCCGTACTGTGTGTGTGTGTGTGTGTGTGTGTGTGTGTGTGTGTGTGTGTGTGTGTGTAAATGAGTGAGTGAGTGTGTGTGTGTGTGTGTGTGTGTGTGTGTGTGTGTGTGTGTAAATGAGTGAGTGAGTGAGTGTGTGTGTGTGTGTGTGTGTGTGTGTGTGTGTGTGTGTGTGTGTGTGTGTAAATGAGTGAGTGAGTGAGTGTGTGTGTGTGTGTGTGTGTGTGTGTATGTGTGTAAGTGAGTGAGTGTGTGTGTGTGTGTGTGTGTGTGTGTGTGTGTAAGTGAGTGAGTGTGTGTATGTGTGTGTGTGTGTGTGTGTGTGTGTGTGTGTAAATGAGTGAATGAGTGTGTGTGTGTGTGTGTGTGTGTGTGTGTGTGTGTGTGTGTGTGTGTGTGTGTGTGTGTGTGAGTGAGTGTGTGTGTGTGTGTGTGTGTGTGTGTGTAAGTGAGTGTGTGTAAGTGAGTGAGTGTGTGTGTGTGTGTGTGTGTGTGTGTAAGTGAGTGAGTGTGTGTGTGTGTGTGTGTGTGTGTGTGTGTGTGTGTGTGTGTGTGTGTGTGTGTGTGTCAAGTCAAGTCAAGTCATCTTCATTTATATAGCGCTTTTAACAATGTAGATTGTTTCAAAGCAGCTTTACAGAGATAAGCGTATAATTTAAGGTAACAGAGATTGTTTTGGCTTTATAGCGGTTCTTTAATAAAGTTATTTTCCAGCTAAAGTTAGTTTTCATTGATTTGCTTCCGTCGCAACGATCATTTGTTATTAAATTAGGGGCCGCCAAGACGACACCATTCTCTCTACACAGACTTTAAACGCGAACCTGTGAGAAACACTGATGGCGTTCACATGCGCATTAAGAGTGTGTGTGAGTGAGTGTGAGAGAAAGAGAGAGAGTGTGTGTGTGTGTGTGTGTGTGTGTGTGTGTGTGTCAGTTCAGGGTTGTTTGCTGTTGTTGTCCCTTCAAATATCTGTAAAATCTTTCATGATTGTCATGACTAATGAAACTCCTGTCTTCAGTAATTTGAGGGTCAGTAAATGAGCGTTACATTAATCTTTGTTTGTTTCTCTCAGAGTTTAATATATTTCACATGAACGTCTTCAGAGGAGAAGAACTGTCCTCATGAGAACGCCTCTTATTTTCCCACTCCTGTATGTGGGAGTGATGGCTTTCGGTGAGTCCACAATCATCATTTATGTTTAAACTCGTTGATTAAAACGACACACTAATCAAACAGGTGCATAATGTTCATGTCATGTCTGTGTTCAAATATTCATGTATAATGAATGTTTAATTTATAATTTTCTCCGTCAAGTCATTTCTCTATAGCTGTGCTCGTTTCATCGCTCCATACTCTCACACAGACTCAATATTACATTGTGTTGATTTTACAGTAGGCATGTGAAATGCCGGTTAGATGTGGTGATCTCAACTTCATTGTAGATGATCTCTCTCTGTCTCTCTGTTTTCAGCCAGCACATGTTCAGCAGTACAGACGTGAGTGAAACTCTTCAGATCTGCCCATTATGCAACCTAAAGAAACTTTTGGGACAAAAGAACCCAACCAGAATGCAGTCTTTCCTGTGCTTTATGTTGTTGTTGTGAAATGACTTTAACATTTCTGGCTTTCGTTAGTCACTGTGACCTATCGCTCACTTTCCGTTCACTCTCCCATTTCTCTCTGTTAATCTCCTTATCATTTCATTATTCACAGTAAAACCTGTGGAACGAGTGGTGGACTTACAGCAGAACAATGCACTGATGTGAGTTCACACACACACACACACACACACACACACACACACACACACACACACACACACAGATATTTTTAGGTTGTTCTTTGTTAGAGAATTATGTTTGTTTGGTAAGTCAGCAGCTAAACACACAAACTCACCATGAACTAAGCAGTAATGTAACATAAGCAAAGCAACATATTAAACGCAGGTGCAGTTTTCTAACATTAAAATAACTAAAATGACTCAATCAAAGAATCAAGGCTCTCAGAGGATCTACAAAGACTCACCAAAACCATCAACAAGATTCCTTTAAATCTCCTTTGTAAATGCTTTACAAATCATAAATAGTCCTCACTTTAGATGAGCTCACAAAAATAGTTAACTGACCACTAATAATTGTTTTATAGCTACCTGAATTAACCCTGAATTACAGTAGAAATACATGTTAATAAAGCATTTATTAACACACTAAGTAACTTTTACTATATGTCTGAATAATAAGATGTATGAATGTACATTTAAATAATTTATTAATAATTTACTTACACTTTCTAAGTGATCTTATGAACCACTGACAACTCCTAAATAACTGGTTGGTAAATAATGCAATGCTTCATTTAGAAATTATAAATTGATAATTAATAAAGTATGAAAATACAATTATTAAACACATTATAGATATGCTTTTAAATCAAGAATACGGCATTTATAACTGTATTTATAAACTGCTTATTAATGTCTATTAATGCTTTATAAATTATGAATTAACTGTTTACTAATGCTTAACTAATGACTAATAGTGTGCAGTTATTATAAAGTGTTACCAATAAAAGTACCCTAGACAAAAACAAGATTGAAACCTCACCACCCCTAACAGTCACTGGGGAAAGTCTATGGAACGTGTTTTAGACTTTAAACCCATCTAGAGAAGCTTCTCCTGTCCAGCATGCCAGGTAATGTATGAAACAGGAATTACAGATTCTGTTGAAATTGGAACAGTACGATAGAAGGGAAACCCAAGAAGGCATGAGACTGTGGGCCAGTGAGCACAAACCAAGAGGAATACTGAGTGCATAGAGAGCCATGAGCTGTAGTCCTCCGGTTAGTCAGTGGGCTGATTGGTGTCTGTGTTCAAGCCCTGAGACAGGCCAGAAACGGAACCCAGTGGGTAGAGACAGGAACCCTTGGCTTAGGAGAACACAGGCATAGGAGGAAACACAAGGAACCAGGACAGGGATAAATAACTACAGGGATCAGGACAGGGATAAATAACTACAGGGATCAGGAGAGGGAGTGCCAGAGACAACATCCACATGGTCATCCCTGGGATTCTGGAAGGATGTGATGCCTTCCTCCTCTTGGACTAGCTTTCCCTGGAGTGGAAAGTGCTGTCCTCCTCATGCACATAAACTAGAAATAAGCAGCCACAAGAAAAATTGAGCACTAGTTCTTCATCAAAATTGCTTGTTGTTGCAACTGGGAACTTTATTTCCTGGTGGACTATATAAACCAGCACACCAACGTCCCATGTAGTCCTCTACGACACCATCGCTCTGATGGAAAGACTGCTTTCTCTGTAACACAGTAGCTGATTGAACAACAGTACAGGTGTACACACCTTGGGGAAGCTAGCAAAAGTCACGCCATCAGCGTTATAAAGAACTGAATTGTTGTAAACTCATGTTCTCAATCCGTACTGTTTCTGTCGCCTCAGATGGACGGCCCCACGCAGAGATTCCTGACGTGTGCTGGCATCCCATCAGAGCCTGATGCTGACCACATCATGAACCTGAAGGGCCTCATCAGCGCTGCTCTGGACGTCTACTCATTCATGGTACGCCAGAACACACACACACACACATATCCCATGAGCCTTCGCTGCTGTGGTTCTGCTGTGACACGGTCTGTCTCGCAGCGCTCCAGTGTGACCGGGGTTCCAGTCGTGGATCTGTCGGGAGGGGTCAGTCTGAACGAGGATCACGTGATCAGAGCGTGGCTGGACATCAAGCTCACTCCTCTGCTGTCGACCATCTCCAGAAACTTCCTCACATGTCTCAGCAACAGGAACTTCAGCTGCAGCGCCTACCAGACTGTGTACGGCAACACACATGAGCACTAGTGGAATACCGTGAATGACTTAAGTTCATTGTGCATGTGTGTGTAAAAGAAGTACACACTTGTAAAACAAGTGTGTGTGTTTTGTGTGTTCTGGTGTCTGTTTGTGTATATAGTGTCAAGGAGTTGAGTCAGCATTTCTCCGGTCTGGATCCAGGGAGACAGAAGTGGATCTATTCTTTCTTCATGTACCCATTCCTCTCCAGGAACACATCCTCAGGTAACACTTCTACTTTAGGATGGAGTGTTGGTCGTCAGGTCATGTTGTGTGTGTTCTGTGAAGGTTTTGCTCATGTTTGATTGTATGTTGTTGTAGGTTGTGTCGATCCAGAGGACAGCACTGAAGACTGGCTGATGAAAAACTTTGGCTCGTTCGCTGTTGTGGCTCAAGTGCGAGACTTCACGTCCATCAACATGCTCTTCAGCGGGGTAGGAACACTGCACCACCTGCATCTGAGGGTCATTTGACAGCCCCAGTTTCACTTCAATACTATGTTGATGGCCTGGAGATATTCTGAGGTTCTTCCCTGTCTTGCCAGTTGGAGGTTTTGCACCTCTTGAGTCCTGAACAGAAGGCAGAGCTTCTCCTTCACCCAGAGGTGGTGGGCTTGACTGACAGCTCCCTCGGCCTGGTGTATCAGAGTTTGCTATCCTCTCTGATTCCCTCTGAGGATCCATGGACTTCAAATAACAGCAACACGTATTATATGAGCACTGCTCCATCCTCTTCACCGCAAGACCCCCTGGGACAGGCAAGAAAGACATCAATCACAGTCTCATGGATGTAGATGACTAAATCTGTTGCAGTACTTTAAGAGCACTAGTAAAGTTACCCAAATATGCTTATCTATTGAGATATTGAATGATTAATTTAGAATGTCTGATGTGTGGCTACAGGCACTGAATGGTTTCATGACGGCATTTAGACCTGTCGGGAGTTTTGTGAGAGAATTTGTGTCCTTGACACAGCAGGTAACGACACACACACACCCACACACACACACACTATAGCATTACAAACCTAAACACCATGTCCTGAGTTTAAGGAATTCTTCTGTCGGTATCTGCTCTCTTCCTGAAGGAAAACTTGAGCGGCATGCGGAGCGCCACACTTTTGCAGGCCATGATAAACCTGACACTCGCCGAGATCGCCGCTCCTTTCAAGCAGAACACCACCCAGCAGCAGCAGGTGGACCTGGTTACTTTTGACCCCATGGATGTTAACGACTGGTTCACACATGTGGTTTCTCCCATACTCCGGCGATACCTTCCTGACAGCCAGATAGAAATCCACCCCAACCTCACGGCTGTCTTCCATAAACAGTTGTGAGTTTTCCATGCTAGAATTGTCACAGTTATCCACAAAACACCTCTCATAGAGTAATGAGAACATTCTGGTGTGGTTTGGGGTATTTTCTTCAGCTACATCGAGACAGGGATGGGATCTGGAGCCCAGAATGAAAGTCAGGACATCTGCAGCGTCATTATTGATAATAGAACATGTGGGGTAAGCTGAAAGAATTTATTATTCCAAGTATCTTCTCTGCTGGGATGAAAATATGTTTTCATATTGAATCTCATTCAATGTGTGTATATGTCTCTCAAGCTGACTGACTTGGTGGAACATGTGGCCACTGTCCTGCACTGTGCAGCTCGTTCAAACCTCACGCTCAACGAGGAGACGCTCTTGAATGTTCTCCTGCATCTCTCCCAGAACCTCAACGCTCTACTGCAGCAGCTCTCCATGACTGTAGGAACCACCAGATTTCACATCAGTGCTGTATAAACCAGTCAGTGCTCTTAAGGAGGAGCATTGTTTAAGCCTAATTTCTGCTATTATAATATTGCTTCTTGCCACTCTCCTAGAACTTCAGTTCCCAGAGTTCCCCCTTCAGTGACATCCTGGACCAAATCGTTGATGACACCTTCACGATGAGCAACTTGCAGGATGAGTCGTTTGTTAGATTATGGTTCCAGGTCAAGTTAAAGCCTCTGCTCTCCACACTGACTCCAGAATATCTCACATGCCTCAGTCACAAAGAGTTCAGCTGCCAAACCTTCCAGATACTGTACGTCCACGGCACGCATTCTCACCTAAACGTTGATCTCATTTGAAGACCTTTATTGTTAACTGACCTCCACTCTCACCTGACTTTCATTCATCACTTTCAGTATTTCAGAGCTCAGTGACAACATGTTCCTGATGTCGGAAGGAGCGCAGAATGTTTATAAGTATTTCATCTTCTCCTTCCTGAGCCGACAAAATGTTTCAGGCACGTCTGTTCATTCGTCCATCTATCTGTTCATCCATCAGTCTATCAATTTATCTATAAAAATATGTTATCAACATGTTTCCAGGTGGCTGCCCTGCTGAGAACAGCAGCATCTGGGTTACTCTGAATCTTGGCAAATTTTCCCAGTTTGCAACATTGAGGGAAATGTATCAGCTGAACCAAGACTTCAACGCTGTGAGTTACACACATTCCCACTGTCAAGAACAGCTACTATATTTTAACTTGTTTTATTATGTTTCTGCAACAGAGATTCAACTCTGTGTGATTGATTAATTGGATTGTATGCATGCTCTGCACTTCAATGCTTGTCTGTTAATGAAATCTTTTCTTTGTGTATTTCAGATAGATGCACTGGTGGTTCTTTCCCCCAGACAGACAGCTGAACTGATAGTTGAGGATTTTGCAGGTCTCCCAGAGAAAACCGTCACCATAAACATGGTCTTTGATCATATCTTGGTTTCTCCTGAAGACCGTGGTCTACTTGAGATGCTCAGTAATCTGATCGTACTCGCTGGCAAGGTAAGACTGTCTGTCTGTGGAGAGATTGCAGTACATACAGTATAAAAGGTTTGCAGTAAGTTGAATTGTTTCATGTTTTATTTTGATATCAGATGGGTTTGGAGTGCTCATCATACCAGCAGATGTAAGTAATACACATAAGCTAATGTTTCTACCACAGTTTCTGAACTGCTTCCGTTTCACATAATTGCTCTTTCTTTCAGAGTTCAGAGACTGCAGGAAGCTGTGGTTCCTCCACACATGATGCAACCCATCAAGGACAACGTGAATCAGCTGGAGAAGATGGCACCTCCTGGTAAGCACACATTTAAAAAAAAATTATGGCAGAAAAACTAAATATCTGAGGAGGTTTTTCAACATTTTAGTTTCTAAAGAATAGTTTGGATTCACAGACACACCTATTTCTAAACAACATTTTTGAAATTTTACATTCATTTTTAACAGGCTGCTTTCCTCCACTTGTTACGGTAAGAAACACAAGTCTATATCTCATGGTTTATACTTTTTTTACAAACATGAAAAGTTATTCATAATCTACTATTGTTTTGTGGTCATATCCTTTCCAGTGTATTTCAACACCATTCAATGGTGAGTGAAATATTGAGCTGTAAAGTACTATAAAATATGCATATGTTATTATCTGTTTTTCTTAATTTCCTTTTCTTTTACATTTACAGAAACAAACATTTGTTATGGAATCAGCAGGTAGTGTTCATTTTAGACTTTTTACTAAATGAAAATAAAACTCATGTCAAGTAAATCAAGTTAATGAGAAGAGTTTATCTACCCCACAGTAATGAGACTCTGCTGTCCGCTGCTCTCGTGAGCGCCCCCTGTAGTATCGACCTGCTGCAGTACGCTTGCTCTCCGGTAAGAAGACGACAAGCAGAAAACCCTTTTACAATGAGCTGATATTGATGACTTTCTGGGGATCCACGTCCCTCCAGAGAGCAAATGTGCAGCAGTTTCTGGAGTCATCATGATATTTCCTGAACTGTGATGTCCACTGATGAAATCCTTTGTGTTCGTAGCTCACAGGCTTCACTGCTGAAAACCTGGCTGGACTTCTGAAGTGTCAACTATCCAGCAGCAGCAGTTACTCCAAGGAGATCTGGAAGTTGCTTTTCACCAAAACAAACAATGTTCTCGATGGAGCCCTCAGCATCTTTTCCAGCACGGCAGCAAATATGGTAAATACGCCTTGTACAACTCTGCTCTAGTGTTACTTGGAAGACTAACTGGGAATATGGCAATAATTCCTCCTCATGACATCATCAGTCTCAGCCAATCAGAGGTGATGTCGTGTCCCAAGTGCTGGATGTGATTGGGGAGCTGAGATTGGAGCGCATCAGACCTGACCAATGGAGTGACGTAACGTTCATCAGCATGTTGTTGGGTCAATATCTGAAGCCGTTTCTACCGTTCGTGTCTCCATCCCTACTGCAGTGCACTAGCAGCAAAAACCTCAGCTGCCAAACTTACCAGCACATGTAAGAAAAGCATTTCCTCAACAATAGCTCAAGACTATCCTTGATAAGATGCTTTGTTCAACATTATTTCCAACCATTTCTCAGTCTGGCAGAGTTCCCGCTCATCAATGAGACGCAAGGAATGAGCATGGTGGAATTCTTCATCTTGCCCTTCCTCAGAAACGCAACAGGTGAGGTGGAGGTGTGCAGTGGTCTGAGGCAGAATGTCCCTCATGTTGAGCTTCTGGAGTTCATGAAGCTGATTTTACTGTGTGTGTTGTGTGTCAGATGCGGGCTGTCTGTCGAGTGCCAACACCAGTACTGAGTGGCTGCTGAAGAACTTTGGCTCGTTCGCTCAGTTTGTGTCTCTCACAGAACTGCTCTCCATCAACGCACACTTTGATCCCGTATGTATCTTCACATGTGATATAATCAAAAACCAAAGATGACAAGAAGGTTAAATAACCTCCAACATCATCAGTGTTGTCTGTAGGACTTTTCCACTCAGTGTTGCTTCCTTGTTCTTCTGTGTGTCTTTAGTTGGAGACCCTGGTCTATCTGTCTCCAGTGCAGATGGCTGGACTGATGGTTGTAGATCTACCTGGTCTTCCACAGAAAGAAGTCATCATCAATAGAGTGTTTGATCATCTGCTAGTGTCTCCTGTGGATCGAGGACTTCCTGATGTTCTTCAAAACCTGCTCTTACTCTCACAGACGGTAAAACTCACTGGGATGTTTTCAATGGCTCTGCTTCAAACCGTAGTTAGATGGCCATCCAGAAGGCAATTTTGGGCATCATGGGTGTGATTGTGACAAAGTCATTTCCAAACAGTAGACAGCAAAATTATGAGGACTCATCCAATATTATAACAGATTTATGTGTCTCGTTAAACAATCCCAAAATATATTAAGGCAAAATTTGTGAATTTTTTTCATCTAACGGACGTTATTCAGGGTAGACACCTTATTTTATTTTTCTACAAATGAAAATGAGGTTTTGTGGGAGAGACGTACAGTCTAATGCGACATTCAAATTACTTTTTAAAACAATTCCGGGTGACAAAAGACTCTTAAAAACATGTTGTGAAAATAAAATGTTACACACGAGTCACACGACCCTAAATCAGAGCAACCCAAACAACAGACTGAGATGTGATTGTAGGTTAAATACGCAGTGTCAGAGTTTGATGAATCAGATATGTGATGAAGGCACTGACGCCTGTTTGTGTTTCCTCAGACCGTAATACAGTGCAGCTCCCTCACACTGATGTAAGTGTACTTGAGCCTCTCATGTCATGCTATTGAGTCTCTGGTGTCCCTTGTGATGAAATCTCCTCTAATCCTGTGTTTCTTTCTCAGTTTCGAGAGGCTGTTTCAGGCTCTACCTTCTCTGCCGTCAGACATGCAGACTCTGGTCTTCCACACAACTGGAGAACTCAAGAAGAAAGCAGTGCCAGGTGATTCTCAGTCTTTGTGTCTTCATCATCTCTCACTGTTGACTTCACTAGAAGATCAGCATGTTTCTCAGTATTTCTGATGGAATTCATGATTAAATGTGTGTCTCTTATTTACAGGCTGCTCACTTCCTGAACCTCCAACAGTAAGAGATTGTTTTTAACACAGTTCTCCTTATGGACCTCTTTCAGTCTTATAGGAATCCTCTCTATGCCTCACTCTTTAAAACATTTTCACAAAACTCAAAGCATTCAGAGATTTAAAAAAAACGTGTTTTATATTTAGTCTTTTGTTTTGTTCTACCTTTTTTCTTCTGTTTCAGTGTCTGATCACACCTGTGAATGGTAAGTGTTTTTGTACACCTTGCAATGTTTTGATCTTTACTACTCTGTGTCTAATCGAGTCTGAATGAGCGCTGCGATGAACTGAACCTGCATTACTCCACTAGACCACATCCATAAGCACTAAGCCCAGCTTTCCTCAGATTTCCTCCCTATTGAGTGCGTTACATTGGCAGCTGTTGTCTGTCCAGATCTATGGGCAGCCCTAGTGCCCATCCCAAGGAACAATAATAACTACACAAACCTATACAATAGGGGCCTACAAACCTTCAGTTCTCGGCTCCATACAACGCTGATTGCGAGCAGCCTGTTGGACAAGCAAACTGAAACGATAAATAACTTAAATATATAATCAAATCCTTGTACAAATACCTTTCAAAAAGGTCATGCCAGTAGTTTACAAGACTAGTAGATTTTGTGATTTAGATTTTGGAGAGTATCCAAACAAGATTTGCCCAGCATTGGATGTTCTGAAAGAGTTATTGACCAAACTGTGTTGAGCGAGACTCGAGACTCAGTGTCACTCACTAGTCGCCTCCTACTGCAGTGATCAGGAGCATAGCTATTTTCCCAGGGTACAATGTTTCCAGGGCTCAAAATTCCCAAGGTACAACTTTCCGAGGCCTTAAAGTTCCCAGGGTTCCATGTTCCTATGTTAGCTGAACCCCAACCCTGGGGACATAGGACCCTTTGTCATGTAATTATTTGTCCTATATATCTAGGGATCATAGGACATGGGAATGTAAGAATGACTCCCTATATCTTTATAGTCAAAAAGAAACAATGAACCTGTCAACAAATCTGAACAAGTTTTGTTGGTCAACTTTCTACTTTTATTACTTTCATTTAAACTTTTTGACTGTCACATTGTAGTTCAATGGTGTTATTCTGAGTCCTAATGAAATCCAGTAGCACTAATCAATGTTTTCTGATGAATTTAACAGCTACCAGAGTTTGTTCAGGAGTCAACAGGTACGAGCAAACACTCTTTTCTCCACTTTGACACTGTGACATCATCTATGAGACAGGAAGTGTTCATGAAAGTGTAATGTCTTCCACAGTAATGAGACTCTGCTGTCCGCTGGTCTCGTGAGCGCCCCCTGTAGTATCGACCTGCTGCAGTACGCTTGCTCTCCGGTAAGAAGACGACAAGCAGAAAACTCTTTTACAATGAGCTGATATTGATGACTTTCTGGGGATCTACATCCCTCCAGAGAGCAAATGTGCAGCAGTTTCTGGAGTCATCATGATATTTCCTGAACTGTGATGTCCACTGATGAAATCCTTTGTGTTCGTAGCTCACAGGCTTCACTGCTGAAAACCTGGCTGGACTTCTGAAGTGTCAACTATCCAGCAGCAGCAGTTACTCCAAGGAGATCTGGAAGTTGCTTTTCACCAAAACAAACAGTGTTCTCGATGGAGCCCTCAGCATCTTTTCCAGCACGGCAGCAAATATGGTAAATACGCCTTGTACAACTCTACTCTAGTGTTACTTGGAAGACTGACTGGGAATATGGCAATAATTCCTCCTCATGACATCATCAGTCTCAGCCAATCAGAGGTGATGTCGTGTCCCAAGTGCTGGATGTGATTGGGGAGCTGAGATTGGAGCGCATCAGACCTGACCAATGGAGTGACGTAACGTTCATCAGCATGTTGTTGGGTCAATATCTGAAGCCGTTTCTACCGTTCGTGTCTCCATCCCTACTGCAGTGCACTAGCAGCAAAAACCTCAGCTGCCAAACTTACCAGCACATGTAAGAAAAGCAGTTCCTCAACAATAGCTCAAGACTATCCTTGATAAGATGCTTTGTTCAACATTATTTCCAACCATTTCTCAGTCTGGCAGAGTTCCCGCTCATCAATGAGACGCAAGGAATGAGCATGGTGGAGTTTTTCATCTTGCCCTTCCTCAGAAACGCTACAGGTGAGGTGGAGGTGTGCAGTGGTCTGAGGCAGAATGTCCCTCATGTTGAGCTTCTGGAGTTCATGAAGCTGATTTTACTGTGTGTGTTGTGTGTCAGATGCGGGCTGTCTGTCGAGTGCCAACACCAGTACTGAGTGGCTGCTGAAGAACTTTGGCTCGTTCGCTCAGTTTGTGTCTCTCACAGAACTGCTCTCCATCAACGCACACTTTGATCCCGTATGTATCTTCACATGTGATATAATCAAAAACCAAAGATGACAAGAAGGTTAAATAACCTCCATCATCATCCGTGTTATCTGTAGGACTTTTCCACTCAGTGTTGCTTCCTTGTTCTTCTGTGTGTCTTTAGTTGGAGACCCTGGTCTATCTGTCTCCAGTGCAGATGGCTGGACTGATGGTTGTAGATCTACCTGGTCTTCCACAGAAAGAAGTCATCATCAATAGAGTGTTTGATCATCTGCTAGTGTCTCCTGTGGATCGAGGACTTCCTGATGTTCTTCAAAACCTGCTCTTACTCTCACAGACGGTAAAACTCACTGGGATGTTTTCAATGGCTCTGCTTCAAACCGTAGTTAGATGGCCATCCAGAAGGCAATTTTGGGCATCATGGGTGTGATTGTGACAAAGTCATTTCCAAACAGTAGACAGCAAAATTATGAGGACTCATCCAATATTATAACAGATTTATGTGTCTCGTTAAACAATCCCAGAATACAATAAGGCATTTTTTTTAAAAACTTTTCAGGGTAGACGCCTTATTTTATTTTTCTACAAATGAAAATGAGGTTTTGGGGGAGAGACGTACAGTCAAAAGACTCTTAAAAACATGTTGTGAAAATGAAATGTTACACACGAGTCACACGACCCTAAATCAGAGCAACCCAAACAACAGACTGAGATGTGATTGTAGGTTAAATACGCAGTGTCAGAGTTTGATGAATCAGATATGTGATGAAGGCACTGACGCCTGTTTGTGTTTCCTCAGACCGTAATACAGTGCAGCTCCCTCACACTGATGTAAGTGTACTTGAGCCTCTCCTGTCATGTTATTGACTCTCTGGTGTCCCTTGTGATGAAATCTCCTCTAATCCTGTGTTTCTTTCTCAGTTTAGAGAGGCTGTTTCAGGCTCTACCTTCTCTGCCGTCAGACATGCAGACTCTGGTCTTCCACACAACTGGAGAACTCAAGAAGAAAGCAGTGCCAGGTGATTCTCAGTCTTTGTGTCTTCATCATCTCTCACTGTTGACTTCACTAGAAGATTAGCATGTTTCTCAGTATTTCTGATGGAATTCATGATCAAATGTGTGTCTCTTATTTACAGGCTGCTCACTTCCTGAACCTCCACCTGCTCCAACAGTAAGATATTGTTTTAACAAAAGTTTCCCTCTGAATCTCTTACAGTCCTACACGATTCCTTTCATTAAATCACTCTTTAAAACCTCTTCACAAAGCTGCAAGATACACAGTACATAAAACATTTTTCATTTACATTTAGTCTTTTATCTTGTTTTCCTGTGTTCATCTGTTTCAGTGTGTAATCACTCCAGTGAATGGTAAGTGCATCTATACTCTATGTTTGTTTCTGAAGTGAACTAATCAGGGCTTCTGATCGAGTCCTTAAGAATATTGCGATAAACTGAACCCTCATTCGTCCACTACCGACCATCCTCAAGATCTGAGCTCAGGGTTGCTGTGATCTCTGATCAGACTATTGAGTGTGCTATACTGGCATCTCTTGGTACTGTATATAAGCTTCATATATAAAACAGGTCCCCTCACACCTTCATGCTTTGCTCTGTATGACACCAATTGCGAGTAGCCTGTTGGACAAGCACACTGAAACACACGCGCTAAACGATTTTTAACAGGTTAAAGATAATATCACATTCATTCATTATGATTTTTACATTTCCAAAGGGTTAAACCCAGTCGTTTTCAATTCTAGTAGATGTTTGACAAGGAATCTGAAAATAAGATTTGTTCAGCACTGGATATTGTTTAGAGGGAGTTTTTGACCGAACAGTGTTGAACGAGACTCGAGACTTAATGTCACTCGCTGGTCGTCACCTACTGCTGTCTCCATGTAGCCAACAGAAAGAGTCACTGATCAAATCTGCCAACAAGTCTGAACCAGTGTTGTTTTGATCAAGTTTATACTTTTATTACTTTTTCTTAACCTTTTTGACTGTCACATTGTAATTCAATGCTAATCAATGTTTTCTGATGAATTTAACAGCTACCAGAGTTTGTTCAGGAGTCAACAGGTACGAGCAAACACTCTTCTCTCCACTTTGACACTGTGACATCATCTATGAGACAGGAAGTGTTCATGAAAGTGTAATGTCTTCCACAGTAATGAGACTCTGCTGTCCGCTGCTCTCGTGAGCGCCCCCTGTAGTATCGACCTGCTGCAGTACGCTTGCTCTCCGGTAAGAAGACGACAAGCAGAAAACTCTTTTACAATGAGCTGATATTGATGACTTTCTGGGGATCTACGTCCCTCCAGAGAGCAAATGTGCTGCAGTTTCTGGAGTCATCATGATATTTCCTGAACTGTGATCTCCACTGATGAAATCCTTTGTGTTCGTAGCTCACAGGCTTCACTGCTGAAAACCTGGCTGGACTTCTGAAGTGTCAACTATCCAGCAGCAGCAGTTACTCCAAGGAGATCTGGAAGTTGCTTTTCACCAAAACAAACAGTGTTCTCGATGGAGCCCTCAGCATCTTTTCCAGCACGGCAGCAAATATGGTAAATAAGCCTTGTACAACTCTGCTCTAGTGTTACTTGGAAGATTGACTGGGAATATGGCAATAATTCCTCCTCATGACATCATCAGTCTCAGCCAATCAGAGGTGATGTCGTGTCCCAAGTGCTGGATGTGATTGGGGAGCTGAGATTGGAGCGCATCAGACCTGACCAATGGAGTGACGTAACGTTCATCAGCATGTTGTTGGGTCAATATCTGAAGCCGTTTCTACCGTTCGTGTCTCCATCCCTACTGCAGTGCACTAGCAGCAAAAACCTCAGCTGCCAAACTTACCAGCACATGTAAGAGAAGCAGTTCCTCAACAATAGCTCAAGACTATCCTTGATAAGATGCTTTGTTCAACATTATTTCCAACCATTTCTCAGTCTGGCAGAGTTCCCGCTCATCAATGAGACGCAAGGAATGAGCATGGTGGAATTCTTCATCTTGCCCTTCCTCAGAAACGCAACAGGTGAGGTGGAGGTGTGCAGTGGTCTGAGGCAGAATGTCCCTCATGTTGAGCTTCTGGAGTTCATGAAGCTGATTTTACTGTGTGTGTTGTGTGTCAGATGCGGGCTGTCTGTCGAGTGCCAACACCAGTACTGAGTGGCTGCTGAAGAACTTTGGCTCGTTCGCTCAGTTTGTGTCTCTCACAGAACTGCTCTCCATCAACGCACACTTTGATCCCGTATGTATCTTCACATGTGATATAATCAAAAACCAAAGATGACAAGAAGGTTAAATAACCTCCAACATCATCAGTGTTGTCTGTAGGACTTTTCCACTCAGTGTTGCTTCCTTGTTCTTCTGTGTGTCTTTAGTTGGAGACCCTGGTCTATCTGTCTCCAGTGCAGATGGCTGGACTGATGGTTGTAGATCTACCTGGTCTTCCACAGAAAGAAGTCATCATCAATAGAGTGTTTGATCATCTGCTAGTGTCTCCTGTGGATCGAGGACTTCCTGATGTTCTTCAAAACCTGCTCTTACTCTCACAGACGGTAAAACTCACTGGGATGTTTTCAATGGCTCTGCTTTAAACCGTAGTGAGATGGCCATCCAGAAGGCAGTTTTGGGCATCATGGGTGTGATTGTGACAAAGTCATTTCCAAACAGTGGACAGCTAAATTATTAGGACTCATCCAATATTATAACAGAATTATGTGTCTCGTTAAACAATCCCAGAATACAATAAGGCAAAATTTGTGAATTTTTTTCATCTAACGGACGTTATTCAGGGTAGACACCTTATTATATTTTTCTACAAATGAAAATGAGGTTTTGTGGGAGAGACGTACAGTCTAATGCGACATTCAAAATGACTTTCAAAACAATTCCAGGTGACAAAAGACTTTTGAAAACATGTTGTGAAAATGAAATGTTACACACGAGTCACACGACCCTAAATCAGAGCAACCCAAACAACAGACTGAGATGTGATTGTAGGTTAAATACGCAGTGTCAGAGTTTGATGAATCAGATATGTGATGAAGGCACTGACGCCTGTTTGTGTTTCCTCAGACCGTAATACAGTGCAGCTCCCTCACACTGATGTAAGTGTACTTGAGCCTCTCCTGTCATGCTATTGAGTCTCTGGTGTCCCTTGTGATGAAATCTCCTCTAATCCTGTGTTTCTTTCTCAGTTTTGAGAGGCTGTTTCAGGCTCTACCTTCTCTGCCGTCAGACATGCAGACTCTGGTCTTCCACACAACTGGAGAACTCAAGAAGAAAGCAGTGCCAGGTGATTCTCAGTCTTTGTGTCTTCATCATCTCTCACTGTTGACTTCACTAGAAGATTAGCATGTTTCTCAGTATTTCTGATGGAATTCATGATCAAATGTGTGTCTCTTATTTACAGGCTGCTCACTTCCTGAACCTCCACCTGCTCCAACAGTAAGAGATTGTTTTAACAAAAGTTTCCCTCTGAATCTCTTACAGTCCTACACGATTCCTTTCATTAAATCACTCTTTAAAACCTCTTCACAAAGCTGCAAGATACACAGTACATAAAATATTTTTTATTTACATTTAGTCTTTTATCTTGTTTTCCTGTGTTCATCTGTTTCAGTGTGTAATCACTCCAGTGAATGGTAAGTGCATCTATACTCTATGTTTGTTTCTGAAGTGAACTAATCAGGGCTTCTGATCGAGTCCTTAAGAATATTGCGATAAACTGAACCCTCATTCGTCCACTACCGACCATCCTCAAGATCTGTGCCCGGTTGCATAAAGCACCTTAAGTGTAATTTTCCCTTAAGTTCGCCCTTATGTTTCCCTTAAACCTAAGGGTGTTGCAGAAAAAAACCCTTAAGTGTTACTTAAGGGTTTCTTTAAGTGAAACGTCATAAACACTTAGAATTTCCCTTAAATGCTGTTTTTTCACTTAAATAATCCCTTAAAAAGCGTTAAGTGTTGCATAAAACCCCTTAACGGTCATTTCCCTAAGTATAACTTAAGGTTTGGAAATCGTAACCTTAAGAGTAACGCGGACAAAAATAAGACGACATGGCTGAATTTATGGAACCAGCTGAAGATCATTATGTGCCAAGAAGAATTTTTAGGGATAGGGAGAACCCTTTGGACCATCTTAGCGATGAAAAATTGTTGCAAGAATACCGATTTGATCGACGCGCAATATTTGCGCAATAAATCGCTAACAAACTAGAGAGCGACCTTGACCATGTCACACATCGCATTCACTTTACCTGCGGTGTTACAACTGCTAATAGCACTGCGTTTTTTTGCAACTGGGAGTTTTCAGTAGTGGGATATGTTTTACACGTGCATAAATCGGCTACCATTCAATAAATGTAGGCTACAATTAGTGTGTATCAGATTTTCAGGTGATATTCTCAATTCATTCAGTTAACGGACGCTCTGAGGTAAAGTGTTCAGACTGCAGACAGCAACGATCATATTTAATTGTACAGTACAGTCATAACATAACGTACAGACATTATCTTAATTACATAATGTCCTTAACATAACAATATGCTGGCCATAAACTGAGAAAGTGCGCGTCCGGTGTGTGATACAGTTGTAGACGCGACGCGGCGTGTTATGCTGGGTACACACCAAAAGATAATCGGGCTGATTTTGGGCCGATTTCCCCCCTTCCGACAATCCTAGCTATGTCCCGATTATCTTGATGGTTCAACAGATTATCTTATCAGATTTTCCCTTGGTGTGAGGTGTGTTAAGAGTGTCCGAACCTGCTCGGAAGAACGTCGGAGCCGCCCCGATCGCGAATCGTAAATATTAAACATGTTTAATATTTACGATCAGAAATCCTGATGTGTGGGGGGAACCCCGAGGACAAACGCGCGAACGTTCTGGAGATTATCACGTGAAGCGAAACAATATCCAATCAGAAAGTGAGATGATGGAAGACGGTCATTCTCACACACACACACACGCACACACGCAGGAAGCTGAGTGTTATAGGCTAAGGGTTCAGTGAGGGATTAAATAGGCTAACTTTTTCTAAAGAGAAAATAAATACAATAAAGAATAAATTAAGACAATAAAGAATGAATATATTTCTGTATAAAAGGTTATATATAATGGTGGGTACAATGTTTTTTTTTTTTTTTTTTTTTTTTTTTTTTTATGTGAATTTTCTGTGAAAATCATTCATCAAACACTATCATCATAATTTCTTCCTGCATATCATCCGACATGCTTATTCTGAAGTCTCGCGAGCTTTTGTGAGATTTCCTGTGTTCACAGTCGAGACTGGTTGAAAATCTGTTTGTGTGTGGTGTGCTGTCTTTGTCACATCATGGCACACCACACACTATAGGAGCAAAATGCTTAAATCTAGGATTTTTTGTCCTCATGTTTGTGGTCTATCACATTTTGAAAATCTTATAAGATGTAAAAAATCTTTTGGTGTGTACCCAGCATTAGTGTTTTGCGTATCTATGGCAACAACAGACTTTTATAACGTGAATCCAGGATCGCTGTCGTGAAACACTTAAATGTTTCCCTTACCTAAGAGAACCGTTTAAGAGATTATATGCAACACCCTTAAGTTATTCTCTTAGGTAAGGGGAAATTGCCCCTTAAGTATCATACTTAAGGGAAAAACTTAAGGTGCTTTATGCAACCGGGCACTGAGCTCAGGGTTGCTGTGATCTCTGATCAGACTATTGAGTGTGCTATACTGGCATCTCTTGGTACTGTATATGCTTTACATATAAAACAGGTCCCCTCACACCTTTATGCTTTGCTCTGTATGACGCCAATTGCGAGTAGCCTGTTGGACAAGCACACTGAAACACACGCGCTAAACGATTTTTAACAGGTTAAAGATAATATCACATTCATTCATTATGATTTTTACATTTCCAAAAGGTCAAGCCCAGTCATTTTCAATTCTAGTAGATGTTTGACAAGGAATTTGAAAATAAGATTTGTTCAGCACTGGATATTGTTTAGAGGGACTTTTTGACCGAACAGTGTTGAACGAGACTCGAGACTTAATGTCACTCGCTGGTCGTCACCTACTGCTGTCTCCATGTAGCCAACAGAAAGAGTCACTGATCAAATCTGCCAACAAGTCTGAACCAGTGTTGTTTTGATCAAGTTTATACTTTTATTACTTTTTCTTAACCTTTTTGACTGTCACATTGTAATTCAATGCTAATCAATGTTTTCTGATGAATTTAACAGCTACCAGAGTTTGTTCAGGAGTCAACAGGTACGAGCAAACACTCTTTTCTCCACTTTGACACTATGACATCATCTATGAGACAGGAAGTGTTCATGAAAGTGTAATGTCTTCCACAGTAATGAGACTCTGCTGTCCGCTGGTCTCGTGAGCGCCCCCTGTAGTATCGACCTGCTGCAGTACGCTTGCTCTCCGGTAAGAAGACGACAAGTAGAAAACTCTTTTACAATGAGCTGATATTGATGACTTTCTGGGGATCTACGTCCCTCCAGAGAGCAAATGTGCAGCAGTTTCTGGAGTCATCTTGATATTTCCTGAACTGTGATGTCCACTGATGAAATCCTTTGTGTTTGTAGCTCACAGGCTTCACTGCTGAAAACCTGGCTGGACTTCTGAAGTGTCAACTATCCAGCAGCAGCAGTTACTCCAAGGAGATCTGGAAGTTGCTTTTCACCAAAACAAACAATGTTCTCGATGGAGCCCTCAGCATCTTTTCCAGCATGGCAGCAAATATGGTAAATACGCCTTGTACAACTCTGCTCTAGTGTTACTTGGAAGATTGACTGGGAATATGGCAATAATTCCTCCTCATGACATCATCAGTCTCAGCCAATCAGAGGTGATGTCGTGTCCCAAGTGCTGGATGTGATTGGGGAGCTGAGATTGGAGCGCATCAGTCCTGACCAATGGAGTGACGTAACGTTCATCAGCATGTTGTTGGGTCAATATCTGAAGCCGTTTCTACCGTTCGTGTCTCCATCCCTACTGCAGTGCACTAGCAGCAGAAACCTCAGCTGCCAAACTTACCAGCACATGTAAGAAAAGCAGTTCCTCAACAATAGCTCAAGACTATCGTTGATAAGATGCTTTGTTCAACATTATTTCCAACCATTTCTCAGTCTGGCAGAGTTCCCGCTCATCAATGAGACGCAAGGAATGAGCATGGTGGAATTCTTCATCTTGCCCTTCCTCAGAAACGCAACAGGTGAGGTGGAGGTGTGCAGTGGTCTGAGGCAGAATGTCCCTCATGTTGAGCTTCTGGAGTTCATGAAGCTGATTTTACTGTGTGTGTTGTGTGTCAGATGCGGGCTGTCTGTCGAGTGCCAACACCAGTACTGAGTGGCTGCTGAAGAACTTTGGCTCGTTCGCTCAGTTTGTGTCTCTCACAGATCTGCTGTCCATCAACGCACGCTTTGATCCCGTATGTATCTTCACATGTGATATAATCAAAAACCAAAGATGACAAGAAGGCTAAATAACCTCCAACATCATCAGTGTTGTCTGTAGGACTTTTCCACTCAGTGTTGCTTCCTTGTTCTTCTGTGTGTCTTTAGTTGGAGACCCTGGTCTATCTGTCTCCAGTGCAGATGGCTGGACTGATGGTTGTAGATCTACCTGGTCTTCCACAGAAAGAAGTCATCATCAATAGAGTGTTTGATCATCTGCTAGTGTCTCCTGTGGATCGAGGACTTCCTGATGTTCTTCAAAACCTGCTCTTACTCCCACAGACGGTAAAACTCACTGGGATGTTTTCAATGGCTCTGCTTTAAACCGTAGTGAGATGGCCATCCAGAAGGCAGTTTTGGGCATTATGGGTGTGATTGTGACAAAGTCATTTCCAAACAGTGGACAGCTAAATTATTAGGACTCATCCAATATTATAACAGAATTATGTGTCTCGTTAAACAATCCCAGAATACAATAAGGCATTTTTTTTAAAAACTTTTCAGGGTAGACGCCTTATTTTATTTTTCTACAAATGAAAATGAGGTTTTGGGGGAGAGACGTACAGTCAAAAGACTCTTAAAAACATGTTGTGAAAATAAAATGTTACACACGAGTCACACGACCCTAAATCAGAGCAACCCAAACAACAGACTGAGATGTGATTGTAGGTTAAATACGCAGTGTCAGAGTTTGATGAATCAGATATGTGATGAAGGCACTGACGCCTGTTTGTGTTTCCTCAGACCGTAATACAGTGCAGCTCCCTCACACTGATGTAAGTGTACTTGAGCCTCTCCTGTCATGTTATTGACTCTCTGGTGTCCCTTGTGATGAAATCTCCTCTAATCCTGTGTTTCTTTCTCAGTTTAGAGAGGCTGTTTCAGGCTCTACCTTCTCTGCCGTCAGACATGCAGACTCTGGTCTTCCACACAACTGGAGAACTCAAGAAGAAAGCAGTGCCAGGTGATTCTCAGTCTTTGTGTCTTCATCATCTCTCACTGTTGACTTCACTAGAAGATTAGCATGTTTCTCAGTATTTCTGATGGAATTCATGATCAAATGTGTGTCTCTTATTTACAGGCTGCTCACTTCCTGAACCTCCACCTGCTCCAACAGTAAGAGATTGTTTTAACAAAAGTTTCCCTCTGAATCTCTTACAGTCCTACACGATTCCTTTCATTAAATCACTCTTTAAAACCTCTTCACAAAGCTGCAAGATACACAGTACATAAAACATTTTTCATTTACATTTAGTCTTTTATCTTGTTTTCCTGTGTTCATCTGTTTCAGTGTGTAATCACTCCAGTGAATGGTAAGTGCATCTATACTCTATGTTTGTTTCTGAAGTGAACTAATCAGGGCTTCTGATCGAGTCCTTAAGAATATTGCGATAAACTGAACCCTCATTCGTCCACTACCGACCATCCTCAAGATCTGAGCTCAGGGTTGCTGTGATCTCTGATCAGACTATTGAGTGTGCTATACTGGCATCTCTTGGTACTGTATATAAGCTTCATATATAAAACAGGTCCCCTCACACCTTCATGCTTTGCTCTGTATGACACCAATTGCGAGTAGCCTGTTGGACAAGCACACTGAAACACACGCGCTAAACGATTTTTAACAGGTTAAAGATAATATCACATTCATTCATTATGATTTTTACATTTCCAAAGGGTTAAACCCAGTCGTTTTCAATTCTAGTAGATGTTTGACAAGGAATTTGAAAATAAGATTTGTTCAGCACTGGATATTGTTTAGAGGGACTTTTTGACCGAACAGTGTTGAACGAGACTCGAGACTTAATGTCACTCGCTGGTCGTCACCTACTGCTGTCTCCATGTAGCCAACAGAAAGAGTCACTGATCAAATCTGCCAACAAGTCTGAACCAGTGTTGTTTTGATCAAGTTTATACTTTTTATTACTTTTTCTTAACCTTTTTGACTGTCACATTGTAATTCAATGGTGTTATACTGAATCCTAATGAAATCCAGTAGCACTAATCAATGTTTTCTGATGAATTTAACAGCTACCAGAGTTTGTTCAGGAGTCAACAGGTACGAGCAAATACTCTTTTCTCCACTTTGACACTATGACATCATCTATGAGACAGGAAGTGTTCATGAAAGTGTAATGTCTTCCACAGTAATGAGACTCTGCTGTCCGCTGGTCTCGTGAGCGCCCCCTGTAGTATCGACCTGCTGCAGTACGCTTGCTCTCCGGTAAGAAGACGACAAGCAGAAAACTCTTTTACAATGAGCTGATATTGATGACTTTCTGGGGATCTACATCCCTCCAGAGAGCAAATGTGCAGCAGTTTCTGGAGTCATCATGATATTTCCTGAACTGTGATCTCCACTGATGAAATCCTTTGTGTTCGTAGCTCACAGGCTTCACTGCTGAAAACCTGGCTGGACTTCTGAAGTGTCAACTATCCAGCAGCAGCAGTTACTCCAAGGAGATCTGGAAGTTGCTTTTCACCAAAACAAACAATGTGCTCGATGGAGCCCTCAGCATCTTTTCCAGCACGGCAGCAAATATGGTAAATACGCCTTGTACAACTCTACTCTAGTGTTACTTGGAAGATTGACTGAGAATATGGCAATAATTCCTCCTCATGACATCATCAGTCTCAGCCAATCAGAGGTGATGTCGTGTCCCAAGTGCTGGATGTGATTGGGGAGCTGAGATTGGAGCGCATCAGACCTGACCAATGGAGTGACGTAACGTTCATCAGCATGTTGTTGGGTCAATATCTGAAGCCGTTTCTACCGTTCGTGTCTCCATCCCTACTGCAGTGCACTAGCAGCAGAAACCTCAGCTGCCAAACTTACCAGCACATGTAAGAAAAGCATTTCCTCAACAATAGCTCAAGACTATCCTTGATAAGATGCTTTGTTCAACATTATTTCCAACCATTTCTCAGTCTGGCAGAGTTCCCGCTCATCAATGAGACGCAAGGAATGAGCATGGTGGAGTTTTTCATCTTGCCCTTCCTCAGAAACGCAACAGGTGAGGTGGAGGTGTGCAGTGGTCTGAGGCAGAATGTCCCTCATGTTGAGCTTCTGGAGTTCATGAAGCTGATTTTACTGTGTGTGTTGTGTGTCAGATGCGGGCTGTCTGTCGAGTGCCAACACCAGTACTGAGTGGCTGCTGAAGAACTTTGGCTCGTTCGCTCAGTTTGTGTCTCTCACAGAACTGCTCTCCATCAACGCACGCTTTGATCCGGTATGTCTTTACTTCTTCATCAAAGAACATGATAGAAGAATAAATACAATAATCTTGACGAACATCATCAGTGTTATCTGTACTTTTCCTCTAATGTTTGCCCTCTTGTTCTTCTGTGTGTCTTTAGTTGGAGACGCTGGACAGTCTGTCTCCAGTGCAGATGGCTGGTCTGATGGTTGATGGTCTTCCTGGCCTTCAACAGAATGATGTTATCAACAGAGTGTTTGATCATCTTCTAGTGTCTCCTGTGGATCGAGGACTTCCTGAAGTTCTCCAGCTCCTGTATGTTTACTCCACAAAGGTGAGCAGTGTTTAAGAGTTATGGCTGGAAGTCTTTGGCCATTTCTAGGTTCATACAGTAGTCACGGTCCATACAGTAGAAGTTTTTCTGCAAACACTTTTCTGTGATTGATTGAACTGTAATGTCATAGCTCTTCTTTCCTATTATGCTATTGATCTTATGTTTCGTGTTATTGCTGCTTGGAAATAAATGAGTTTAATGTGTTTATGCACACTGGTTTTCTGTTCTAGAGTCCACTCAGCTGTCAAACCAACCAGATAATGTAAGTGTTTATTAATAACCAAGAGAAGCCGAGACATCAGTGTTGGGATCTTCATGGCTGCTTCTTCTCTGTTATGATCAGCTTCACGCGACTCGAGCTCATCCTGAGATCAGCAGCGGGCGATCTGGAGCCCGTCATCTGGGCGAGCGTTTATAACCTCAGTCTCTCGGCTCCAGCAGGTCAGCGCCGTGCCATCTGTGCTTCTCTGAGCCATCATGTCTGTTCCCCGTGTGCCTTAATGCTGTTTCTGCCTTTCCCACAGGTTGCTCTCTACTCCCAGTTGTGGATGAGGTATGTCTGTTATTTAAAGTGAATCTCGTTTTATGTTTACAGATTTCTATCATTTAGTTTGGTACATTTCTCACCGTATTTGTCTTTTCCTCCACAGTGTCCTTTGACTCCATACAACGGTAGTCAGCGACTCCTCTTCATCTCTGTCTGTGCGTGATCATGTGTGAGTGTGCAGGAACGTGTTGTGTGTATGTGTGTATGTGATGTGTTCCTCTGTTTGTGTATTTCAGAGACTCAAGTGTGTCGTGGAGTGGACAGGTAGAGTGAGGTTTTAATGACTGCTTTATTGTTTCCCAGCCTCGACTTTGATTAATTGTGTCATCTCGGTCCTCAGTTCTGCATTACAGCTCTTCCTGAACAACGGAGATGCTGCAAAGAGGCTTTGTGACTTCAGTATCGCAGAATATGCATGTACCCCGGTAATCAGACATGAGTCTCTATCCCAGAATGCACCTCTCTGATCAGGCATGAGGCAGTTGTGTCAACAGTTGTGTTCGGATGTGCTTCAGGTGCTGAATATTAGTGTGGAGCAGCTGGTGTCTGTGCTGGACTGTCACCTGTCCGCTGATGTCATCGGGTCACCTGACCTGTCCGCTGATGTCACCGGGTCACCTGAGAGCTGGAAGCTCCTCCTGACCAGAGTCTCGCAGCTGCTGGACGCCGCACTCCTCACGCTCTCCAACAGGGTACGAGACAGCTGGATTCACAGTCACTTCCCATGAAGCATGGGAAAATGTCAATGTCTAAAACTGTCATAAAAATGTGAAGCTTGGGAGCACAGACTTAAGTTTGGTCTCATTTTAAAGAAGACCCTTGGCAAATTATTGTTGAAGTAAAAAGTTTAAAAAGTAAAAAAAAAAAAAAATTGATAGAGGTTTAAGTTTATGAAAATGATTTATAGCTGCACAATTTATCCAATTGGCTCTATAGGACACGCAATAGGACAGCGCTTCAACCAACCAGAGTGTTTTCCCAACAGCGGAGCTAGTTGATAGATTCAACTTTTGCACGGTTTTGCAAGGCAAAACTATGAACACATCTTCCTTTTTTTAAGAATGACTTAAGTGCCGTTCTTTGCTCTTTTCTCAAAGAAAAACTAAACTCCAAGTCCTCCAGAGTCGCGGCTAAAGCCGATTCGAAAGACTGTTCTCCAGCAGCTCCGCCATTCTTTGTTTTCAAGTAGCAGGGAACCGTCGCAACTCTGTCGTCATTATGTTAAGCCCGCCCCGCCTACTCTATACACGACGTGATTGGCCTGACCCAATTTAGGTTTTTGCAACTTGAAGGTCAATGGAGAGTTGCTAGACTGCCCTGGCTGCAAAATACAGACCTGTGCCGGCAAAATGACAAAAAAAAATATATAAAAAAACACTGAAAAAGATAAAAATGTCTATAAGGTCACACAAGGGTTAAGAAACATTAGACGAACGTCCAACTAACATGTTTCAAGCACAGAACTTCCATGATTGATGTATAGTAATGTATTTGTGCTAACACCTTGAGAACATTATTAACTCAGATAACTGAACGAACGGTAACTTTGAGAGAACCTTCCCAGAACGTTAGCTAAAGCTTTGGGAACGTGATATGCTTAACAAAGTTAAATCTCAACTCACTTCATCAGTGCTTTCTTGCACAACTGTGTTGAGTGTTAGTTGTGGGATTGCTGGTGTGAGTTTGAGGAAGTGTGCTGCACTGTTCTCTGTGTTCAGCCGGCGTGGTGGAGCAGCAGCTCTGGCTCCGCTCTTCTGGACGCTCTGCGCGAGCTGCGGCTGGACAGACTCCCGGACGATGGCAGCGTCGCGCTCTGGCTTGGCGAGCGTCTCCAACCGTTCCTGCCGGTCGCTTCGGGGCCGTTCCTGCAGTGTCTGCGCAGCCAGAACTTCAGCTGTCAGAACTTCCAGACAGTGTAAACACCAGATCTTCCTCACAATGCACAACACACCTCGCTTATGATTAGCACAGGCTGTAATGAGAGCGTTGCTGTTTATGGTGAATCTGTGTCCGTGGAGTGTTATTGACGTGTGTGTGTGTGTGTGTGTGTGTGTGTGTGTGTGATGAAGGGTTGAGGCGTTCAGTGCAGGATTTCTCCATATGAATGACCTTCAGCGACAGCTAACAGTGACGGACTTCATCGTGCCGTTCCTCTCTGGACAGAAAGCAGGTGAAGAACACACACTCTTCTCCTTTGTGTTTCATTCCCCTGTCCTGCTCAGACTAGCTCATTATTGATACTCTGCAGTGATGTGATGACTTTGAGTTCATGTGTGCGTGTTTGCTCAGGTGCGGCGTGTGTGTCCAACGACAGCTCCCAGTGGCTCATCCGTAACTTTGGCCCGTTTTCTGCAATCGTCCCTCTGAATCAGCTGATCTCACTCAACACACAGTTCAACCCGGTACAGGCAAAGTCAAAGATACACTGCACAACACAATCACTGTGTTCGTCAGCAATGTGTCGGTTTTCCTTTTGAGAAGCAAAACTGAGTAATATATTGAGATTTAATAATTTTTTAGGTATAGGTTTACGTTTGTGAATGGAAGTATCACCAGATCCTGTCTTCCGCAGTGTGACTTACATCTAAGTTAAATGGATTCTTAAAAAAAATGTAGGGCAGGTACTTAGTTTTGTGCCTCAGTTGCTGATTGGATGTTGAGATGTGGGCGTGGCACTCAGCAGTGTATGCAGATGAGCGTGAGCTTGCAGGGGGCGGAGCTTAAACACACTCAGTGATTGGAGAATCCTGCATAGGTCACCAGGACTGACGCTTCGCTGGAAGATCCAGTCATGAGATTTGATTAAACATTATGAGGCCAGAACATAACAGAACAAGAAACATATACAGTTTTTCTTCTCAAGTTCATGTGACTGAAGATGTTTGGAAGTGCAGAAGAGTGTTAACTCTCCTCCTCTGTGTGCAGCTGAGCAGCCTGATCTCGCTCTCTCCAGAGCAGCTGGTTGGGCTGATGTTTGAGGATGTTCCTGGTCTTCCAGAGAAAGCTGTGGTCATCAATGCCGTGTTTGATCAGCTGATCGCATCTCCACAGGAACAGAGGATCCTCACCACGCTTCACCTCATGGTGGAGTCATCAAAGACGGTAAAAGGGTTTTCCAGCACACTTTTACATCTCGTTCTCACTGCTGTCCGAGCATTAATGTGTGGACGGGTTTCTTTCAGAGGAACATCTCCTGTGCGTCGTACCAAATCATGTGAGTGAGTTGTCGCATGCTGCGTGTGTTTCCAGTGTTGAATCTCACGCTCTCACACTCACACGTCTGTCTGTCTGTCTGTCTGTCTGTCTGCTAGTTTCCACCGTCTGGATCACCTGATGGTCCGCGTGTCTGTGAATCTGGAGACGGAGATTCTGAGGAGCAAAGCGGCTCTGCTGCAGCAAGTCCCGCCGGGTGAGACACACTCCCCTTTGTTTTGAAGTCTCGTAGTCTCCTGAACTGGGATCCCTCATATGTGAGTGTGTTGGACAGTAGTGTGCTTCATATAAGCTCATCAGTGTGTGTTCTTCTGTTTTAGGTTGTGTGAGCTCCAGCAGAGAGGTGAGTGTTGAAGATGCTTTGGTTACGGTTAGTTTTAAGCTAATGATTTAAGCTCCTTTGATGCTTATGTGAGTCTCTTCTGTCTCTCCCAGTGTGGCGTGACACCAGTGAACGGTCAGTATTCCTCTCTAAACCAGTTGAGTTGAGATTTCTGTCCTTAATTGTGCAAAATGTGAGCTGACGACTCTCTCTCTCTCTCTCTCTCTCTCTCTCTCTCTCTCTCTCACTCTCTCCCTCAGAAACGGCAGTGTGCAGCAGTGTCAACAGGTGAAAACACTTCCAAGAACCCTTCAGTTATTTTGTAACTCTTACTTTTAATCGATTGATAGATTATCCTAAGAAAGTCGGCAGATTAATTGATTACCCGAAGAAGAAAACAGCCGATTAATTTCAGGCCAAGTTCTGATTGGCCATCCCAGCTAACAGAAATACATTCATTTTGCTATTCATTTGCTAACATGTTGCTACCATTACCATTAAGTAAAGTAACATTTTAAATCTTGTTTTTTGTTGGTTATGCGAAAGTTAAATTTTAACATTCCTTGTTAGCTGGAAAATGAGGCGTATCTATCTTCTGATTGGCTGTTTGAGGGCTTTCTGTGTTCTGATTAGCTGTATTTAGAGTGTCTGTGTTGTGATTGGGAGTTTTTAGAGTGTCTGTGTTCTGATTGGCTGTTTTAGAGTTTCTCTGTTCTGATTGGCTGTATTTAGAGTGTCTGTGTTGTGATTGGCAGTTTGATGCATATCTGTCATCCTCATGGCTGTGTGTGTTATAGCTCTGGTCTGCTGGCGTTTCTCAGCTCATCTTACAACGGCAGTCGGCTCTGTGAATTCAGCGTCGCACAGTACGCTTGTGCAGAGGTACTCAAACACACCCGTACACACACACATGTGAACACACACACACTCTCTCTCTCTCTGTAAACGTGTGTTTTGTGTTGTGTTCAGTTGACAGTTCTGAGCGCGCAGGACTTGGCGACGGTGTTGACATGCAGTCTCAATGGGAACGAAAGCTCGTCCGCAGAGACGTGGAAGCTGTTCACGCAGAAGGTCAACCCTGTGCTGGGTCCGGCGCTCGACCTGCTCGCCAACACGGTACAGACAACACACTCGCTCGGCCGTCTCTCTCAGTCCAGTTCAGGCTACAGATAAACCTGAAGCCCAGCTGTTCTCCATGTTTACACACTAAGACTGGATTTTATTTAATATGCTCTTCTAAGTGAAGACCCTAACCTTTTGCTTTGAAAATGGCCAAAAACTCTGTAAAGCAAGAAAGCATTATCAGTGAGTAATTAAGAAGGATGAACTGTGTCTGTCTCCATCAGAGGCTGAATAAGTCCCGCCCCTCAGTGTCATTCTTGAATATGATTGGAGAAGTCACTCTGAGCTCTTTCAGCTCCACCAACCTGAGAGATGATTTGTTTGTCCAGCGCTGGTTTAACTCCAGACTCCGCCCATTTCTACCCTACGCCTCCGAGACGTTCCTGTCCTGTCTGTCCACCTTAGACTTCAGCTGTGACACCTTCAGTAGAGTGTGAGTTTACAACACATACACACACACACACGTGTTGCATGATGACGCAGCTCTAAGACTTCCTCTCCTTCACAGTGTCCAGAGCTTCAGTCAGAGTTTTGACCTATTGTCCTCCGAGACTCAAGCGAACGTCTACGTCGACTTCATCAAAGTCTTCCTCTCTAAGAACAGCACTGCAGGTTGGCGTCTCTCAGGAACAGGTGAACCTCAGGGTTTGTGGCTAGCGCTCAGCTGTGACGTGTTGCTCTGTGTTTAGGGTGTGTGGGCGTCTCTCAGGGCAGCTCTGATTGGCTGATCAGCAGCTTTGGACGGTTCTCGGTCTTCACCACAGTGACTGACCTGCAGAGACTTAACCCCGGCTTCAGTGTGGTACGCACACACACACTCACAGCACAGCAGACATCCAGCATGTACAGATGTTGACGCGTGTTCACCTGTGTGTGTGTGTTTGTGCAGTTGGACACTCTGAGTCTGCTGAGTGTGAGACAGTTAGTGGAGGTTTCCAGCACTCCTGGAACTCTGTCCAGCGCCGCCGCCGTCTATAATCTCCTGATCCACGTGCCGGACACACAGCTCACCGCTTTCTACACTTCTCTCTCTGCAACGCTAAAGGTGACGCACACACTCACACACACACTCACACTCACACACACACTGCCGCTGCCGTCTATAATCTCCTGCTAAACACACACACACTCTCTCTCACACACTCTCACACACACAAAGATACAATTCTCTGATTAATCGAATATCAAAAATAATCATTAGTTGCAGCCCTAGTTTTGATCAACTGTTTTTGGAGTATCTGTGTTCTGATTGGCTGTGTGTGTAGTATGTGTGTTCTGATTGGCTGTGTGTGTAGTATCTGTGTTCTGATGGGCTGTGTGTGTAGTACCTGTGTTCTGATTGGCTGTGTGTGTAGTATCTGTGTTCTGATGGGCTGTGTGTGTAGTATCTGTGTTCTGATTGGCTGTGGTCTGTGTGTGTCAGAAACAGGGTGTTGTTCTCCCTCCTCCAGTAAAGGAAGCGTTCCTGCAGCAGGTGTTTGACCGGGCCAATCTGACCACGTTATCAGATGATAATCTGCAGATCTGGATCCTGAACATACTGCCTCCGTTCATAGCGAACATTACAGTTCAACAAGTGACGACTTACTTCAGCGTCGTCCAGCAGCGCCCCTGTCCGATCAGCCAGCAGGCGTAAGACTCACACACACACACACACACCTGTGGACACACTCAAACTGTTGTGTGTGCTCACCGTGGCTTGTTCTCACAGGGTGCAGCTGCTGAACTCCTCCAGCTCCACCTTCCAGCCCGCAACACAAGATCAGATCTACCAGCAGATCCTCGGCTCTCTCACAGGTGTCCGTCCACCCGTCCCTTCATCATCCATGTGTTCATCACTCCATCCGCTCACCCCTCTGTCTCCACAGGCCCCACCCCGCTGCGCTGCTACAGCAACCAGAGCTACTACGCTTTCCTGACCTCATCCTTCATGAGTTTCCAGTTCCCGAATCTGAGCACCTTCCTGTCCCTGATGCCTCCCGCCCGTGTGCCAGAGGTCAGACCCGTCAGACCGTCTCCATCCAGTGATCACGATTAGATCCGATGATAGAGTCCTTCACGTGTTGACTGTTCAGTTGATGAGTGCTTCTGTTGTGTGACGTGTGTCTCAGCTGATGGAGTCGATGTCTCCAGTGGAGGTCAGCAGTCTCCTGAACCGCCCGAACGCTGTGGACGATGTCACCAGAATCTGCCAGTTCTTCACCATCTACCCGAAGACGCCCCAGTACTTGCAGACGGTAGAGACATCTTACACTCCCTCGTTTAACAGCTTATGAATGACTGTGAATGGCCGTATCGCTGCAGTGCATGAGTCTGTGTGTGTCCGTGTCCCGCAGGCGCCACTGGGGTCGCTGGCTCTGGCCCGGCAGGTGTTGTCCTGCGTGTGGCCTCAGGTTCTGAAGGTGGAGGTCCGGTCTGAGGTGGACCAGTGGTTCGAGTCTCGACTCGTTCAGTACCTACCGCTGCTCACCTTACAGTTAATCAGCCCAGACGTCATGCGAAATTCCTCCTGTCTCTCCTTCAAGAAGTTGTGAGTAGCACGTTTTCAACATTATGATAATATGTGACTGTGCTGGGGAGCAGACACAAGACTAAAGGTGTGGTCGTCACATAAGTGGGATTTCGGTGAGATTTACATTTACATTTATTCATTTAGCAGACGCTTTTATCCAAAGCGACTTACAAATGAGAACAATAGAAGCAGTGAAACTAACAGTAGGACAACAAAATGCAAGTGCCATGACCCTTCTCAGCTTAATCTAACGCAGAACTTTTTTTTTTTTTTTTTTTCAAGAACAGAATAGAATAGAGTAGTAGAGAAAGTGTTAGTATTACTGGATCAAGTGCTGTCGAAAAAGAAGTGTCTTCAGCCGTTTCTTAAAAGTGTCTATGGACTCAGCAGCTCTGGTTGAGTTAGGCAGATCATTCCTCCAGCAGGGAACAGTCATGGTGAAGGTCCGAGAAAGAGATTTTGTGCCTCTTTGAGATGGCACCACAAGACGTCGTTCACTTGCAGAGTGCAAGTTCCTGGATGGCACGCAAGTCTGAAGTAAAGAGTTAAAGTAAAAGGGAGCAGAACCAGTGGTTGTTCTGTAGACAAACGTCAGTGACTTGAATTTGATGCGAGCGGCAACTGGCAACCAGTGCAATTTTGTGAGGAGAGGAGTGACGTGTGCTCTCTTCGGCTCGTTAAAGACCACTCTAGCTGCGGCGTTCTGGATCAGTTGCAGAGGATTGACTGTGCAAGCTGGAAGACCAGCCAGGAGAGCGTTACAATAGTCAAGTCTGGATAAAACAAGTGCTTGGACAAGGAGTTGAGTAGCATGTTCTGATAGGAAGGGCCTGATTCTCCTAATGTTGTACAAGGCAAATCTACATGACCGGGCAGTTCTAGCAATGTCGTCTGTGAAGTTCAATTGATCATCAATTACCACACCAAGGTTTCTGGCTGTCCTAGATGGAGTTATGGATGACAAGTCTAGCTGAATGGAGAAGTTGTGGTGAAGTGTTGGGTTGGCCGGGACCATGAGTAGCTCTGTCTTCGCAAGGTTTAGTTGAAGGTGGTGGTCCTTCATCCAGCCAGAAATGTCTGTCAGGCAGACTGAGATACGAGCAGCTACCGTCGGATCGTCGGGCTGGAATGAGAGGTAGAGTTGTGTGTCATCAGCGTAGCAGTGATAGGAAAAGCCATGTTTCTGAATCACAGATCCTAGTGATGTCATGTAGATGGAGAAGAGAAGTGGTCCAAGCACTGAGCCCTGAGGCACTCCAGTAGCTAGATGTTGTGTCTTAGACACCTCACCCCTCCACGATACCCTAAAGTACCTACCTGAGAGGTAAGACTTGAACCATTGGAGTGCGGTTCCCGAGATGCCCTTCATCTTTAGGATTGACAGGAGGATCTGGTGGTTAACTGTGTCGAAGGCAGCAGACAGATCCAGCAAGATTTCAGTGATATTTTCTGTTGTCAATCATGTAGCAAAGATGAAGCACTGCTCACAGCAAAGTTACTTTCAAACCAAGCAGATTTTTTGTTGGTGAACATGACGTGTTCATGTCAACACAAGCGAGATCTGCTCGGGGGTCTTTTCACCCTCATGCTAAACTCCTGTTGAAATGACTGGATTCCACCCATGAGACTTCGCCAAGCAACTCTAAATGTGACCGTGGCTCAACTTCGTGCGTCAGTAGCTTAACACTCTCATTAAGTTAAGAAAACATTATTTCTAAATGTAATCTGGACAATCAAAATGTTCAGTTTTTTGAATTATTAAAAAAAGTTTTTTTCTTGGTTATGTGAACGTTAAGGGGAACATTCCATAGTATCATTCCATTCAAACATTATGGGAACGTTACTTTTGAATGTTCTCTGAACGTTCTGAAACAAGTAGTTACATTTAAAAAAAAAAAAAAAGTGTCAGAAAAAAAAAACGTTCCAACAATGTATAAATTATATTTTTGTGCTAACGTTTTGAGAACATTTTTAAAGACCAGATACCTTTGAACAAACGCTCTATTAATGTTAGTGGAAGAACATTTGTTCATAACTTTGGGAGAACCTTTCCAGAACTTTCCCTGTTCACTGGGTTTGCTTTGCCGATGAAGGAAAGATCTTTTTGCCCCTAGACTAATTTCCCCCTGATGCCGGATTTCGTGTGTTTCTCTGTTCAGTGTTTCAGTGATGGCTAAATATAACTTCAGTGCAGCAGAGTTCACTCAGAGAGACGTCTACAACACCATCCTGGTCTACCTGAACACCTGTGAGTTACGGCTGATGGATTGCATGATTGATTCTGCTGTCTAATGATAATGAAGATTCGTCGGTGAGCCGTGTTTGTCATGTGTTCTCAGCGTCAGCTCCTAGATGTTATAACGCCTCGAGCCCCGATCTCAACTCCACCGCCTGGTTCGTCGACTACATCTCCGTCTTCTTGAGCTTCGTCACGCTGGATGACCTGCTCCTCTTCGGCTCCATTCAGGTGTGACAACGGTTTGAAGAGCTCGACCAGTTCAAGATGATAACTTTGTCCTCATTTATTCACTCTCATGTTGTTCCAAACCGTTTTGACTGTTTTCTTTTGTGGGACTCAAAAATGTGTTTGTTTTTCAGCCGTTCCTGGAGAACCTGGAGAACCTGCAGCTCTTCGGTCAGATCAGCGTTCCGGGCGACGTCATGGATTACTACATGAGTCGGCTGTTCGAGTTGGATCCGTTCTTCAGCGCCTACTAGTGAGAGACACCAACAATAACCATCCTTAATCACATCCCACTAAACTAAACTTCGGTTTCTAAAGGGGGTTTTCATAGCAATGTCATAGAAGAACCATTTCGGGTTCCTCAAAGATCATCTCAGCGATCAGTTCTTAAAAGAACCTTTTTTTTCTTTGAGTGAAGAACATTTCAATAATCTATACAACCTTTTCCCACTATAAAGAACCTTTTGTGCAATGGAAAGATTTTATGGATGTTAAAGTGTCTTCAGGGATCCATCAATACCCATCAAGAACCTTTTCTTAACAATGTACCATTGTCGTTTCAACAGAACTGTGACACTGGCATTAGTTTGAAGCTAGAGTGTTTGTAGAAGACGCCCTGATGAGCTTTAACAGCTTTATCATGATGTTTGTGTGTTTACAGTCTGCCTATGGCTTTCCGCTGCTCGGCTCCAGCGAGCTCCTTCCTTCAGTTGAGTGCGGAGCAGTTGAAGAACGTCTCTTCCAGCATCCATCAGAACTGCTCCAACATCCAACCCGACGTACGTACAAGAGTGTGTGTGTGTGTGTGTGTGTGTTTATGTCGTCAAAAACTAGCTCTATACAAGCTAAATGCATGTGTGTGTGTGTGTGTGTGCAGGTGTCGGCGGCTCTGGCGAGCAATGCGGCCGTTCTGACGGTGGACTCTATCCAGGCTCTGGGTCAGTCGAGCACGGGTTTGAGCACGGCTCAGATCAGCGGCGCCGGAGGGAATGTTCTGTTCAGCGCTCTGTCTGTGCTCACACTCGTACAGGGCTGGAACCTCGATCAGGCCATGATGATCATACAAACCCTGCTGTCGTCTGGACTCTACCAGGTACAAACCCCAGTAACGCTTCAGAGCCAACGCTGAATCAACCGCTTGCGTCTCCGAGGAACTCCTGAATGGATCAGTGTTGTTGAACAAATCGTCATATCAGTGATTTATTTTAAAAAGCACTGTATTTAGCATGTTGTCATTATCATGTGATCTACCAGCATCTCTTCACTGCCATTCATAAATCCTCTCCCGTGGCCTCATGGGATAGTAAAGTGTCCATCGTATGCACACTTCAGAATCTCACTGGAAGTAGTAGGTCATCCGATTACAGTGATTTCGGACATGCTGTTTTTGTTTTGTTTTTTTTGCCTATAATATAGTAGGGAAGAGTGCGATTTCAGATACAGCCTCAGTGTTGTTGAACAAATGGGTTGAGTCGGTGATTCAGTGACTCACTCATACAGACTCGTTGGCCTACCTCAGTCTACTCGGCCTCAGTTACAGATGCTTCAACATTCAGCAGCCAGATTATTAACATGGACTAAGAATGGATCATATCTACCATGTCCTTGCCTCAGTGCATTGGCTCCCTATAAAGTTTAGAGTCGACTTTAAGATTCTTCTTTTCGCATTCAAGGCACTGCACAGTTCGGCCCTGGATTATATTTGTGATCTTATTAGGCCATTCTCAGCCTCTAGGTCATTAAGATCTTGAGATCAGACACTTTTATCTGTCCCTCACTCTCGTAGTAAATCAAAGGTGAGCTCTGGAACGGTTTACCTTTAAGCATCAGGGCCTCTCCATCGCTGGATGCTTTTAAATCCGGTTAAAGACTTATTTTTACTCTCTAGCATTCTAGTGATGCTGTGTATGTGTTAGCTGGTGTTATACATTATGTGTGTGTATTTTTATACATTTAGATTGATTTTAATACTTGATTTGTATCTCCATTTCTGTCTTTATTTTTCTACTCCTTTAGTCTCTTACATTTTTATTTATTTGTATTGTGTTGTAAAGCTCACTGGATCAACTACAGTTATGTTAAACTGGAGCTGTATAAATGAACAAACGTGGCTCGATGTACCAATACACATCTGTGTCTCTGTCCACGGCAGATTGATAGTGCGGACGGACTGGTAGGATTGGGTTCGCTGATCATCGGTGTACAAACATCAGTCATCAACGGTATCTCAGGAAATGTGTTGCTTCTGGCCATGAAATCTCAATCATTCTTGGCCAATGTCATCGGCGCACCCATTATTCTCCAACAGACCATCGTCAGCCAGGTAACTAACACACACACACACACACACACACACACACACACGAGTACGTCTCAGGTTTGTCTCGTGACGTCTCTCTCTGTCTCTCTAGATCATCTCTGTGAACAGCTCGTCTGACGGCATCATCACAAACGTTCCTGACCTGATGGCGACGGAGATTCCGCGCAACTTCCTGCTAAGCGTGTCGTCCTCCTCCGCGGTGGTGCAGACGGTCAATCAGAAGAAGTGGAAACACGAGCAGGTACGTCAGGCTCGTCACGAATCTTAGAAGAAAGACCCTTCATCTGTAGGACCTTTCAGAGTTTCCCATCAATGGACCAGTTTATGGATTTAGTTTTAATTAAAATAATAAATAAAAAAAAATTATGAATTAAACAGCTCGTAAACATACTTCATATCATGAGAAAACAATTATGTATCCCATTAAATATGAAAGTATGTAATTATTTAAACAGGACCTATTATGCCCTTTTACAAAGTCTTGATGTTGTTTTTAGAGAACACAAGCACAGGTTTTCATGCTTGAATGTTCAACAACATGTTATTTTCCTCATATTTATCCTTAGCTTTGATTCCATTCACCTATTTATATGCACATTTTGCATAAAAAAAATGCCAAGATGCGTGTAAATTCTAAAAATGTGCATAAAAGCGTATGCACTCAATTGAGCCGGATACATTTTTTATCCATAATGAAAACATATGCATAAACTACGATGGAAAACATTTACCAAACAAATTCCTCGATGGACATCAAAAAAGTCATGTGACTGCGATGGGACGGCATAACCGGACCAACCACTGGACCGATCTCACTGCACAGCATCTGAAATGCCTGAGCAAACTCTGTTGTTAGTGTGGTTTGGTATAATCTCCTCGCAGAACTTACACGACTGAGTTCCCAAACAGCGGGATCTGCCTCAGAAAGCAAGATAACACATCTATTGAGCTTCGTCTGCACGCTCTGATTAGCCATTGTTGCAGCTCCTCTCTTCCCAGTCTGTCAGTAACGCTCTGTTTACTTCGTGTCTCTATGAAGCCCCTCCTTCTGAAAAGCACACTGTGCTCTGATTGGTCGGCTGGATCAGTGTGTTGTGATTGGTCGAGCGCTTCGAGTGTGCTTGGGAAATGTCCCGCCCCTTACCATAACCGCCAGTTTAACAAACTACTAACTAACTCAACCAGGCCCCGCCCCTTTATTCTGCGTATGAATTAATATAATGAGGAATATTGTGACATGTTTGTTCCCGGAAGAAATTCAAGACTACAATGGAGGCGTTTCAGGGAGTTCAGAAACACTGACACTGATATAGAGGGAGGGACCTGCTGGAGGGACTTTTTCATGCTCAAACATCAACATTACACACTAAAGAAAGTGGAACATGTGGAGCATAATAGGGCCTCTATAAGACACTCCTCAGGAGCGCTGGAGTTCGATATTGATCCCCATTGAACCTTTTTCAAAAATGGAAAATGACATTGAGATTTCTTCCTCTCAGGCCGTTTTGCTCTTCGAAACCGTTGCGGCGGAGTTCAGCGACCCGGACGCGTGAGTGAATAGAATTATCATCATTATTATCATCAGTCAGACTGGATGGTGAGGCTGTAGTTCTGACCGGATGTTGGTGTTTGTGCAGCATGTCTTTCCAGGTGCTGCAGGGTTTCACATGTTCTCGAATCCAGGGCTTCAGCATTAGCAAAACCATGAGTCTGATCCGCGGCTGCCGGCAGCGAGGCAACCAGACGCTCGTCCTGCAGGAGTCACAGGTGAACACAGACACTATTCTCAGAAATCTGCTCTGGGTGACCTCAAACCCTGTTTAAAGATCTGTGTGTGTGTGTGTCCTTCAGCTGACCTGCATGTACTACTACATCAAGAGTGCTGACCTGAACGCCTTCTCTCAGTATCCCGCCGAAGTGCTCATCTACTACAAGTACGTCAGCAGCATTACTGGTGCTCATGGAGGAGCTGCTGAAGACTGGCTCATCACAAGCTTGTTTGTCTGCTTGCTTGTGTTGCAGTTACTCAATGATTGACAGATCTCTGTGCCGCTCGTATTTCTCGTCTCTGGGAACGGCCAACTTCTCAGTGCTGTCCAGCGCTCTGTCCTTCAAGAAGCAAGTCCTGTTCAGCAGCGCCAGGGAGTGTCTGGTAAGCGCAAACACACAAATCGTGATCATATTTCAGCTTTTTGTATTCATTTTTACAGTCCAAAATATCTAGGCCTAAATGTAAGATTTATGCATAAATACAAGGAATGGAAAAAGTGAACTTCAGGATCTCGTGCTCTTTGGGTGTAGGGATGGTTCCACTCATGAGGAAAAACAATCCAAGGCACTCGAGTAGTTAGTTTTTAGAAAAATATAAAAAGCCTTTATTCTTTCATGGCTTAGATTTAAAAAACGGGTGACAAGCAACGGCACACCTACATGTTGTGGCCAATCAGCCTTCATCAGGGTGTGTGTGACAAACACAATCAGAGTATTTTAAACAGCAATCAATTAATCACACGGCAATCAAGCGGCACAGGACAAACAGAAGAGAGGAAGCTCAAATATTACAAACAACATATATATCATCAAAAACATGACTAAACCAAGCAACAACAACAAACAAACGTATTAATTACACATACATTATCATAGATAAATACATTAGAATATATGTATCAAAATCCACAAGTCAAAAATATCATAAATGAAATAATGTATACAAATCAGAATCAACAGATCAATAATGTATTCTCAATTCCAAAACTTTATATTTAAGGAAAAAAATCATAATTATATACAGATCAGATTTATGCATTCGAATTGCATATAAAATGTCCATCACTTTGTATCACACAGTTTTAACATAAACAAACTAATAAACTTATTGTGATGTGTGTTTGTCAGTCATACTTAAATTCAAATGGATTAGAATCAGCATAAATCTGTTCATTGTGAAAACAATTAACCTTATGCAGTTAAAAAGTATAAACATGGTTCAAATATGGAACAATATTCCTTTAGTTGGAGTGTTACCACTGTAAAGTGTAAGGCTGCATTAGCATTAGTGAACGTGAGCTGGTGTTTCAGGGAATCTCGGGCTTCAGCATCACTCGGGCGCAGCTGGAGGTTCTGGGCGGCATGTGCTGCTTCCTGAGCACCGACTACATCCAGAACTCAGAGCCGTACGTGCTGGAGAAACTCAAACAGTGTCAGGATCTATCATCTCAGCAGATCTCTGGGGTCGAGACTGTCCTGCTGAGAGGAAACACCACCTACGGGTACAAACTCACTCGCACACGCCACTCAAGGCCGTTCCCACCAAGGACGATAACTGTACCGATAACCATCAAGATATAGTTTAAATAGGGCTGTCAGAATTAACTTGTTAATGCATGCCATTCATTTTTTTCAGTTTAACGCATTAAAAATATTGAACGCAATTAATGTAGCATCTGTTTTTTTAGTTATAATTGTTTTCATAGATATTGTTATAGTTATCGTTATAGTTATCATTATAGCTGTTGTCTGCTGGTGTTGATACTAATATAGTTATCGTTACAGTTATAGTTATCATTATAGCTGTTGTCTACTGGTGTTGATACTAATATAGTTATCGTTATTGAATCGATTCTGAGCTTATTGTTTAACAGCAGATGGCGCTGCGTGCTCTAGAAACAGTCGTACCTCTGCTTGCTTCCAATGCCTTACTCACACCACTTAAACCTTCTAAAAAATAAACATTCATAAAGTCTGAAAAAGTTTAAGTGAATTACAAGGGTGTTTGCAGTGTCTGTTTACATTAATCTCACGTCATAAAAGCATTCTGAGGCTCTTCTTAAAAAAACTAGCCTAGAGCGCCCTCTGCTGTTAAAAACTAGCCTAGAGCGCCCTCTGCTGTTAAAAGTTAAAAACTAGCCTAGAGCGCCCTCTGCTGTTAAAAACTAGCCTAGAGCGCCTAGAGCGCCCTCTGCTGTTAAAAACTAGCCTAGAGCGCCCTCTGCTGTTAAAAGTTAAAAACTAGCCTAGAGCGCCCTCTGCTGTTAAAAGTTAAAAACTAGCCTAGAGCACCCTCTGCTGTTAAAAACTAGCCTAGAGCGCCCTCTGCTGTTAAAAGTTAAAAACTAGCCTAGAGCACCCTCTGCTGTTAAAAACTAGCCTAGAGCGCCCTCTGCTGTTAAAAGTTAAAAACTAGCCTAGAGCACCCTCTGCTGTTAAAAACTAGCCTAGAGCACCCTCTGCTGTTAAAAACTAGCCTAGAGCGCCCTCTGCTGTTAAAAGTTAAAAACTAGCCTAGAGCACCCTCTGCTGTTAAAAACTAGCCTAGAGCGCCCTCTGCTGTTAAAAACTAGCCTAGAGCGCCCTCTGCTGTTAAAAGTTAAAAACTAGCCTAGAGCGCCCTCTGCTGTTAAAAACTAGCCTAGAGCGCCTAGAGCGCTCTCTGCTGTTAAAAACTAGCCTAGAGCGCCGTCTGCTGTTAAAAACTAGCCTAGAGCGCCCTCTGCTGTTAAAAACTAGCCTAGAGCGCCTTCTGCTGTTAAAAGTTAAAAACTAGCCTAGAGCGCCCTCTGCTGTTAAAAACTAGCCTAGAGTGCCCTCTGCTGTTAAAAACTAGCCTAGAGCGCCCTCTGCTGTTATAAACTAGCCTAGAGCACCCTCTGCTGTTATAAACTAGCCTAGAGTGCCCTCTGCTGTTAAACACTAGCCTAGAGCGCCGTCTGCTGTTAAAAACTAGCCTAGAGCGCCTTCTGCTGTTAAAAGTTAAAAACTAGCCTAGAGCGCCCTCTGCTGTTAAAAACTAGCCTAGAGTGCCCTCTGCTGTTAAAAACTAGCCTAGAGCGCCCTCTGCTGTTATAAACTAGCCTAGAGCGTCATCTGCTGTTATAAACTAGCCTAGAGTGCCCTCTGCTGTTAAACACTAGCCTAGAGCGCCGTCTGCTGTTAAAAACTAGCCTAGAGCGCCCTCTGCTGTTAAAAACTAGCCTAGAGCGCCGTCTGCAGTTAAAAACTAGCCTAGAGCGCCGTCTGCAGTTAAAAACTAGCCTAGAGCGCCCTCTGCTGTTAAAAACTAGCCTAGAGCACCATCTGCAGTTAAAAACTAGCCTAGAGCGCCGTCTGCTGTTAAACACTAGCCTAGAGCGCCCTCTGCTGTTAAACACTAGCCTAGAGCACCATCTGCAGTTAAAAACTAGCCTAGAGCGCCGTCTGCTGTTAAACACTAGCCTAGAGCGCCCTCTGCTGTTAAAAACTTGCCTAGAGCGCCGTCTGCTGTTAAACACTAGCCTAGAGCGCCCTCTGCTGTTAAAAACTAGCCTAGAGCACCGTCTGCTGTTAAACACTAGCCTAGAGCGCTCTCTGCTGTTAAAAACTAGCCTAGAGCGCCGTCTGCTGTTAAACACTAGCCTAGAGCGCCCTCTGCTATTAAAAACTAGCCTAGAGCGCCCTCTGCTGTTATAAACTAGCCTAGAGCGCCCTCTGCTGTTAAAAACTAGCCTAGAGCACCCTCTGCTGTTAAAAACTAGCCTAGAGCGCCGTCTGCTGTTAAACACTAGCCTAGAGCGCCCTCTGCTGTTAAAAACTAGCCTACTAGCCTAGAGCGCCCTCTGCTGTTAAAAACTAGCCTAGAGCGCCCTCTGCTGTTAAAAACTAGCCTAGAGCGCCCTCTGCTGTTAAAAACTAGCCTAGAGCGCCCTCTGCTGTTAAAAACTTGCCTAGAGCGCCGTCTGCTGTTAAAAACTTGCCTAGAGCGCCCTCTGCTGTTAAAAACTAGCCTAGAGCCTAGAGCGCCCTCTGCTGTTAGAAACTAGCCTAGAGCCTAGAGCGCCATCTGCTGTTAAAAACTAGCCTAGAGCACCGTCTGCTGTTAAAAACTAGCCTAGAGCACCCTCTGCTGTTAAAAACTAGCCTAGAGCGCCATCTGCTGTTAAAAACTTGCCTAGAGCGCCCTCTGCTGTTAAACACTAGCCTAGAGCGCCCTCTGCTGTTAAACACTAGCCTAGAGCGCCCTCTGCTGTTAAAAACTAGCCTAGAGCGCCCTCTGCTGTTAAACACTAGCCTAGAGCGCCCTCTGCTGTTAAAAACTAGCCTAGAGCGCCCTCTGCTGTTAAAAACTAGCCTAGAGCGCCCTCTGCTGTTAAACACTAGCCTAGAGCGCCCTCTGCTGTTAAAAACTAGCCTAGAGCGCCTTCTGCTGTTAAAAACTAGCCTAGAGCGCCCTCTGCTGTTAAAAACTAGCCTAGAGCACCATCTGCTGCTAAAAACTAGCCTAGAGCGCCCTCTGCTGTTAAAAACTAGCCTAGAGCGCCCTCTGCTGTTAAAAACTAGCCTAGAGCGCCTTCTGCTGTTAAAAACTAGCCTAGAGCGCCCTCTGCTGTTAAAAACTAGCCTAGAGCGCCAGCCTAGAGCACCCTCTGCTGTTAAAAACTAGCCTAGAGCACCGTCTGCTGTTAAAAACTAGCCTAGAGCGCCCTCTGCTGTTAAAAACTAGCCTAGAGCGCCCTCTGCTGTTAAAAACTAGCCTAGAGCGCCATCTGCTGTTAAAAACTAGCCTAGAGCGCCAGCCTAGAGCGCCCTCTGCTGTTAAAAACTAGCCTAGAGTACCGTCTGCTGTTAAAAACTAGCCTAGAGCGCCCTCTGCTGTTAAAAACTAGCCTAGAGCGCCAGCCTAGAGCGCCCTCTGCTGTTAAAAACTAGCCTAGAGCACCCTCTGCTGTTAAAAACTAGCCTAGAGCGCCCTCTGCTGTTAAAAACTAGCCTAGAGCGCCCCCCTCTGCTGTTAAAAACTAGCCTAGAGCGCCCTCTGCTGTTAAAAACTAGCCTAGAGCGCCCTCTGCTGTTAAAAACTAGCCTAGAGCGCCCCCCTCTGCTGTTAAAAACTAGCCTAGAGCGCCCCCCTCCTCTGCTGTTAAAAACTAGCCTAGAGTGCCATCTGCTGTTAAAAACTAGCCTAGAGCGCCCTCTGCTGTTAAAAACTAGCCTAGAGCGCCCCCCTCTGCTGTTAAAAACTAGCCTAGAGCGCCCCCCTCCTCTGCTGTTAAAAACTAGCCTAGAGTGCCATCTGCTGTTAAAAACTAGCCTAGAGCGCCCTCTGCTGTTAAAAACTAGCCTAGAGCGCCCCCCTCTGCTGTTAAAAACTAGCCTAGAGCGCCCCCCTCTGCTGTTAAAAACTAGCCTAGAGCGCCCTCTGCTGTTAAAAACTAGCCTAGAGCGCCCTCCTCTGCTGTTAAAAACTAGCCTAGAGCGCCCTCCTCTGCTGTTAAAAACTAGCCTAGAGTGCCATCTGCTGTTAAAAACTAGCCTAGAGCGCCCTCTGCTGTTAAAAACTAGCCTAGAGCGCCCCCCTCTGCTGTTAAAAACTAGCCTAGAGCGCCCTCTGCTGTTAAAAACTAGCCTAGAGCGCCCTCTGCTGTTAAATACTAGCCTAGAGCGCCATCTGCAGTTAAAAACTAAGCTCAGAATCGATTCGCGAGGCATCCACGAGGAATCGATCCACGAATGGCGATGCATTGATATATTGTCCCGGCCCTAATAGTTATGGTTCTTGGTGTGAACGGGCCTGACAGCAACACATATCACACACTTCTGCTGTCATTACATGATGTGAGATGTTCCTCTCAGGTCTCCAACCAGCTGGAACAGAGCGACTCTGGACAACCTGGGGATCCTGCCACTGTACGTCACCACAAACATATGGAGCAAATTCTCACAGGTAGAGTATGGTAAACACAGGTAAACACACGGCTGTTTGTGTGCTTCACTGATAAATCTCTGAGTGTGTGTGTGTGTGTGTGTGTGTTATCAGGAAAACAAGCAGAGGTTCCTGAAGACGTTTATCCGTGACCTGAGGAACAATGCAAAGGCTTCAGAAGCGAAGATCCTCAACATGATGAACGAGGTCAACAAAATCACACGAGTCAAAATCAAGAGATCCGCAGGTGAGAGCTACCACAGAAACATTATCACACTAAAGTTTACGTATTTACCCAGCAGAAAAAGTATAAACACAGCAGAAACAGCAGGATTTCAAGAACAACAGATATAATCACACTACATTATGAACTGCCGTGCTCATATTTCTAATATTTCTGAAGCTGCACTGGTGTGTGTTTTCTGTCGTGTCCTGTAGAAACAGCATGCACTGCTGGAGAAATAAAGCAGGTTCAGGTTTACAGCGACATGTTTCCGTTTGCCTACGACGTGACGCAGTTTAACGCGTGTTTGAGAGTCCAAACTGTGAAGGACAACCTGGAGGCCATCACTGATAGAGTTCACGACAGGAGCTTCCAGAGGATCGTCCTGGACAGACTCAACCAGGTAACAACACACACACACCTGAACACTGCTGTTACTGTGCTGTCAATCACAGTGTTGCCATAGAAACGTTGAGTGTTTCCCGCCCCTCGCAGGCGTATCCTGACAGACTGTCTGACGAGGTGCTGCAGGTCTTAGGCTCCGCCTCCCGCACCGCCACACCTGATGATGTCAGAAAGTGGAACGTGACGAAGATCGACACACTCTCGTCTCTGATGGACCAACGCAACGGAGACTGGGACCCTGAGATGGTACTGTGTGTGTGTGTGTGTGTGTTTCAGCAAACCAAACGTCATGAAGTCGGGCTGGTTCAGTGTTCTGATGTGTGTGTCTCTCTCAGGTCCAGCTGCTGGTCAGTAAGTATCTCAGTGTGAGTGGAAACACTCTCGGCACTTCTGAGCTGAACGCACTGGGAGGAACTAACCTGTGTGCGCTGACCGCGAGTGTGCTGAACAACATCACGGCCGCCAGTGTGGAGTGAGTACACTCACACACGTACATACACACACACACACACATACACGTCTTGTGGAGTGAGTACACACACACTTAGTTTGTTTATTGATCTGTTTTCCTGTTGGTTGTTCTTTGTTTTTTGGGACTTTTGGACAAATGTAGTTTAAACCTGTAGACTCATATGTGCGACATGGATGTGTGTGTGTGTGTGTGTGTGTGTGTGTGTGTGTGTGTGTGTGTTTCAGGCGAGCTTCTGCTCTCTCTTTGACCAACTGCAGCTCAGAGAAGAAGTCGATTCTGTTCAGTATCGCTCTGAACGCATTCAGCGCAACAAACACACGCAGTACAAACAGCGTCAGCATCCCGACGTACCAGCTGTTGCAGAACTACCTCGGTAACAACACACACTCACGCACACAGACACACACACACACACTGACCTCACACTTCTGCAGTCAGGCTCAACTTGTGTTTGTGTGTGTGTGTGTTTTCAGGTGGTGCCGATTTTACGTTTATCCGTAGACTTGTAAACTCCAGTGTGAATATGGACGTGCCGACCTTCATGAGTCTGAACCAGAACATCATCAACGTGAGTCTCTGTCACTCCTGCTGCTTTAACCTGCGCTTGGGAATCATCAGTGTGTGTGTGCTAGATTCATTTCATCATTTGTAGACAGGAATTTACAGCATTTCCATATTCCAAACATAACAGCTTGAGGATTTGATAAGTTATAAGCTCAAGGCTTTCAATGTGGAATTGTGGTGGAAAATAAAAATACTTAACACACATTTAATGTCAAAGGGGCTTGGCTGACAGAGCAGTTTGGGAACCCCTGGTGTAAATGCACAGGAAACATTAGCGAACAGACACTAATGTAATCTGTATGTGGGCTGCTTGTTTTTGCGTCTGCTCCGCGTCATTGGTCGAGGTGTTTATTGATCATTAATAATGAGCTGGTGTGTGTTTGTGCAGGTGCTGAATGTGCCTGATGTGAAGGGTTTGCTGGGAGTGAATGTAGGCGATCTGAAGACGTATGAAAACACGGCACCGGTGCAGCAGTGGATCAGGCTTCAGCCTCAGTCGGATCTGGACTCGCTGAACATCGGCCTGACGGGCGGCAGGAACTCCAGCGTCACTGAAACCAGTACCACCAGCACCAGCAGCACCAGTACCAGCAGCACTAAAGCCCCGTCAGCCAGCGCCACCACAGGTAACACTCACACCCCACCAACACCAGCGCATACACACACCGTATCTCCTGCGTAAGACTGGAATATCTCATGAAACATTACTGCGTCTGCTAGACTCTTAACTGGGACTCGTAAAAAACACTGATTTTAGCCTCACTTCATTGGTTGCCTGTGCAGTTCAGAATTGATTTTAAATTACTGAATTTTGTATACAAAGCATTGCATAATTTGGCCCCAGCATACTTAGTGCATCTCCTTCATATACATTAAGCTTCTAGGTCTCTCAGGTCAGCAAATCAGATGATCCTAGACATTCCAAGGACTAGACTGAAATTGAGTGGTGATCGAGCATTTGCTGTAGCAGCTCCAATCTACCTCTACATCTTAGACTGGCTCCCTCTTTTGCTTACTTTAAACCAAACCTGAAATTACATTTGCTAGAATTAGTGTTTGGTTCAGTTAGTTAATTGGCAAGAGGCTCTTCACAGATGTGTGTTAGTCATTGTTTTGTCTGAAAGTATATTTTATTTATATCATTTTATTGTGTGACTGTACAGCACATTGGTCAACATTACGGTGTTTTAATTGTGCTTTATAAATGAAATAAATGAAATGAAATCACTGAATAAAGCAGTGTTTCCAACCCATGTGATCAAGAGAACAAAATCCTCACTTCTTGGGAAACTGGTGCAAAATATCAGTAATAAAACTGTAAGTTGCTGCAATCGGGCCATTGGTCCGCTGGTTAGTCCAGTGATCCAATCACAGCCTCTCCTGAGGCGAAGTCACATGAGGTTTGGGGGATTTATTCAGTAAATGTGTTTCGGATAAAACAATTATCCCCCTCAATTGAGCGCATACCTTTTTTATGCACATTTTTAGAATGAATGCACTTCCTGGGGTTTCCATCCAGATTACAAACATAGATTAAAAACAGATTACATAGACTACAAACATAGGGCCCTATCTTCTTGCACCCAGCGCAATTGACTTTGTACACCGACGCATGTATCATTCCCATTTTGCACCGCGCACAGCAGACTTTTCCCTCCACAGACGCACGTCGGTAAACTCGGGAATGAACTTGCGCTCCCGGGGGCGGTTCAGCGAAAAGAGGAGGCGTGTTCCGGCGCAAACGTTCCCTGGTGCTATTTTGCAGTTCCAGAAACCAATTCCGCCACAGACCAGGAAAACTGTGCCTGCCCCTCTGTTCTGTGTGTACACCGTAACACAATAACACAATAACCATAACGCGTTGTTCATTATAAACATCGGATTATGAATTATATTGATAACGTCGTACATAGAAAACATGCCGTAATGTACCCTGAGTGTAAACCTTAGCCGCATTCATCGTGAAGCGTGCAAGCGATTTGCAAAGATTAATATAAAGATTAATATTTTTTTCCTTTCGAAAACAAAACTCAGCCACTGCGTCTTCAGCGGTTCGGGTCAAAATGACTGTTGTGTTCGTTATTACACCCAAGAACAGAACACCACACCACAATCGCTTAGACGCCATTCTGCTCATAGACAGTGCTCCAGCGTATCAACAATGACCGCGGACTATGATTGACAGCTCGCTCATGAGCGAGGGCGGGTCTGCGTTGAAACGCTGCTGTCAATCAACAATCATGGGAGGGGCGTCGATTTTGTGACGTCACAAAATCGAACGGCTTGATTTGAGATAGGGGAAAACATATAAGGAGATTTAAAAAAAAAACACTGGATGGATTTTTATCATTATGATGTTGTGTACAGCAGTGTTGTAATGTAACGGAGTACAAATACTTTGTTACTGTACTTAAGTAGAAATTTCACGTATCTGTACTTTACTTCGCTATTTAAATTTATTTCAACTTTCACTTTTACTCCACTACATTTCCTAGATAAAATGTATACTTTTACTCCAATCAGGGTTTCCGTTGTCCGGTAATTGCCGGACATTGGCCGGAAAAAAAATGAAATGTCCGACAAAATTAAATCTCTCCGGTCAAATTGTCCGATTAAAATTGCCTTATAATCCCACCCCCCTAACACAATCTGAATTTGAGAATAAGCCTAAAATGTAATAAAGCAAAAATACACCGACTTTTGGCTATGTTATAAAGGAACAGGCTCTACCGTTTGAAAGTTTTTAAACATTATTACATGGCTTGGTTGAATTCCGATGTGGAATGCGGTCTGTTATTTCTTGATATCAGACCACTGCGAAGCACTAGCGGCGCCAGGATTTTGAGGTGCACCTCCAGAAAACTGGATGGGCCAGTTAAAATAAGCCAAAAAATATATAAAAACGGGTTCCCCTTCATCTCCGTTTCAGCGCTTTTCTGGGCACTGAGGGCAGTGACTCAGTAGCCTACCTGAATTTAATGCGTATAGGTAAAAAAAAAAAAAAAACTTAAACAGGATTTTTTTTGTTGCTTTTTTAATACAATTACAATTTCATTTAATTTATTGTTTAATAAAATTATAGGCCTATTATTTTTAGTTTATTAACAGCAACAACAGCTGTAAAGATGAAGTTGACGATCGCCATCTCCGTAGTGAACACGCCTATAGAGAGAAATGCACATCATGGATTACATAATCAGAGAGTAGCCTATTTCTTTTCGTTTTAAATTGTTAAAAATACATTTCAAGCTTTAAGATACATTTCATGTCTGTGAGGCCTACGTTGAGTTTCATTAAATTAGGATGAGATGCGCTCCTGTTCACGAGCAATGCAAGTGACCGAGGCGCCCGCGCATGATTAGGCCTATCGTCTGCTATATTTTGCTGCTTATTTATTAAATACAGGCAATTGGTTGATAAAAAAATTATTAAAATTAAGATACAATTTATACAAAACGAAATTCACTTCAAAAAAGTCATTCTACAAAACCAAACTTAATTAAGTGGTCAAAATCATGTCTGACCCGCTCCATGTCTCTCGATATTGCGCATCATATCTTACTCGTGCGGTTCACTTTTCATAATCAACATAAATAAAAAAAATAACATTATAATATTTTAACAAATATTAAACTAAATCAGCTCATTTAATAACTACAACACGTATAGTAGACCTAGACTCTCTACAAATTGCTGCACATTCATTTTATTCTGAATTTTGCACACATAAGTTGAAAGGCATTTGTTTGTGCATGCATAGCAAAACATATCTGCAACATTTATCAAGTTCACTGATAATTATGGGCGCATTTATTAATTATTATCTTAATGAATAATGAAACAAGGACGAAGCATATAAACTGCGTTGTTTGTTTAGAATGGAATGGATCGCAAATAGATCCGAATGAAGAAACGTAGGCTACATAACCATAGTAGAAAATGGGTCTCGAGTGTTCCTACAGAGAGGGGGTTCTCGCTGCAGAATCGGATCAAGACGAAGCAGCGAAGTCGCCTTGCGGGTTACGCGGCTTATGCGCATTGCAAGTTGTGGAGAGACACTGGGAAGTTCGCTTGAGTAAAAACAATAGGCTTCAGATATTTTATGTGGGGAAGGGGGATTGGTTTGTTAAACTATGAATGTGAAACCATAAAAAACAATTGGCGTTGATTGACGCCAATCGGATGTTCATATTTTTTTTCCGTTTTTTTATTTGAAAGTTAGGCTAATAAACATGTTGCGTTCGGCCTGATTATGTCATTTTTTAAGTTACATAGCCTTCCTCCAGTTTTCCTCAACTTGACTAATTAAGAGGCGACATTTGACCGGCATATCTTCAAAATGTCCGGAAAACGAAACCTCTTTAAGACACCATTTTTTTCTAGCGGAAACTCTGACTCCAATATATTTCCACTAAGCATCTTCGTTACTCGTTACTACAAAATAAAATCAGAAGAAATGCTCTATTTCAGCGTAATGGTTGTTTGTTGCCATGTCAAAGGAGGAGGAAGCACAACTGAAACCGCCATGGAAGCACGAGCACCTACTGGAGGACCTCCCGTTATTGTAGACGACGGAGACAGAGCAGGGTAGTTATGATATAAAAAATCTCAGCTCTCAGATTCTGTCAATTTTATTACAATTCAAACAATAAATACCGTTTTGGCGCTTGTAAATGTGACGTGACTGATCCCTAGCGCACGTGAACCGATCATCTCTACTAGCTAAAAGTAAGTTAAATAAACACGAATGACCACAATGTTAAAAGAAACAGTACAACTTACCGAAATGTATATTCATCATACATAATATCGATCAATCAGTGTTTTTCAATCGCGGAAATGGTCAGTAAAACAGCTGGAGAACAATTGTCACATAACATTTACCTCAGGAAAGCCATTTGATGACCATAATATAGGCTATAGCACGTTAGTTGGCTAGAAAAAAACAGCTATAGAGAATATTTAGCTAAATATGTGTACTACAGTATATTACATATTTATTATGTCATTTAATAGAGTTGTTATTATGATAAAAAACGCATTATATTTAATTTGAATTATTTTTAACCTTAAATAATACTACCAGCTGATAGGGCTCTCTGTATGTTTAGCCTACAGCATTAGGTGAGATTTTTTTTTTCTTGAGAAAAATGCCTATTTTATCTTGTGTACCTAATATTTATCCAAATTAGTCAATATTGTATATTGTGATGCAAGATTATTTTTTTACATCCCAACATATATAACATATACGAGAGTCATTTATCCCGCCCGAGACCCGGCCACAAAGTTACTTGTGTTTCGCGTTTGATACTTGCGTTTCAGATCGTTAAAATAGGGCCCATAGACTACAAACATAGATTGCATAGATAACAAACATAGATTACAAACATAGATTACATAGATTAAAAACATAATTACATAGATTACAAATGTAGACTACAAACGTAGAATACAAAAATAGATTACATAGATTACAAACATAGAATACAAACATAGATTACAAACATAGATTACAAACAGATAACATTGACTACAAACATAGACTACATACAGATTACAAACATAGATAACATAAATTACTAACATAGATTACAAACATAGATAAGATGATGACAAGCTGCACTGCTCTTCTGATGGCCTGTTATTAACCCCCTGAGGTCGGCTATCGCGCCGGCGCGATAGGCTCGTTTTTTTCCGTATGAGTGCAAAAAAATAATAAAATAAAAATATTAATTTTTATCTTATATGCTTGTGTTGTACATCAATCTATCCTGTTAAGTGTGTATTATTTTTGTGTACACTCACAATAAAAACAAAGTGTTGTGCTTTTCGCCAAATAAAGAAAAATAAACGTGATGCGAGTTCTGCCTTCTATCTTTCAGTGTAGTCCATTCTGAAACGCGTCCGAAAATGAACAATAACTCAGCGAATACTCAGTCAAACAGGCAAACAGACATACAGGCATGAAGCTTGAATTCTCTTCTCTTAAATGAAGTAATTTATATAAAAAACAAATATTCTCATCTTGTGAAATCTGTATTAAAAGAGAGCGATTCCAGTCGACCTCATTACAACTGATTCAAATGTAATGTGACTCCGCCTACGGAGAGCGCGCGCTATTCAAACGCAAATGAATGAGGCAATCCGCGCAATCCTGTGAACGCCCCCATATCAGCTCGAGAAACACAAGTTTATTCAGATCATTACTTGTTTACACCGTCTCGCAGCGCTGTGAGGAATAACAATAATGAAAAAAGTACCTCAGAAGTGCGGGTATATCGAGGAGCGAGCTGAGGAATACTGTAAGTTTTTTTTTCTTCTCACGTGAATCGGGTTTCTGTTTTTGATGAATGAACGGCAGAGATGCGCGCTGTTTACCACAGCTCGCAAAAAGACAGTTTAAATTTAAATTGTGTTCCTGTGTGAATGAATGATGATGTTTTAGCAAACTGTATTGCCGTACTGAGTTGAGTAAAAATCGACAGAAATTTGTTGAAATAAAATGTAGGCTATTTGTATAAGCAACGTTTTAAACTGAAAATTAACATTTATATGCCCTAATATTTCATAAAAACAACGTTACAGTCAGGCGTTTCTGTTTGTGTATGAATGTTTCGGTTTTAGCAAACTGTATTGCTACACTCAGTAAATATCGACTAAAATATGTTGAAATAAAATGTATTTGTATAAGCAACGTATTAAACTGCAAATTAACATTTATATTTCTTATAATAAAAATGAAAGACCTATATTACAGACATATGAAAGACAACATTTCGTTGATTAGTTTTGGATAGATTATACATTTTTAATGTAAAATATCTGCCACCTCAAATAAGCTTTCAAATAAGTTTGCCAATATTTGCTTATGTTAAATATAATATGTTTTGTCAAAAATAAAGTTATCAAATAATCAATCAAATCCTTAACTTTGAAATATGTATGATAAAATGTATACTTTAGTTTTTACAAAGAAAGATTACACTTGAATTGTTGTAATTGTAACCTTTTTAATAAAAAAAAATATATTTACAAGGTAGATGTAAACAAACTATTAAAAGGTAAATATAAGCCTTTTCTTTAAATAACTTTTATTGTGTTTTATTATTGACAAATTTGGGGAGAGGAAAAATATTCCAAAACTGAAAATACAGTATGAGAATTAACTGCACAATTACTAGACATGTTTTCCTTGGATATTATAGGCCAAATTGCAAGCCCAATATGTGGAAAAATAAAAAAGAATTGAGATGCTTCCAACTGTTGCTCTTGCATTCTTGTGGCTCAGTGACTCACCTGAATGAATGGCTAATTAAGTATGCGGGCCCCATTGTCTCCTCAGGTGTGAACCACTACATATACATGACCGTTGACGCCCACTCCGCATATGGCCTTTCCAAACAGAAAGTGCTTTGCAAAATTCAAATCAATGTATTGTGTTATGTGAATGATAAGGCAGGGTGATTTTCACTTCATTTTGAAGAAAAAACACTAGGCAATGACATCTTTTAGACAAAAGTCTTATTGGCACATATTTAGAATGTGTTTTATGGCCTTATTTCAGAAACTTTAGTTTTTAGTTTTTTCATTAACCATGCATAAACATTATTCTCTCAAAAATGCAGACATGTACATTCTTGTTGCTCACATTTCATGGTAGCCCTGTTTGTGCTAAATAGTGTGTAATTTTTTTTTGCCATTAATATGTTTATAAGCAACTGAAAAAAGCAAAAATGTCAGGGCATGTCAGAACATCTCAAGGACCCCAAAAACACCTTAGACCCCAGAGGGTTAATGAGAGTTATCAGGAACTGAGAGGGGAGTTTCACTATATAAAATGAATACATTTAAGACTGAGTGCAGTTCAATCATCAAAGGTGTGGTTGTGCTATAGATGTGGAAATCAGCCTTGAACTATCATTGTTTGTGTCTGATGTAGATCTAAAGATGTCAAGTGTCCATTAGTCTTTTTGAAATGCTCAGCTCGGGTGACTGAAGAAATGTGCTGAATGTGTGTTTGTAAACGGTAATTTGATCTTAATATCTGTGTGTGTCTCTGCAGCTGCTGCATCCAGAGTTTGGGCACCGGCCTTTCTGCACTTGCTCCTATTGGCTGTTACCATGACGACACTGATGACATCATCCTCTCTGTACTGACCATTTCTCCTCTCTGTGTCTAGTATTTAAAAGTTTCTGTACTTTCGCCTGTAATGCACTTTCACTTTTCACAAATTGTCGTGAACTGTTTCTGTGTGGAATTGACGAATAAATCATATTTGATTCAGATGACACACATTTATCAGGACCTAGTCAGTCATTTACTGCTTATGTTTCAGAGAGAACGCTTGATGTGCTCACATCTGATTTACATCAACATTGTTAAGATTCGACCCAATTAAATTCAAATTAAATTTGTATCTCAAATACATTTAGTTAAAATAACTGAAAAATCGTTTTTGTTTTGCATATGTGTGATGAAAATGAACTTTTGCGAATGTAATGTTAACTGTCGTAAACCTTGTAAAGAGATTATCCATGAACCATCAACACTGCAGGAGCTGAAACTATAATAAATGTAAAAACTGTGTATGGATAACAGCACATGATAGATGATTGTTGTCTTGGTTATCATTTTCACACATTTCCTTCTATGTTAAAAAAAAAAAATCAATATAATTTTGTTCTCTTTTTAATCATTCAATGAATTTTATTTCAAATTCTGCACACCATTTTCTTCACACTGTAGAGTTCAGCATGGGTAGGCAGAGGACATAATGTGCTGGGCTTTTATCATCGCTTGCATGTACATAGTGCCACCAACAAATCCAACAGACCATCACCATCAAAGTCTGATACTGTGTTCACAAGATGCTCAGAGTTTTCTCCTCACAAACACAGCATCTATCTGGCAAATCTAAAGTTTATTGTCTAATTTCGTAGAGAACTCTGTGTTATTTCGATAAACCCGCCCACCGTGATGTTGACTGGTTGAGGTCCGTGCTCTCCTTGTGTGGAGGGACTCACAAATGTAAGCATAAAGAAAAAAGAATTGCCGGAATAAACAGAGGGTTCATCATAAAGTTATTCAAGTGTAATAATGACAAGGAATTTGAGGAGCTGAGTGAGAAAGATCCGTACACCACAGACAGAAAACTTGCCAAAATACTAGTCAATGCTATTAGAGAAGTAAGAGAATACAGAAAGTTTGTTTATGATTTAATGAAAAGCTCCCTAAAAATAATACAATTTTAAATTGTGTAGTATGCCGTGGCCCTTACTCTGATTGGAAAATGATTGGATACAAAGTACACACAAGTGCCGGTTTGTTGATCAATTTTACAGTCCAATCATGCGACTTTAACTCTGAACTCTTTCCCCGTCAGCATCTTTTAAAAATATCGCCTGTGTTTTTGATAATTTTCACAAAAATGTCATGGACCCCAGAATATTTGTTAGTATGAATATCTTAATATGCTATATATCAAAACAACAGACCCTCTGCTTAAAAAAAAACAAAAAAAACAAACTGTTTCATTCTAGCTTCATGCATTCTTTTTTTTTATTCAACATTGAAGAATAGCTCGTCCTGGGTCGACATTTCATTCAGTAACATTAGGCAGTTTTGATTTATATGCCGTTTAATGTTGATGATCATTTATTTTACATATGCACATGATTACATATGAGATCGCTTGTTTCTGCTGTTTCTTCGCATTTGTTTTGATCAGGAGATTCTATACTCTTTCAGAAGATGTGTCAAAGCACCATGTCCGTCAATGCAAACATGACACAATTTATAAATTTTACTTGTTTTTAGATTGTGAATCTGAATCAGGAACAGCCACAATAATTAGGCCCTGTTTTAAGTAAATTATATGCGCATAGTATACAAATAAAGCTGAATTTAGTCGCTGAATGACATTTTTATGAATAGTGTGTAGCCTATGTTGTGCCTGATGCATGAAATAAATCATAAATAACAAATAAATGACACTTAATCAAATGCGTAATTATTAAAGTGGCATCTAATAATGTTTGTTTTTGATCTGCTGAATAATAAGGGGCTTGTCTAAAACTGACTGACAGTTCAAAAGAACAACAATCAAATTAAACAATGAGGTATATGAGGTATATTGCTGACCGCTACCAATTGTATCTAACACAATGCAATTGAGGAACTGACAGAACATGAGGAGCATAATAAAAAACTACTGTAAAACTACTGTAACTCTAAAAGGACTTTCCTCAGTGTTTTGCTCAAGGGCTTAAATGGACTGCCTAAAAAAATCATGTGATTGATACCTAAAATATACACTGCAGGTACAGGTTATCAGTATAACCAGGGGCCTCAGCAAACTTTCTAAATGGGGTCTAGCAACTCACAGGTATCACACACTGGACGTGTCACTTTCAGTTCACAACAGAAGTCCAAAACAGGTAAATCTAATCACCTAACAGGCAAAAGTTCACTTCAAGAATGAGCGAAGTGACGTAGATGAGTTTGAAGTTCGGTGTTTGAAAAAAACAGAGCTAACGGAAAGAGAAATCTCAATCAAGGCCTATATTATTATCTCTCTATGTGAAGCATAACTTCATTCAAGCCACAGAAAGACAAATGTTTTGCTAAAAGATACACAATACAATACACAAGATTCTTTGCAAGGTAGACCCCATGATCTGATAACATTTTCAGAATTACAAAAAAAAAAAAAAAATCAGAGAGTAATTTTTTTTGTAGGCTATATTTTTTATATGAAATTATAAATGAAACTGAGTGAAGTTTGGTATATGAAAGTTTTATTGCATTTATTTCTGCAAAACAAAAGATTGATTTGTAAGCAAGATGGAGCTTATGTAGGCAGAGTAGTAAGCAGCCTGTGCATATAGTTCAGACTATGTTCAAACTATCAGACTCACCAATATGTAGTGATATTTGTGTATATTTTATATGATAGACCTATAGTTCGGATGTTTTGTCAATGGCATTTATTCCTACAAAATAAAAGGCTGATAACTTGCACTTTAACCCTCTGGGGTCTGATGGGTTTTTGGGGTCCTTGAGATGTTCTGACATGCCCTGACATTTGTGCTTTTTTCAGTTGCTTATAAACATATTAATGGCAAAGGTGTAAATTCACTCTATTTAGCACAAATAGGGCTACCATAATATGTGAACAACTTGCATGTACATGTTTGTATTTTTGATAGAATAATGTTTATGCATGTTTTTTTCAAAAACAAAAAACTAAAGTTTCTGAAATAAGGCCATAAAACATATTCTAAATATATGTAAATAAGACTTCTGACTAATGGATGACGTTGCCTAGAATTTTTTCTTCAAAATTATGTGAAAATCATCCTGCCTAATCATTCACATAACACAATACATTGATTTAAATCTTGTAAAACACTTTTTGTTTGGAAAGGCCATATGCGGGTGGGCGTGATTCACACCTGCGGAGACAATGGGGCCCGCATAATGAGGCTGCATACGTAATGAGCCTTTCATTCAGGTGTGTGACTCAGCCACAAGAATGCAAGGACAATATATAACTGGTTTGTTGTTTTTTTCCACAAATTTTGCTTGCAAATTGTACAATATCCGAGGTAAACATTTCTAGTAATTGTGCAGTTAATTGTTCTCATACTGTATTTTCAGATTTGGAATATATTCTCTTCCCAAATGTGTCACTAATAAAGCATAATACAATTATTTAAAGAGAAGGCTTATAATGACCTTTTAAGATTTTGTTTACATCTATCCTTATATATATATATATATATATATATATATATATATATATATATATGTGTGTTTTTTTTTGTTTTTTTTTGTTTTTTTAAGGTTATACAATTACAACAACATTTAAAATTGTAACAATATTTCCAGTGTAATCTTTCTTTGTATTCGCGATTCATATTAAAACAGTATTTTTGCCAGCTGTAGTAGCTCCACAACAGCGCGCATCTGTGCGCTGTTTCATTCATTCATAGAAACACGATTCATATTTAAACAGTATTTTTGCCAGCTGTAGTAGCTCCACAACAGCGCGCATCTGTGCGTTCGTTCGTTCATTCATTCATACACAGAAACGCGATCAATATTTAAACAGTATTTTTGCCAGCTGTAGTAGCTCCACAACAGCGCGCATCTGTGCGTTCGTTCGTTCGTTCATTCATTCATACATACACAGAAACGCGATCAATATTTAAACAGTATTTTTGCCAGCTGTAGTAGCTCCACAACAGCAGGCATCTGTGCGTTCATTCATTCCGATTAGAACAAAGCAAACAGAACTGACCTAATTCCTCAGCGGGATCCGTTTGCTCCTCGAAATGATACTTCCAGAACTTCTGAGGTAAATTTTTGCAGGATTATTATCAAGATAGTATTATTCCTCACAGCATCGTAAAGTACATAAGTCTGAAAGTGAACTCGCGGTGTGTGTTATCCAGCTGATGTGGGCGTTTCACAGGTTTGTTTGGATCGCCTCACATTTGCGTTTGAATAGCGCGCGCTCTCCGTGGGCGGAGCACATTAAAACTTAATGAGCTGAGATGAGAACGACTGACATCTCTCTCTTTGCATGCATATTACATAAACTGTGAATATTTGTTTTTTATAAAAATTACTTCATTTTAAAGAAGAGAATTCAAGCTTCATGCCTGTGTGACTGCATGCCTGTTTGACTGAGTATTCGCTGAGTTACAGTTCATTTTCGGACGCGTTTCAGAATTGACTTCACTGACGGAGAGTAGGCAGAACTCGCATCATGTTTATTTTTCTTTATTTGGCGAAAAGCACAACACTTTGTTTTTATTATGAGCATACACCAAAAAAATACACACTAAACAGGATCGATTGATGTATAACACAAGCATATAAGATAAAAATTAATATTTTTTTTTTATTTTTTTTTTGCACTCATACGGAAAAAAACGAGCCTATCGCGCCGGCGCGACAGCCGACCTCAGGGGGTTAAGATTAAGAAGATTAAGTGAATGTAGATAATAGTTCTGGTGGATGAAAGGCCACTCAAGCAGTAAAGCCCTGGAGCCCCTTATAGTCTTAATGCGGCCCTGCCCCTGAACCTTTGACAGACAAGACTAATTGTGATACTAGGTGCAAACAGGGTCTCATAATTGAGGATCTGCAGTAAGCAGTCAGTAACCTCCAGTTTGTCAGAGAGCAGCTTGACTCCTGATTTTCCTGGTTTATTGTAGCTCAGATCCAGCTCTCTCATGTGTGATGGGTTTAAACTCAGAGCTGAACACACATATGCTTGATCGATATGCTTAATATGCTTAATCGATTGCTCCTGTCTGCTGCTGCTGGTCTGTGTTTGTAAGCTCTGTATAGCCTTCTGTTTTGAATCACTATTTAATATCATTCCTCGTTGTTCTCATTTGCTAAGTTTAACTTACTCATCAACATATATTAGTTATTGTCTAATATTGCCTATCACATTAATCTGACATCGCTAGCTTTTATCTAAATCGTTATTGCTTGCACTACACGCTAGTATCTCACTAGCCTGTTAACTTGCCATCCGTGCTTGCCGTCTTTTCTCTCGCGCGCGCCCGTGCCTTTTACAAATCAAAAAACTGTGGTGAGTAGGATCAGTCAACAAACACGGTGAGTAATGTCTTCTCCTGTTATTGTCACTTGCACTTCATGTAACATGTATAGCATTGCCTTCTCTGTCAGCACAGGATTTACATGTGATAAATGCAGGGAGAGAGTCAGGCTGATGGAGAAGATTTCAGAACTAGAGACACACATCCAAACTTTAATCGAGGTTAATTGTAAGAGTGCAAGGGCTTTGGATGCGACTAGCTTAGTGTTCGGTTCCGGCTGTAGAGCCCGTGCAGCAGGGCAACTGGGTGACATTGAGACGCTGTAGTCGTCTAACCTTTTCACTAACTACTGAAGTAACTGAAGAAGAAGAACTAACTGAGAAGTTTGCATGCTCCCTGCGGTTGTCTGCTCCCTATGGCCAGAATATGTTCTGCTAAAATTGACATTAGTGCCTCTATAAAGTCACATAGGATGTGCTTAGGTTGACATGCTATTTGTCACTTTATGTTATGCTCACTTTGGCGCATTTCACAACCTAGTGGGCAGGCATTTCCTCAGCATGGCGTAGTGGGTATTGTGTTCCCCATACTGTCAACACCAAGACAAAGCATCAAAGTTCCACTTCGAATGAAAACATCTTGCATCTCGTTACCACTCTCCAGGGCATACTTGCCCATCTCCTTCAAACAAAAGAGTTGATGATGTGCAACTTAAGTGCCCTAGTATGTGCATTAGTGCTCCACGTGTTACATCAAGAACTGCTGTCTGCCAATAGATTGGTGTCTGTTTACACGTGCTCAGACTCTGGTCATTCCGAGAGTGTTCCCTATAAAGTCAAAACCAAAACTCATCCAAAGACCCAAGATGTTTCTTGTTTATATAATCACTGCAACTATACGATCACTGCCAGTAATCCTGCTAAAATTTACTTAGTTGTCAAATATTGTTGAATTATACAACTGTAAAATACCTAAGTTTATCCAGCTGACAGTTTGAAGGGCAGTTTGAATCCAGCTGACTCTTCAGTCCATCAGAGAGCAACTTCACCACGGAATCGTTCAGGTCATTGTAGCTCAGGTGCAGATCTCTGAGGAAGCAGTTTGCAGACTGTAAGCTGATGACATAGTTGGACAATGCTGACTAGTGAGATTAGAACGACCAAAACTGAAAGAAATGAAATACAGCACAAAACTGTAAACAACTGACACATCTGAGGATACTTGTTACAGTGTTGGACTAAATTACATGTAGGCGAGAGCATAAAAAAAAAATGTGTGTGCATATGTTTGGGCTGGAGAAACTAGAAGAACTGTAAGAGAGGGCTACTCTCTGAGAAAACAAAGGAAATTAACATTTGAACTATCTTGCTATATTACCATCCCCATCCGAGACATGATCACACTTGAGTTGATCACCTCCCAATTTACACATCATTCCCTTCACCCATCCCTACCTGAATTCACCCAAGAATCTATATGGTTTAATGTGAATAATTATCATACAGTATTACACATGTTTGGTATCATTTGAAATTTCTCAGTGCAACTGGTACAAAGGTCTCATTCTCAAAGAAGTCAAACAAAAGGTAATAAAGATTTTAAGAGTTTAGAAATAAAGAAAGAGTTAAAAGAAAGAAAATCCTAGAAAATCCTGGAAATACAAATACATTGCAGGGAACTAGAGAAAATCAGAATTAAAAACTAGATAGCAACAACATAAAAATCTAGAGAGAATCCAATATAAGAACTGGATCAAAAGACTGAAACTTGACTAGAGGGAAAACACAGGAACAAGGAAAACTATAGAATTATCAAAAGAAAATGATCAAACAAGGAAAACTAAATCTAGCACTGACTTGAAGAACTGTGACACACACACACACACACACACACACACACACACACACACACACACACACACACACACACACACACACCAACCAGCAAAGACATGAGGAAAGGATCACAATATAAAGGGAGCAGAGTAGGGTGTGTGATATATATCGTCTGCGATAATATTGTAATTGTTGTTTAAACGATGTGCGATTTGACATTATCGAGTATATCCGTCACACACACCCAGAGAGTGCATGCATACTCTACGTGATGTAGTCTTGTAGATTAGTCTTGTGCGGGTGCACATTTAGAGTGCACACTTTCACTGCGTGATTTAGTCTTTATTTAGATCATTTAGTAATAAATATCATAAGAGTGCGTTTTTTCTCCAAATATCAGCATAACACATGTGATATTGATTTTATACAAGTTTAATAAACAAGAAGTTAATATTAAGTGACTTACATTTTAGACACCATATTGTCTGATTTTGCTCTATTTCGCCAATGAAAATAGTTCAAAACAAAGCCACACATGGTAGAGTTTCCTAACTGAGTGAATCAGCCATTTGAGCGGATCAGTTGACTAGGATAGATTAAGATAGTCAAATGCTTCTTTCCTTGAAGAATCAGCCATTTGAATGAATCGGTTGAATCTTAATGGTTCGCTCATTAACAGTGCCTTGCTGCCACCTACTGGTGGTTTCAATTTCACATTTAAAGTATCTTTTCTTGTTTTAAATCATTTTAAATATTGTGACGGCCTGCATACCTGTCTTTGTTGTTCTTTGTTTCAGTAGGGCGGGGCTGCGATCCTGAGGGTGGATGGAGGACACCTGCGTTTGGAGTTTAACGTCCTGTTAAAAGCTTCCTACTTCCTGCCTTCCATGGGAGAGAGAGTGGTTCTCTCCCCGGCGTGTCTTCTCCTTTATGTTTTTGTTATTGCCGGCATTTTGTGTTTAGTTTTGGTTCTGTTTGGTAAATAAATTGGTTATCTTTTTATTAAGTGTTTCCGTTTTACTTCTTTGTCATAAACTCCGAGCCGGGTTATGACAAAACGGGGGCTCGTCCATTTGTTTTCTTTCTGTTCGCTACGTATTAAGTCGTGTAGTGGCGGGATATTAGGTTTATTTGTGAATGAAGTTTCGCTGGTGTGATGTCACACGCCAGTATTTGACCGTGTGGCGCGGTGATAGTGGAGGAGAACTTTGATTTTAACCGGTGTGCGGGAAGTTTAGGTAAGTAGGTTATTTTAAATTGTAATTATTTGTTATCAAAGGGGTGCATCTCTGGTAGGTTTAGTGGCGTTACCCTTTTGCGTTTCGTCTGGTGGGGTGGTGTAGTGTTGCGGTGAAAGTGGACAGAGCAGTTGTCTCGGGGGCACTCCGTGGATTTTAGGAGAGTCGCCAGTTTCTGGTTGCTTTTCCTTGCCATCGGGTTTGGTGCATAATGGAACCACCATAAGTAGTCAAGTCAAGTCAAGTAGAGTTTATTTATATAGCGCTTTTCACAACATAGGTTGTATCAAAGCAGCTTCATAGTAATAAATTAAAACAATACATCAATGTTTGTTTCTAGTGGAATGTCCACGTTTGGTAATGCGAAAAACTCCATCAGGTGACCTATTGGAGAAAAAAAAAAACCTTGGGAGAACCCAGGCTCAGTCGGGGGCCAGTTCTCCTCTGGCGTTTATGAACTAGAGGTCGGATTTAACTGTAAGATTAAAAGTATTATATGAATGCCTGGCTGAAGAGATGCGTCTTTAATCTAGTTTTAAACTGGGAGAGCGAGTCTGAGCAACGAACAGTATCAGGAAGACTATTCCAGAGTTTTGGAGCTAAATGTGAAAATGCTCTCCCTCCTTTGGTGGATCTGGATATCCTAGGTATAACCAAAAGCCTTGAATTTAGTGACCTTAAAGAGCGCGATGGATTATAGGGCGATAGAAGATCGGTTAAATAGACTGGAGCTAAGCCGTTTAGGGCTTTATAAGTCAGTAGCAATACCTTGTAATTAATACGGAACTTTATAGGTAACCAATGTAGTGATGATAAAATTGGTGTTATATGATCATATTTCTTGATCTAGTAAGAACTCTAGCGGCGGCATTTTGGACTAACTGTATCTTGTTTTTTGAGGTTGCAGGACAACCGGCTAATAAAGCATTACAGTAATCTAGTCTCAATGTCATGAATGCATGAACTAGCTTTTCTGCATCAGAAACTGATAGCATATTACGTAGCTTAGCAATGTTTCTAAGGTGGAAAAAGGCTGTTCTTGTAACATATGAAATATGATTTTCAAAAGACAGGTTGCAGTCTAATATAACACCCAGGTCTTTTACTGTAGAGGATGAAGTAACAGGACATCCTACTATGTTAAAGTTGTAATGTGAGAGGTTTTGTGGGTGGTTTTTTGAACCGATGATTAGTACCTCTGTCTTGTCTGGATTTAATAAAAGAAAATTGCGCGTCATCCAATCTTTTATATCTTTAACACACTCTGTCAATTTGGATAATTTAGCGTTTTCATCCGGCCGTGATGAAATATATATTTGAGTGTCATCAGCATAACAATGGAAACTAATTCCATGTTTCCTTATAATATTTCCAAGTGGCAGCATATATATTGAGAATAACAGAGGGCCCAACACAGATCCCTGCGGCACTCCATAGTTTACTGTAGTTATGATCGATTTTTCTCCATTTAAATAAACAAAATGGTAGCGGTCAGATAGGTACGATCTAAACCAGCTTAATGCTTGTCCTTGAACACCAGTATAATTTTGTAGTCGATCTAAGAGTATTGTATGATCTATAGTATCAAACGCAGCACTAAGATCAAGTAATACTAGTATTGAGATACAGCCTTGGTCAGAAGCTAAAAGTAAATCATTTGTGATTTTAACGAGCGCAGTTTCAGTGCTATGGTGCGGCCTAAATCCAGACTGAAACTTTTCATAGGTGTCATTTTCTTGCAAGAAAGAGCCTAGTTGAGCGGACACAACTTTTTCTAGTATTTTAGACATAAAAGGTAGATTTGAAATGGGTCTATAATTTGCTAGATTATGTGGATCTAATTGTGGTTTCTTAATGAGAGGTTTTATAACTGCCAGTTTAAATGTTCTTGGAACATGACCTAAAGATAAAGACGAGTTAATAATATTGAGGAGAGGCTCTTCCACTATAGGTAACACTTCTTTCAATAGTTTATTTGGTATAGGATCTAGTAAACATGTTGTTGTTTTAGATGAAGTGATAAGTTTATTTAACTCTTTTTGTTCTATAGTTGTAAAGCACTGTAATTGTTCTTGCGGGGTGATAATTGAGGCTGAATTATAAGGCGCAATTGAGGATTGAACGTTTACAATTGTGGTTCTGATGTTTTCTATTTTCTCAGTGAAGAACTTCATGAAATCATTACTACTAAACTGTAACGGAATATTTTGTTCAGGAGACATCTGTTTATTTGTTAGTCTAGCCACGGTGTTAAATAAGAACCTAGGATTGTTTTGGTTGTTTTCTATTAGTTTGCGGAGATGCTCAGCCCTGGCCTCTTTTAGGGCCTTTTTATAACGTGACATACTGTCTTTCCACACGATTCTAAAGACCTCTAAGTTATTTTTTTTCCATTTACGCTCTAAATTACGGGTTTCTCTCTTTAGAACATGCGTAGTATTATTGTACCATGGTGCTTTACTTTTCTCTCTGACCTTTTTTAATCTAATGGGTGCAACAATATCCAATGTTCCAGAGAGAATGGTTCTCATAGTGCTAGTTAATTCCTCAAGTTCATCTGTTTGTTTGGGTTCACTGAGCAGCTGAGACAGATCAGATAAGCTATTTGAAAAATTATCTATGGTGGATGGAAGGATTGTTCTGCCTAATCGATAACGCGGCGCAGCATGATATATTACAGGATATAGTAGCCGCATGAAGACTAGGGTTGAGTTTATGTAATAAATTTGGGGTTGAGGTAGTTAGAGGGGCACACCTTTTTTGTTATTAGTATGTTTGTAGTAATTTGATTGCCATTAGTCTGCATAGATTTCACGCACGTGGTTAAAATGTCGGCTGTAGAGGAATTTATAGCATCTTCGTCGGAAGAAGTATTAGATCTCTGCACAAAAGAGCAACTACTTAAAATTGCTGAACATTATGATATTGATATCAGTAATAATATGCTTAAAGAGCGGCAGAAAGCAATTGTAAGAAGTAGCTTAATAGAAAAGGGAGTTTTGGCAGAAAACCAGTCTTTCTCGTTACCTGTGCGTTCTATGTCGACTTCAAATTTAACATTTGAACAGCAGAGAGAGTTACTTAGCATGCAAATTGAGCACGAAAGGTTCAAAGTAAAGGTCGAAATATATAGGGATTTGGCAGTGGAGAAAATGCGACAGGAAACATGCAGGCTAAGCTCGAGCTGGAATTTAGACTAGAAACGGACAAGGAAGGTGCTGCAGCTGGTACAGATTCGTATGCGCAGTCAACTACTTTCTCAAGTAGGGGTATTTCTGGTTTTGATGTCGTAGGAAATTTGCGGCTTGTACCGAAATTTTGCGAAAGAGATCCAGATTCTTTTTTTGTACTTTTTGAACGAATTGCCGATGCGTGTAAATGGCCGGATGCGGCCAGAGCATTAATGCTTCAGACTGTATTGACAGGTAAAACACAAGAGGCATATTCGTCTTTAACTGTGGAAGATAGTCAGGATTATGTAGAAGTAAAGGCAGCAGTGTTAAAAGCTTATGGACGTGTTCCAGAATTTTACAGGCAACAATTTAGAACTTGGAAGAAAAGTGAAAAACAGAGTTATCTGGAGTTTGCTCGTGATTTACAAATGCATTTTTTCCGTTGGTGTTCTGCTGCCGAAGTCAGTGATTTTGAGTGGTTTGCAACTTAATTATTTTGGAACAATTTAAAAATTCGGTTCCTAGTCGTGTTGCAGTCTATGTTAGTGAACAAAAAGCACAGACTGCAACCAAGGCGGCAATGCTTGCAGACGATTATGTGTTAATGCACAAACGTACTTTTGATCAGTACGAGTACCAGCCAAGTTACAGTATGCCAAATGTTAATGTGCCTGACGATGTTGGTTTGCGCCAGGGTAGAGGATTCCAGTCAGAAAATAGAAATAATAGTTTGCGTGACTCAGATAAATTTTGTCAATATTGTCATAAACGGGGTCATTGGAAAGCAGACTGTTATGTGCTTAAATCGAAAGGCCATTGCACACTGAGTCCGAAATTTTCGTATGCGTTTTTTCGTGTTCGTCAGCCTTAAAATTCGTCACGCACAGAAACCTTGCACACTGAGTCCGATGCGTATTTATTAAACCTTTGCGGAAAAAAACGCAAAAAATACAAAAAGATTCGTCAAGCAGTGAGGATGAATTTGTTGCACTCTTTCTTTTTAAAAAGAAAAAAAGAAAGAGGAAATATTGGGTCCATCCAATACTGAGATTGCGCCGAGAGGAAGGAGAGTTTCACCTCCTTATCAAGGAGTTGCGAAATTATCCCGAGCGATTCAAAATTTACCTCAGAATGTCAGTGGAACAGTTTGATGCTTTGCTAGCGATACTGGAGCCACATATTAAAAAGAAGACCACCAATTTCCGTGAACCAGTCGACCCTGAACAGAGACTGGAAGAAGTATGTCTATGGACGGACACACACACAAACACAAACACACACACACACACGCGCGACCGGCAGAAGCGCTGGCCAGACAGAACAGCTGTGTACAGGTTATATTTTATTCAGTGTCTTTGTAATCCGCATTTTATTTTTCATACAGTACTTGTGCTGCGAGACGAAGTGTATCAACTTGTCAGACCTCATTCTGGATTTTGTCGTTCGCTACGGTGGCTCTGAATTTTCAAAAAACCTCTCAAAACACTGTCTGTGGATGCGAAAAACGCAGAAAATCGAACCCAATCCGAAATTTTTTTTACGGACGAAAGTTTCGTAGGTCAGTGTGCAAGCGTGATTGACATAACGTGAGGTCGAATTTTTTTTTTAACGTGCGAAAATTTCGGATGCGAATTTCGGAGTCAGTGTGCAATGGCCTTAAGCCTAAATTTTTTTCAGGTGCTTCAGCTAAAGGTACGGGTTTAGCGGTGCCTGTGCGTTCATCTGACGCAAGTTCACTCGATGAGAATACTTCTGGACAAAGTAAAACCTTGTGTTCTGCAGTACTGAATTCATACCAGCCTTTTGTTAGAACAGGGTTTGTGTCTTTGGTAGGCAGTGCTGTAAAAGTGCCTGTAAAAATTCTGAGAGACACGGAAGCATTTGACTCCTTTATTCTGGCCAAAGTACTGCCCTTTTCTCGGGAGTCCGAATTGGGTAGTTTAGTGCCAGTTCGGGGAATGGGGTTAAATGTTTTGCATGTGCCATTGCATAAAGTGATGCTTGAATGTGATCTGTTTCAGGGTGAGGCCGCACTGGCTGTGCGTCCGGCGTGACAAATTTACATGACAAAGCTGTGTACTTTTCCTACGTTCAGGAGTTGCAATAATGTAATTTTGCTCTGACACCTTCTTTACAACCGTATAGGGGCCTGCAAACTTTGCCTGAAACGGAGAACTAATTACGGGAAACAGAGCCAACACCTGGTCCCCTTGGCTAAACGTGCTCGTGAGATTGCTGCGTTTATTACTCCAAAGGGTTTATATTCGTATAAGGTGATGCCGTTTGGGCTTCGGAATTCACCTGCGACCTTTCAGCGTCTCATGAATCATGTTGTAGGTGACATGCAGGGTTGCGCTGTATATCTTGATGATGTAGTCATTTATTCAAACACTTGGGATAGTCACTTAGAACGTATGCAGGAATTGTTTACTCGTTTGGCGGAGGCAAAGCTCACGGTCAACCTCGCAATGTGTGAGTTTGCGAGGGCGACAGTGACCTATCTTGGCCGAGTAGTTGGGCAGGGTCAGGTGCGTCCAGTGAATGCAAAAATTCAGGCGGTGGAACAGTTTCCAGTTCCAACAACTAAAAAAAGAGTTGATGCGTTTTTTAGGCCTGGTAGGTTATTATAGAGCATTCTGTAGAAACTTTTCTAGTGTTGTGGCACCTCTCACTGATTTGTTGAGGGATAAAGTCAAATTTTTTTGGTCTCCTGTTTGTCAAAGTGTCTTCCAACATGTCAAAACGCTTCTATGTACCGCGCCGGTGTTAGCGTTGAGTGTTTGCTGTGTTTGAATTCAATGTGAGATCACAGGCATCTGAACAAGAAAAGAGAAACATCTATAACAATAACACAACATTTGTGTGTGTGTGTATATACATACACTTTTGTGGTCCTGCAATCATCCTGATCTACACTATAAACACACATTAATGTAGATATGCATCATGCACACATGTTCAGTATGTCAGTATTAGTATTTGACATAACTGAGTGTCTGCAGTGAGCGGTCCTTCAGTTTTCCAGAGAGCAGCTTGACTCCTGAATCTCATGGCTGATTGTTACTCAGATCCAGCTCTCTCAGGTGTGAGGAGTTTGAACTCAGATACAGCCATACAGCCAGACAACCTACAGAATAGGTTGTCACCATACAGCCATACAACCAGACAACAATGTCACCATACAGCCAGACAACCTACAGAATAGAGCAGTGCATTGTTGTGAAGAAGAGAAAAGTGCATGTGGAGCTGTATTAGCTCCTGTTCAGCTCCAGCCTCATATCCCTACATGTGTTGCTGAAGGACAACTACAGTAGCTTACAGTTTAAACATGGCCTCACTGACACACTGAAAACATATATAATTGTATTTAATGATTGTATTATGGAGTGAAAAACACAGTAGATGATCTTTTAGTGTGGGGAGAAACAGCATAAGAACGTGACTTTTTTTATGCTGCAGTATTTTGAGACAAGTTCATACCCAATTTGTATAGCAAATAGCGAATAGCGAAATGCTATTTCATGCATACTGGGTTTTTTACACTGTTGGATGTTGGAAAAGAGTTGGTTTCCCATGCTAAACATGGACAAAGTTTCCAAAATTAAGTTGTACGTTTGATGGAATATTTCTGTGCCAAATATACTCCTTCCGGTTTGTCACAAGTTTCGGAAAGTTTTTTTCAAGTAAGTACTGTGACATCAGATGCGGTGGAATTTCCTTATACGGGTCCTAAGGGCACTTCTCTCCCGGAAGGGCGCGCGTGCACCCGTAGACCAGAGCGAGAGAGCGAAAGCAGTACGCCCATCAAAGCGCTGTGCTCGGCTTTAGAGCAGTCATCGGCTGCGCTGCAGTCACAGGACTTAAAGAAATAAACAATGTCACCAAAGAAGTGTGTTTTTGGTTGCAAGGGCAAGACAACCCTGCACAGATTCCCAAAGAACCCAGCGTTAAGGGACGAGTGGATGGAGTTTGTTTTTCCAGAGCATCAACGGAGTTGTGCAAGTGTTCTTGTTTTTTCCCTGCATTTCGACGATGATTGTTTTATAAACAAGACCCAGTTCGACGCCGGATTTGCAGATCGTCTAATGCTTAAGGATGGAGCAGTCCCAATGATAAAGGTTCACGGTCGTGCGTTGGAACCGCAGGCGGTAAGCACAGCAAGTAAACAACATGATCACGTATAGTTAATGTATCTATGGAGCATGCAATGTATGGTGTGTGTGTGTGTGTGTCTGTTTAAATACATTTGTTTAGCTGGCCTCTGTAGGTGTCTGTTTGTTTATTGTAAAACTCCATTTCCTCACGGTAAAGGATATCACAGCTTCCAGACGCTCTCAACGCAAAAGCTTCGCGCTCGTGATTCTTTAGCTCCGCCCACACGGCACGCCTCCAGCCACGTGTTTTTTTTCCAGAACGACTCGGTACAGCCTATCTTTCTTTTAGAAATATAATAAAACTAAATGCTTTTTGGAGATATAAAGGATGCAATAATACTCTATAGGTACTCAAGATTAACATGAGATTGACTGAAACTGAGTGTTTCACCCCCACTTTAAAAATCTGGTCTGATCCCATTAATCTGACTTACGCTCTCTCTAGAATTCAGGTGTCCTGTGTGTTTCTTTCCTATCAGCTCAATGATGCCAACAACTCTCTTAACTACAACAGTCACAGATGTTCCTCTACTGGACACATTTCTCTAGAGTTGATGCTGAAGTTCATGACAGATCATTGTGTTCATCACAACACAGCGGTCAAATGTGTGAAATGAACAGCATCTTTTCTCCAAAGCAATAAGAGCACAAGCTTTGTTGTTGTCCAGACTTAAAAGTTAGGCATCTTTACAGATGATCATTTTAATAAATAGATAAAAACCTGCGCTGACAAACACTTGCAGTGCTGTGGATGTTTTCCAGGAGCCACTTGAGGAGAAACGTGTGCAAAAGCAGAACAAAAGCTCCTGGAGACACAAACTGTGCTGCAACTACAGATTAAACCATGACTTGATGGAGCACCATGAGAAGAAATATTCCAGCTCTACGTGACGAATCTCACATTCTGCTTCTAAAGCATCAGAACGCTCAGCTGCTTTCATGGGAAGAGCATCACTGGACACTTCTTTTCTGCTCTTTGTTGAAATGATTTAGACACTCCAGCTGAATAATGTTTAATCGGACAGATTTTGTCGAGCTTCGTTCAGGTGTCCTGACGTTGGAGGAAGGCTGAGACTGTTGTAGAGAACATGAAGCTCAGAGAACATATTCTTCACTGCCAAATATCTGTGCTTCAGCATTATTATACAACAAATCATATTTCAGCTGTCTTCTATCAGGACAAATAAAGGAAAGGATCATAAGGACACAGAAATTTAGTTAGTTAGTGACACAGAAGTGGCTCAACTTACCCACCATTAGGGGTATAGTATGTTGTCACTGGAGAATTTGAGTTCAAAATAAATATATGAAATATTATGTTTTGTGCATTTTCCCATGACAGTCTTACTTTACAGCACATTATTCAGAATGTCTATTCATTAAGAATATTTCCATGCAGTGAAATATGCAGTGAATAAAATTATGACACAACAAAATAAATTTAGAAAAAAAGAGCTTTTATTAGATAAAGAAAATAATAAATGTTCCTCATTGCAGTTCACCAAACTGTGTGTGTTTGCAGAAGAATATAATCACATGAAAAGAAGAGCTGGATTCTATATGCCACAACTGTGTTATTTGAGAAAATTCAACATTTCATAGTTTCCGAAAAACATTTATAAAAATGTACATATGTAACACTCCCCTAAGCAACTAAGAGGAGTTTAAACTATAAAAGGAGAACCGTCGTCCAGTTGGAATAAATCAAAAAGAATGGAGGAGTAATAAACACAAAATAAGACAAATAGAATAGCAAAAAAGCCCAAAGTGTATTTATAAGACAACAGTATAAACCCAGTAAACCAATTGCACACTCGTGAATAAAGGTTCGCGAGTGTGTGTGTGTGTGTGTGTGTGTGTGTGTGTGTGTGTGTGTGTGTGTGGAAGTCTCTCAGTCCAGCGTGTACTATGTACAAAGTCAGATCAGCCTCACCGGCAAGGATGGTAAATCCGTGAGCAGAATCTGTGTGTCTCCAGCTGTTTAAAGTTCCCCGGATGAGTAATCCACACTCCAAAGAAAGGATATACTCCACAAAGGATCATCAGTCCAAGCTCCAAAAACAGCCAGGCAAAAAAAAAAAAGGTAATCCACTACGATCGTGTCCGTATCGAGAATGAATGAGCGCGCTCCCGATCGCCGGTATGCCGGTCCTATATATTTAAAAACACCCTCTCAGTTCCTGTTTGGGTGACGTGAAATCACGTGACAACCCGTCTCGCTCGGAACGCATCTCGCGAGACGGGAGATCCAGACCAACAACACATACAGGTTAGGGAGAAAATACAGACACAAGAGAAAGCATATAAAACAAAATGATCAACCAATCACTCTTATAGGTCGATCTACTATAAATATACTTCCCCTTATGTGGCCACGCTACATAGATCCCCCCCCCAGCCATCGGCATCGGAGGAGAACGTCCGAACCAGCGCTTCAGGTTAACCACATTTACAATGTCTGTTTTAGGTGGGTCACCCCAACGAACTGTGTAATTTATTGGCCCCATTTTTTTCATTATTTCAGCTGGTCCCTCCCACTTGGGCGCTAGCTTAGCAGAGAATTTATTAGAGGCAGAAGAGAGAGGATGAGTTTTTATCCAGACTAGATCGCCCGGCTGAAACTGCGCATCTTTCCGACGGGAATTGTAATATCTAGCTTGTCTGGCTTGCTGCACACCCACTCTTTGCTTTACTTCCTCTGCAATGATGTTTTGTCGTTCCAGTAGATTGTACGAGGATTGGTCTGGTGTGGGGGGTTTGAAGATTAACCTCTCCAGCGGTCCGAGAAGCTGTCTGCCAAGCATCAACTCTGCCGGTGTTCTACCGGTGGTTTCTTGGTGTGCAGTATTAATAGCAAATCTTAACTCAGGTAACCACTGGTCCCAGGCTTGATGGTATTGTCCCACATATGATGCAATCATAGTTTTTAATGTCCGGTTTATTCTCTCTGTCAGGTTTGTCTGAGGGTGATAACTGGTGGTGAGTTTTTGGATACTTCCCCAGGTCTTGCATAACTCAGCCAGTATGTGGGAGGTGAATTGTGCTCCCCTGTCTGATATCAGGTATTTGGGAACCCCCCAACGAGTAAAAACTTCTTCCCTTAGAATTTTAACAATCTTCTGTGTCTTGCTATCCCTAAGGGGGAACATCTCTACCCATTTGGTGTAGTAATCTACAATCACTAGGAGGTATGTGTGCTGTTTCTTACTGCTGGGGAAGGGTCCCATCAAATCCATGCCCAATGTATGCCCTGGTTCTGTCACTTGGGTATGCTGTAAAAAACCACTGGGTTTAGTGTTGTCATGTTTATACTTTTGACAGATATTGCATTCCTTGACGTACTGCCAGACGTCTTTGCGAACAGTCGGCCACCAAGCCACCTCCAAGAGTCTCAATAGCGTTTTTAGTCGACCCAGATGTCCTCCTAGTGGGTTGTCATGAAAGTAGTGTAGAAAGCCCGGAATTAATACCTGAGGAACAACCAATTGGAATTTGTCTCCGTTGTTCTTTACCGGTACCCGACGATACAACACCCCCTGTTGGACCTCGAAGGTAATCTGTTAGTCTTGTACCTTTCTGACTTTGGGGTCTGACTTCAGGTGAGCAACATTGCTGTCAGTACTTTGTGCTAGTGGAATTTCTGCTAGTGTGTGTGGTATGTCTGATGAGCACCTCGTCGTTGTTATGGTCATACAATGAGCCTCTTCTCTCTCCTCAGGTTCACTGACTCTAGACAAGGCATCTGGACCTAGGTTGAGACATCCTTTCCTATGGTGTAATTGGAAGTTGAATTGCTGCAACCTAAGAGTCCATCGGGTTAGTCGTGAGGAAGTTTTGGGACTATTGAAAGCCCATGTTAAAGCAGCATGATCGCTGTAAATGTCAAACTGACTCCCTTCAAGGTAATGCCTCCATTTTTCCACCGCCCAGACCACCGCAAAACACTCTTTTTCAGAGGTAGAATAATTTAATTCTGCTCCTCTTAAGGTCCTAGAAGCATAAGCTATAACTCTTTCCCCTTCAGGTGTTTGTTGGGTGAGAATGGCTCCTAAACCTACATCACTGGCATCCGTATGCACCTGAAAAGATTGGTTAAGGTCAGGCTGCATCAATACCGGAGGGTCTTGTAGCACTTGTTTGATGGTATTAAAGCTTGTTTGACACTCAGAAGTCCAGTCCCATTTTACTCCCTTCTTTTTTAGGTGATTCAAAGGGACAGTGATGTCAGCAAAATGGGGAATTTGTGGTACCACCCTGCTAATCCCAGAAAGCGTTGGAGAGCTTTGAGGTCTTTGGGAAGAGGATATTGGGCAACAGCAAGAGTCTTTTCCCTATCAACCTCCACTCCTTTCACTGAGACAATGTGCCCAAGGAACTTTAACTGTCTTTTAAAGAAGTGACACTTCTTCATGTTAAGGGTAAGAGATGCCTGTTCCAGTCGTTGCATTATGGAGTTCAAGTGTTTGGTGTGTTCCTCTAAGGATCGTGAATAGATGATAATGTCATCTATGTATACGAAACAGAATTTTCCTCTCAATTCTGCCAGAACCTTCTCCATAAGCCTCTGGAATGTGGCAGCGGCATTCCTGAGCCCATATGGCATGGCTCGGAATTGGAATAGTCCCTGGTTGGTGATGAAGGCTGTCTTTTCTTTGCTCCTTTCCTCCATATCCACCTGCCAATATCCTGACTGCAGATCCAATGTACTGAACCAAGTGGCGCCGTCCAGTGATTCCAGGATGTCATGAATAAGAGGCATTGGATAAGCATCAGGTATGGTCTTGCTGTTGAGCCTCCTATAGTCCACACAGAACCTATAGGATCCATCAGGTTTGGGGACCAGGACTACTGGTGATGACCATGGAGAGCAGGATGGTTCAATGATATGGTCTTTTAGCATTTGGTCAACCTGGTCATCAATGATCTTCTTCTTGAAAGGTGAGACCCTATATGCTCTAGATTTAATCGGCATTTCATCCAATAGGATGATTTTGTGATGTTCTACTGATGTTTTGCCCAGGACATTAGATGTGGTGCGAGGCCAGGTATCCATCAGCTTCAGCAACTCCTGCTGATTGTCGGAGTCCCAGCCCGGAGCAACCTCAGTGTCCAGGGTAGCGAGTTGTGTTTCCCAGGTGGGAGGTAAGGCATAGTAAAGACTCACCGTAGCCGTATGAGATCTTCTTTCACCCACCGGGATTGTATACAGATCCGTATTTATCAGGGCAGATAAGAAGGGATAATATATATATCCTTTGCCCATTTTCAGACCATATCTACTTAGGCCGACATCCACAATGGCTTCAGTTGCCCTCAGGAAATCCAAGCCAGCTATAATGGAAAACGCCAGGTGATCATCCTTCATTATATACGTCTCCACTCTGCATACCTTATCATGCCATTTATAGCAGATGGTTTTCTGGTTCATAGCTTGGTGCACCTTTCCATCAGCCATGATGAAGCGCTGAGGAGAACCTGGAAAGTCAGATGCTGTCTCCCCTCCAAGCTGTCTCCAAAGGTTTTCCTGCATCAGTGTGTACGTACTCCCTGTATCCACCATTGCCTTCACCTCTTTACCTTTTACTATTACAGGCACCAGGAGAAGAGAATTTAGTGAATGGGGTTGAGCAACAGAGAGTCCTGCCAAGTTTTTGGGAAAATGACGTTCAGGTGGTTTTTTATTGGCCTTTTCTTTACCATTCAGACTGTCCACTTTCTGCCAGTAATCTTTCGCCCCCATACAATCCTTCTCTACCATAGAGCCCACCTTCACCAGCTGTTCCACCGTCCTCACCGTCCCTCTTAGACAGCCCGCGACTCTGGGGTTGATGTTATTAAGGATGCGGCTCACCACCTCTTCCTCCGTGATATCAGGCTTCCACTTGAGGCAAAGTGCTCGGTAATCATAGGCAAAATCTCTCAGACGTTGACCTGGCTGCTGAACCAGAGACCTCAGCTTATCTTCCACTTCCGTGAGGTAATCCTCTGGAAGAAACGCACACATAAAAGCCTCTTTGAAAGATTGCCAATCCATTACCTTGCTCTTCTCTGCCTTCCACCAGCTCAGAGCCGGTCCTTTCAGAACCGTGCTCAGGGTGCCCACAAGCTCCACACTGGGAAGTGGCCTGATATCCAGAAAGTTTTCGCACTGTTCGATGAAGCTGAGCACATCCGACGTCTCACAGGAGTCACCAAAGGTGGGAAACTCCAACCGAATCGGGGGCCGCCCATAGAAGGACGAAGAACTTGGAACAACAGGAGGGGTAAGCACATCAGTAAGAGGAGAAGATACATGAGAGACATCATATGTAGCATTGACAGTCTTAGTTGGAGGGAATTTCACTCTAGTTGCTGGTATCGGAGTCCTATGATCGTGAATGGATGAAATGGAGGTAGTTGGTGTATATGGCGGTAATCTAGAGAGAGACAGGGTACTGGTGAAACGTAATTTTTTCAACTTTTTTTTTCCATCTTTCATCTCTTCTCAGGAAACAATCAGCCACAGATCTCTCCAACTTTTCCAGGGAGCGACGGAAATAATCCTCCAAATCTGCTAAGCCATTGTCCACTGCCTCCCGGAAGCTAGTTTCCCTATTAAGTGAACTGTCAGCCGAGTGCTTATATTCCTGTTCAACTGATGTAACTTTTGAACTAAGAGCCAATAAATCCACTTTGAGTTTATCAATCTCTGTTTGCATCGTTTGTACCACATTTACATTCACTACACAACTATCATCATCCTCATCATCATCAGCCTCCTCATCATCAGAAATATACAATGAGCTAAGCATAGACGTTATTTCACCGGTTGGATTGTGTCTAGTGACAAACGGGCCTGCAGTAAAATCTGCATTGGGTGTCACTCCACATTTATTTTCTTCATGTACATTATGGTCAGGGTTATCAGTGTCAAAAGCAGCCGGTGTAACATTTTCAGCATTTACATTTGTCTCCTCCTCCATATTTACAGGCTTTTACAAAAAAAAAACATCCAAAAAGAAACAGAACGGTCCCCGTACGGGCCACCAATATGTAACACTCCCCTAAGCAACTAAGAGGAGTTTACACTATAAAAGGAGAACCGTCGTCCAGTTGGAATAAATAAAAAAGAATGGAAGAGTAATAAACACAAAATAAGACAAATAGAATAGCAAAAAAGCCCAAAGTGTATTTATAAGACAACAGTATAAACCCAGTAAACCAATTGCACACTCGTGAATAAAGGTTCGCGAGTGTGTGTGTGTGTGTGTGTGTGTGTGTGTGTGTGTGGACATGTTTTTCTACACCGGTGGGGACTTAAACCTGAATGCACACAGACTCATGGGGACTCGTGTCACCGTGGGGACCTAAATTGAGGTCCCCATGGGTACAAAAGCTTATAAATCATACAGAATTAGTTTTTTTGAAAATGTAAAAATGCAGAATGTCTCCTGTGATGGGTAGGTTTAGGGATAGGGGCAGTGTAAGGGGATAGAATATACAGTTTGTACAGTATAAAAACCATTACGTCTATGGAGAGTCCTCACAAAGATAGTGCACCAGACGTGTGTGTGTGTGTGTGTGTGTAAGTCTCTCAGTCCAGCGTGTACTATGTACAAAGTCAGATCAGCCTCACCGGCAAGGATGGTAAATCTGTGAGCAGAATCTGTGTGTCTCCAGCTGTTTAAAGTTCCCCGGATGAGTAATCCACACTCCAAAGAAAGGATATACTCCACAAAGGATCGTCAGTCCAAGCTCCAAAAACAGCCAGGCAAAAAAAAAAAGGTAATCCACTACGATCGTGTCCGTATCGAGAATGAATGAGCGCGCTCCCAATCGCCGGTATGCCGGTCCTATATATTTAAAAACACCCTCTCAGTTCCTGTTTGGGTGACGTGAAATCACGTGACAACCCGTCTCGCTCGGAACGCATCTAGCGAGACGGGAGATCCAGACCAACAACACATACAGGTTAGGGAGAAAATACAGACACAAGAGAAAGCATATAAAACAAAATGATCAACCAATCACTCTTATAGGTCGATCTACTATAAATATACTTCCCCTTATGTGGCCACGCTACACATAAACAATTCACCAACAAGTATGAAATACAGTCAGACAAATATAAATCTTGCTATACATTTACTTTAACATTAAACTTGTTTTACCTTCCCTGTATTTTTCAAAATAAAAAAGAGGGGAAACGGTCCATTAACTCATGACAGTCTTACTCTACAGCACATTATTCAGAGTCTATCATTCAGAATATTTCCACTTCTGTGACTGAAGTAACGTCGACGTCCGGGTTAGCAGTAGCATTGGCAGTCAGGCAAGTGTTATTTAAATAAACTCCTGATGTACTTACAAACTTACCAATGCCTCGTTCTATGAGTACAGAACCTATTTGTACTACTGTAGAAGTTTGGTACCATTCTGGGCATTATTAGTGGGGTAATTTACCAGATACATCATAGGATCCATTAGCGCCTGCACTAAGCCATCCGGCTGATATCTCTAAATAAGCTCTAACTTTAATAATGTTCGACCAAGGTAGAAAAGGCTTCTGGGGGGTGTTCGGCTCATGGTCATGGTGCAAAGGACCCTAGGTTGATTTTACTCCGAACCATCCATTTAAGTTCAATACTTGAATATGATTATGTGATAAATATGTATTTCAGACTGATCATTATTTACCCTTGATCTGTTTTCAATCAGCAAGTGGAAGAAGCCTTCATGTTGCCCTCAGTCCGAGCTGTGAGAGAAAGATGAAACATCAGATTACACAAACACATCAGCTGAGCAAAGAGAAACATTTGAGTTTAACAATGACTTCATTTGTCACATTGAATCCATCACAGAACTAAACAATCTCTCCTTACAATGAAAGAAAACATTTAAATGTAATGTTTAAACATTACCTTCCTTGTGTTTGTTCTCCAACTCTTTAGCCAGATTATTCTGGTTCATCTTCCTCAAGATCTTCACTGTGATCTTCACAGCTTCTTCTGGTCCTAAACGTGCCACCATCGTGTCCACTGTGTCAAAGACATCTGCGTTCTGCATTTCAGAAGTTGAAATACACTCATTATTCCTCAAGTACCACTGAAAGTGCTTCAGGTCATCTTTTACTAGATCCCTCAGTGAGTTCACGAGCAGCTCTTTAACAGACGCCACATTCCTTCGCTGATTCAATTCTGCAGGACAAAAAGAAAAAGATATCAACTTAAATAACTAGCTCAAGCTGAAACTAGTTCAAACAGGGCTGGGCAACAGCGTTCATTACGCTGTGCGTTAAGTTCAAGTGTTACTCTTGTGGCGTAAGTCGTCTGCCGGAAGCTAGTTATTGTAGTCTATAAAGTTTTAAATATAGATATTTTTCTTACACAAACACATCGATTTACTTTAGAAGGCCTTTTTTAACCCCCGGAGCTGCGTCAAGCTCTTTTATCATGAATGGATGCGCTTTGATGGACAAACAGCCATTCACTCCCATTATAAAGCTTGGAAGAGTCAGGACACGCTAATTTTTAACACGCTAATTTTGACAGCACTAATATATATATATATATATATATATATATATATATATATATATATATATATATATATGTGTGTGTGTGTAGTTGTGTTGTGCTGATTTCATTGTGCTGTGGATCATTTCCGATGTGGTGTTCAAATTTCACTGAGATGTGCACTACTGGGCCACCACAAGAAACCCTTACAAGGAGAGATTAAGTTAAGTAAGTGATACTGATCCACTTCGCGTCGGGGTCCTCATCACCCTGTCGGGGTTTACTCTGGGATAACAACCGGCTGGATGTACATTATCACGCTTATTACATGGCTACTTGCCACATAAGTAATAATTATACACAAAATATTGATCTGAGTTTAAATATTTTATTAGTTCTTTAAACGCAAAGCTTCCGCGGAGAGAGTTGCTAGCGCGGCAAGTTCACACTAGACCAACATTTAAGAGACATTAAGTAAAGTTAACTAAAAAGTGTTAGTTAGAACAACTGTTGGTCTCTGGTTAACCACAGCCCCTTGTTATTTTGTTTAGCTCTGTACTTAAACCCTGTGTCTTATGTCAGTGTTTGTGGGTTCTTGACTTTGTATGTTGTTCTGTTCCTGAGTCTTGGTCCTGAGTCTATGTCTGCATCTGGGAAGTTTTGAGTTTATTTAATAAAGTATGCTGCATGTGGATCTGGATTCTGCCTCTGCTTCAACCTCGGCGTTACAGTATGATATCACAGATCTTTCTCACGCTCTCCTGACTGGTTAAACTGACATGTGTGATTTCTGAATATTGTTCCTCATGAATTAGTTTCTGCTGACAGAGTTTATCTGCAATGATCTGGACATTTGTAACCCCTGAATGAGATCTGGCCAATGGTTATCAAAAAACTGTTATTTACCTTCCTCACTATTCAGACGCGGCTCGTCTCTCTTAGGACGAATCTGATCAAGTTCATTTTTCTCAATCGTTGTAGTCCAGACCTCCTCCTTATCCTCTTCTCTGATAAGAGTCATTTGAAGATCATTCTCCAGACGGGTGTTGACCTTGAAGAAGTTTGGGGGAGTTTCTCTTGTGAATGTGATCCCTTCTTTGGGAGTGATAGTGGAGGCACCAGGAACATCAAGAATGTGTGGCGTTTTCATCCGAAATGGCCTGCCAGGTCTGGGATGCTCTATTGGGTCATTTGGAAACTTTTGTTTCTTAACTTTTTCTTTTGCATGATCATCAACTGGAAACAAGTAGAGATGTAGAATGAGAGGATCTTTAGAATGCATGTAGAGAAGAAGATCACAGTGTTCGTCCCATCCCATTATCCAACTTATAATTAATGTTGTAATAGAGAAGGATGGTTGGACAATCTTAGCATGGAATCGGGTCAACTGCACAGGTTCTGTGGTTATTCCCTCGTCTTTTACGGTGAGGACTTTCACAGCATCTTTGAGAGAGGGGTCAGACTCTCCTAAACAGGCGTAATGGGGCAGATGAACTTCCTCCAGTTTCCCTGAGATCACCGTCACGTCAATCACTGGACCGATCCGGTTGCACTGCAGCCTCTCCAGCTCTGCGTTGAGGAAGAGTCCGTCTACGGTACGGTACTGAAGGGTGACGACACAGTCACAGACCCATCGCATTCTGGTCCTGACACACTCGTAACGGCCTGGGTCAGTGCTGACCCTGAACTTTGACCCTCCTTCATCTGTACAGGCCGACGGCTCAATCTGAAGCCACTGATCAGAATCAGCTATATGGACACAAGACTGACAGTTCAGCAGCGGGTGAATATCGAGCCCAGAAGGTTTGGGCTGAGAGAACCTGTGAAGAACCAGAAGAAGGCAGAAGCAAAGAGTCAGCTGCTTTTATTCATCTCAGTTAATGTTATTTACAATGTTTATAAATACATTATTAAATCAAAAGTTGTATCTGTCAATATTATTTAATGGACCTGAACTAACATGAACTAACAATGAACAGTTGACGTTAACAAATACAGTTAATGCATTAATGAATGTTAACTAATGGGACCTTATTGTAAAGTATTCCCAACAATTCAAAACCAACAACATACAAACAGTTTACTATAAAAACTATTTTTGACAGGCAGTTTGACAGAGAGAAAATATAAAGCTAGTATATAATGCTGAGACTGACACCTGTGATTTCACTCACTAATAACAAACAATCTAATATAACAAACACATATATACTATAATGAGAGTTTAATTCACACATAATTGTCCAGTTATGTTTATGTTTAACTAGCCAACATGAACTCTATATTCTCCATCAATAAGCTCAAGCTGAATAATGTGTCAAGTCTTCTATAAATCAGTGTTTTTAACTGTGGATATTTTCACAGAGGTGGACAGATAAAGACCATCAGCAGTCTGGGGTGGACAGAAATGTTCATTATCAAACATAATAAATGAGTTTGACTATAAAGAACTGGACTGTTTTACTGCTTACAACACAACTGTCTACAGTTAATTGTGCTTGATTGTAATTGAAAATATGTATTTATTGGTACTGGCCAATATATATATATGGGTGTGTGTGTGTTGCTATCGGCCAAAACATGTTGTGAAATCTCAGCATATGGAGTATCAGCACAAACCCAATATGGTGCATCTCTAGTGTTTAGTGATGTATGAAGAACAGAGGATTGAACTATTATTCAGTCTGGAGAAATCCTTCACTAAGACACAGTATATTTCACTCACCCGGTTGTGTGTGTATCACTGTTGTTTCTCTCAGGACGCTGTTTAATGTCACACAGAGACACTGGGGAGTAAACCCTAAATCCAGCATAGAGGGGTTCAGTGAATGTGGTGTTGAGTGTGTGTAAGTGTGTGAGTGTGTGTGTGTCAGAGACGCTGTAGAAGGACAGAGTGCCGGCCGACACGTCCACATACACTCCTGCTCTCTTACAGGATGAAGAGGCGACAGGAATATCAGTGTTTTTATAATTGTGCCAGACAGTGAATCTGTTAGCAGAGCAGAACAGACTCCAGGATTTGTCATTTAATCCAAACACACAGTCATCTTCACTCCATCCTTTCCTGCTGATTCCTTTATATGTCACTGATATTCCAGCATAATCTCCGCTCCATTCAGCCTCCCAGTAACAGCGTCCAGTCAGACTCTCTCCACACAGAACCTGAGGAACATCATCTAATCTCTCTGGATGATCAGGATACGGCTGACGCTCAGACACACACTTCACTGTCCTGTTCTCATCAGACAGACTGAGTCGAGTGTGTGCTGTGTTTGGATCCAGTGTGAGATCACAGGCATCTGAACACAAGAAGAGAAACATTTCACTAAATGACACAAATCAACAATAAATCACTGAATGATTGTGTGTGTGTGTGTGTGTGTGTGTGTGTGTGTGTGTGTGTGTGTGTGTAGACCTACATTTGTGTAATCCTGCTGTCATTCTGAACTCTCCACAATGATCCACACTATAAAACACACATGATTCACATTCATTTCTAGAGGAAACACAAGTGTGTGTGTTTGTGTGTGTTTGTGAACGTAAGAGTGTGTGTGTGTGTGTGTGTGTGTTTGTGAACGCAAGAGTGTGTGTGTGTGTGTGTGTTTGTGAACGCAAGAGTGTGTGTGTGTGTGTGTGTGTTTGTGAACGCAAGAGTGTGTGTGTTTGTGAACGCAAGAGTGTGTGTGTGTGTGTGACTCATCCTCCTTTTGAACGTAAGAGTGTGTGTGTGTGTGTGTGTGTGTGTGTGTGTGAGTGTGTGTGAGTGTCTGCTCCTGTCTGCCTCGCTGCCTGCTGTGAGTGTGTTTGTGTGCTTTGGTGCTGTAAGCTCCGTCTTAGCCTTATATTTCTTTGTTTTGAACCATCATTTTACTACCATTTCTAGTTGTTTATACTACTTCATTTTACCCAACATCTCAGATTAACCTGACATCGCTAGCTTTTGTTATTAGTACTACTAGCACAAAACGCTAGTAATTCGCTAGCCTGTTAACGCGCCACTCGTGCGCTCAGCTATTTTTTTTTTTTTTTTTTTCTCGCGGGTCCGCGCCTTTGAGTTCATAAAAGCTCAGGTGAGTAAGAATCAGTCAACAAACATGGTGAGTAATGTCTTGTCCTGTTATTGTCACCTGCACTTCATGTCACATGTTTAGTATAGCCTTCTCTGTCGACAATATAGGATTTATATGTGATAAATGTAAGGAGACAGTTAGGTTGACAGAGAAGATTTCAGAATTAGAAACACGCATCCAAACTTTAATTGAGGATAGTAAGAGTGCTAGTGCTTTAGATGTTTTGGATGCGCATAGAATAGTGAACACTTTACATGGCGTGGTTCCGGCTGAAGTAGAGCCCGTGCAGCCGGGCAAATGGGTGACAGTGAGGGATCGCTCTAGTCGCGGATCTAAAAACCACTCTTCCGTTCCGATTACCATAACAAATCGTTTTGCCCCGCTCAGTGAAACACCCACTGAGAATGATTGTGCCCTAGTCATTGGCGAATCTATTACACGGAACGTGAAAATAGAGACACCAACCACCATAGTCACATGTTTGCCGGGAGCCAGAGCGCCTGACATCAAAGCAAATTTAAAAGTGCTGGCTAATGCTAATCGTAAATTCTCTAAGATCATTATTCATGTCGGCACTAATGATGTTCGACTCCGCCAGTCGGAGATCACCAAAATTAATATTAAAGAGGTGTGTGAACTTGCAAGTACGATGTCAAGGACTGTAATTTGCTCTGACCCCCTTCCTGTTCGCAGGAGTGATGAGATAGTAGATTGTGTTCGCTTAACGGTTGGCTGTCTAAGTGGTGTCCGCTTAATAATATAGAATTCATAGACAATTGGAAAAGTTTTTGGGGCAAACCTGACCTGTTGAAAAGAGATGGTATTCATCCCTCCTGGGATGGTGCTGCTCTTCTCTCTAGTAATATGGCTCATAGTCTTAGAGCTCAAACATGACAATCTGGGGCTCAGGTTAAACCGACCGTCTGCTAGCGGCCTCGCGTCACCAAGGTCAGATAAATCCTATCACATAGAGCCTCTTTCACCTAGCTATCATCATATAGAGACTGTGTCTGTTCCCCGAATTTGGAAATCCAAAAAACGTTTAAACCCATCTAAGGTTAAAAATTTAATTGATGTTCAACAAATAAAAAACAGCTATATTACAGATGAGCAAATGCTAAAGCTTGGGTTGCTGAATATTCGATCGCTTACTTCAAAAGCACTTGTTGTTAACGATATGATTTCAGATAATAACCTAGATGTGCTGTGTTTGACAGAAACCTGGCTAAAACCAAACGATTACATTACTTTAAATGAATCAACCCCGCAAGATTACAGTTATAAACATGAGCCTCGTCTGAAACGCAAAGGGGGTGGTGTTGCTGTAATTTATAGTAATAGTTTCAAAACCACTAAGAAATCAAGTTTTAAATATAATTCTTTTGAAGCATTGGTGCTTAATGTGAAAATATATAGTGTAAACGATAAATCATGTTTGAGATTTGTGCTGGCTACTGTATACAGGCCACCAGGGCACCATACAGACTTTATCAAAGAATTTGCGGACTTTCTGTCAGAATTAATATTGACTGCAGATAAAGTACTAATTGTTGGTGATTTTAATATACACATCGATAATGAAAAAGATGCATTGGGATTGGCATTTAAAGACATTGTAAATTCAATTGGAGTTAGACAACACGTGTCAGGACCTACTCATCGTCGTAATCATACTCTAGATCTAATATTATCACACGGAATAGATGTTGATGCCGTTGAAATTCTGCAGCAGAGCGATGACATCTCAGATCATTACCTAGTCTCGTGTAATTTGCATTTAGCCAAGGCTGCAAAGCCGACTCCGTGTTACAAATATGTGAGACCTATCACTTCTAAAGAATGCTTTATTAATAATCTTCCTAATCAGTTTCATCATCTCAGCATCTCAGATAGCTTAGAAGAACTAGATATTACAACAAAAACGTTTAACTCTCTCTTTTCCAGCACTTTAGACACAGTTGCTCCGTTGCGCTTAAAGAAGATTAAAGAAAATAGTCCAACGCCGTGGTACAACGAGCACACTCGGGCCCTTAAGAGAGCAGCCAGAAAAATGGAGCGCAACTGGAAGAAAACAAAACTAGAGGTATTTCGCATTTCATGGAAAGAGAGCTCAATTACTTACAGAGAGGCTTTAAAAGCTGCTAGATCTGCTTATTTTTCAACCCTATTAGAAGAAAATAAACATAATCCTAGGTATTTATTTGAAACGGTGGCTAAACTAACGAAAAAGAAAGCTTCAAGCACCGAAGTTTCCAAGCAACACAGCAGTAATGACTTTATGAACTTCTTCACTTATAAGATTGATAATATCAGGGACAAAATTATAATTATGCAACCGTCTACTACAGTATCACATCAGGCAGTGCATTGTAGTCTCCCTGAGGAAAAATTTGATTCATTCGTTGCTATAGGAGAGGAAGAATTTACTAAACTCATTAAATCATCTAAATCTACAACATGTATGTTAGACCCTATACCGACTAAGCTACTGAAAGAAATACTTCCAGAGGTCATAGATCCTCTTCTTAATATCATTAATTCGTCTTTGTCTCTAGGATACGTACCAAAAAGCTGGCTATGATTAAACCGCTTGTTAAAAAAACGCAACTTGATCCTACAGAATGTAATGGAAATTTTACATTTAGATGTGTTTTCTTACTTTTAGGTGTGTGCAACTTGTGTTAACGTTGAACATTCATTTTTTACTCATAAGCATTTAAAGAAATATAATCATATAAGCTAAAAGCACATTATTAAAAATATGTAACCAAGTTTTAGAAATACATAAGTTAAGACAAGCTTACAAGAACGAAATGTTCTGGGTGATAGACGACTTAGTAGCAAAGAGACTATGTGTACTCAAAGTGACCTATTGTTGTACTTCAAGTGTGAAAAATGTGTGCGCAGCTTGGATCGAACTAAAGATTTGAGCAGCAGCTAAAAAACAGGAACCTTTAGCAGACATGGTATTGTTATGTCTAGATAGAATTTATGTTAGATGAGAAATCTTGAACAAAGATGTTTCCTTTTAAGGTAAACAAGACCTGATGTAGCCTACCCAGGATGTGTTAGGGGTATATAACCATGGCAAAGGGAACTAACCCCTTGCGCTTCTCATATCAGACTCTGAGCTAAATGTGTGAACAGCCTTTCTTGCAAGAAATAAAGATCTTTATAACTTTTGAAATCTCCAGCTGTCTTCCAATTATTATTTAAAATTGAGAAAGAATTTCCACGACAAATGGCGACGAGGAGGATGGGATGCAGAAAACCGACGATCGGCGTGACTGAGGGGAACAATTGACCATCCCGAGAGTCCATACTCTGCGGCTCAATATCCTCAAATCTTAAGGAGAGAGAATTGTTCTACTCATCACGACGACCTAGGTTGATGCACTCCTAGAACTGAACTCACAAGGTCATCAAAAGACGGTGAGAGAAAATTATTTACGTTGTAAATAAGAAAATTATTTGCGTATTGAATATTTTTCCTAAAAGGGTCAGGATTTTGGAATAAGCCTAAAAGTAATTTTAAAAACAGGGTTTGAGAATAAGCCTGAAAGTAATTTCTCAAATGCCATGTGTTAATTGCTTTCCCAAAAGGGCCAGAGTTTGAGAATAAGTTGAATAAGCCGGATAGTAATTTCTCAAACACCAGACAGGTGCTTGTTTGAAATAAGCCTACATCGTAATTTTCAAATATTACAGAGACACTTGTTTGGGAAAGACCTACATCGACGGATGCAGGCATTTTTGAAAGTCCTATGTTGACGAATATAGGCAGGTGCGTGGTGGCCACGCTGGGGGAAGAATTAACACAGTGAATATAGTACGTGGTGACCACGCGGGGGAAAAAATTAGATACGCAAATATAAATACTGTTGAGTAAAATTAGTGCAAAAATGGGTAATGTTAATGATAAAGAGTTGGAGACAGTGGATTTTCTCAAAAGGGAACGTGGTAACATCATATGATACCACAGTTAGTTAAATTGTACAGATTTAATGTGTGTTTAATGTCTGAGTGTAAGCCATCTGCAAAAGACAAAGGAAAATTGGACAAAAAGCAAGTCCAAAAAGAAAGGAAAAAGATAATTATGACTTTGATTGTCGAATTATAGATTTATGGTTAAATGAGGCAATTTCCAGACAAAGAAGCAGTAATTAAACATGAACAATTGCCTGATTTAATTGTATTATCTGGAAAATGGGCAACCTCCAGAAGTGCCACAGGGCATCTGGTAAAGGAACCATATACAGCAAATTTGTCTTGTCAGATTGGTGATCGCTCATTTTCTCATGCTTTTCTTGTAACTACTACCTGTCCTTGTAATCTTCTGGGAAGAGATTTGATATGTAAACTGAAGCTGAACTTGTATTGTGATGACAGTGGTCTCACTGCTGATATGAGTATGGTGCGAATGCCAACTGAAACATTATATGTTTTTGAATGGAGCACTCCTCAGTGTGGTCTGCAAAACAAAGCCACAAATAGGATGCCTCCTGACCATGATTTCATGGAAGAAAGTGATTTGCATTGCACATGTCATGTTAGCAGTGAGCCAGATGAAATTTTTGCTGAAAAATGGTCTGAACTAAGAGATTGAGGAACTGAAAACCTCAGAGTTAGTTTGGTCAGATAAATGGTGTGCTGTAAAGGTTGAATTGACATAGCCAAGCATCGCTGTATGATGTGGAGGGGGCCGTCCCTCACATCTCTTTAGCCAAACCACTGACTGCAGAGTGGAGAGAATTGGGGCTTTTTGTGAAACAATGTGACTCACAAGATTGGTGGCCAACCACTGACAAAAATGTGTGGCAATCTGAGAGAACAGGGTTTTACAAACAGTCACTAAGAAAAACTATTAAGGGAATCAGAACTGTTGAAGTGATGTGTGATAGTACAATGGCAAAAAAAAAAAAAAATATGAAGAAATTGATCAAATTATAAATCAAAATAATAGGAATATGCATTCTGTGATAATTAGTAAATTTTGAGTCATAAATAAACTTTTATGAGTTAGACTTTAATTATGTATTTATGTAGATGAGATATATAAAACCGAGCAACAGGTGTTCTTAAAGTGATGAATAAATAGTACTATATGAATTGCACATGTTTAAATATTATACTTTGTATATGAGGGATCGTCTAGAATTTGTATCCCGTTATCCCTGGGAGACAATGTGGAAAAATGTTTTTGATCCATGACATTCTAAGAGTCAATGGTTTATGTTAACTGGGATAATTGTTCTGCATTGTGCATAGTATGATAATGAAATTGAGTGTCCAATTTAAATATAAATTTTGATGTGAACAAGCACATAACAGACATCTTAGAGTCATATTATTTTGGTTTCTTGTAAAAGAGAAAAGACAAATAATTATTTTTGTTTAAATTATACACTGTATTAATTAGAGTTTTCCTGCTTTTTCCTGTGTCTTTGCAAAGAAGAAGTGCTTGCTTTTTTCCGCAATGAAGGACTAAGCTTTTTAATAAATTGAAGAATTGCTGTGTTGTAAACCAGAAGAGACTTTTGGAAATTAGGCTGTTTAATTTTATTTTTGCGGTTCTCTGAGTGTTCAAGATTTCAGACAGCTGCCTTGAAAAGTGGGATGACTGCAGAAAAATAAAAGAGGAAGTGGGGCCTGCAGCCGCCCTCCTAAAAGAGGAAGTTGACACTTCTGAGAGGGGTCAGCATGGGGAGACTGACACAGTGCAAAGGTGACAATTCACTTGAGACTTTTCCTAAAGACAATTTTGCCATGCATTATGACATTTTGTGGCAGGATGGATCAAAAGCCAGACCGAGGAGAGTGCCATCACAGCCTAACGGTCCAATGTATCAGCCTGAAGTTCAACTGAATGACAATCCACACAGAAAGACAATCAGCCGTGTGGACTAGGTGCTGCCTTTCCAATGATCACTACAGAGACCGTTTCAAATTTAGTTATTATTTAACTTGATTGTTTTTGATTATCCACTGGTTTCAGCAATTCGTCATTCTTCTCTGTTTAAACTAACTCTTTGAATCTGCTTTCAATAGGTACCAGTCAGTAACAGCCCTTCTGCAGGAAGTTCAATAGCGGAAGTTAACATTCAGTTAAAACTGAGGCTGGATATGGCAGTGAGAGTTATGTAAAAGCATTAATGGGTTATTGACATTGCAGAATTCTTTGGAAAAGAAAAATACAATATAGGTCACAAGGCGTCTAAAGAGAAATTATGACTAGAAAAGCAAAAATATTGGTCACTCCATTTCATTTAAAGGTAATTTTCTAGATTCAGTGGAAACAGTGTTTTCTAATTCTAAACTTTTGAAATCACATGCTGTCATCACCAGGGGTACGAGATAGAAATGTTTTTTTGTTTTTTTTGTCCATGAATCAAAGATTGTTTGAAAATTTCTAAATATTATTTTAAATAGCTTATGAGCAACAGCAAAAAGTGGAAAATTGAAATTGTGCAAAGAATGACAAATTGCATTTGGGAAATTAAAACGGATTCTCTCAACTGCAATTGTAGGTCTATACGATTACTATTTAAAAGTGTTTAATCTATTTGTTTTGAAAAGTTAGGTTTACGTCCACTGTGTAAACTCAATCACATGGCGACTGCATCGGACAATTTATATCCTAACGTTCAGACACTGTCGCAAGGGGAATGCCACAGTGTGTCTACGTTCAGTAGTTTTTGTCGTCGTCGAACATTGTTACCGTTCATATTTGGTGGTATTCCACTCCTAATAAAAATATATTCCCCATTCAGTTCATAAACTGCTAAGGCAGACATGAATGAATGAATGAATGAATGAATGAATGAATGAATGAATGAATGAATGAATCTCTGGCCAGAGAGGGGTGTGTGGAGTGTGTGAAAGTGAGTGTGTGAAATATGGTGTTCAGAGACATAAATGATGTCAATCAAAACAGCTGTATCTAAACAGATAAAATATGACCCAACAGGGAAGAAAATATTCCCAATAAAATAACAACCATGGATGAATTTGGCTAACTATTGTGGTATGGGTTATTGTTGTGGCAGAAATAAACAATGCCACACCTGCGCAGCGTATAACTTTGGGAAGGCAGAGAGCAAGCAAGCTTGCCCTGTCTACTCCATGTTTAACTTTTGACTTTTTACAGGATGTCATGATGGATCTCAGCCAACATAACTGATTCTGTTTCAAATGTATAAAATTTTGTTTTGTTACTGTTTAACATGAAGTTTTACAGGTCTCATCAAAAAAGGACGACCGGCCGGATAAGCAGATGAGTCCGGCGACATGATACATGATGTTGTAATTAACAAAAATACTTAAGGTCTCCATTCACAGGTGAAAGCAGCCAGGAAGTGGTTCACTCCACAAACAAGGTCCCATCTGGGGTGCGGTGACACCTCCGTCCAAGCATCTCGACTTAAACTACACCAACCAGCCCTCAGCAACCACACGCCAACGCCAACGTCAACACCAACGACAACGCACAGCGTCAAGTGAGGGACAAAGGAAGTGCTAGTAACTTTCCTCCCTTGCCGGCGTGGGATAGCCCATTGCAACGGTTCGCAAAGAATCACCCTGGTGAAGATGGAACGTCCATGGGGCAACGAGATGATCAACACATCTGGAGGAAGATGTGGACCAACTAATGGTTTAAGCTTAGCATGATAATTAATTTTGTGTGATTTTTATTGATGTTTTATTTGGTTCAATCAAACTATACTGTAGGACTGAGTATTTAGATCTATGATTTGAACAATTACTGATGAATTTGAAAATATTTCAGGTACTCGTAAATTAAGAAGAGGAAAATGTCCTAATTCTATAGAGTATAAGGACTCTAAATAGGTACATTACTGTAAAGATAATAAATAATCTAGGGACTATTTTTGAAGAAACTTGAGGGTTTTAGAACCCTAATTCAGATATCATAGATGCTAAAAAATTAATAGTGGTAATAATTGTTCTCTAATAAGGGAGGCTAAGTAACTTTGCTGGACTAGGTCCAAATAGATAATTGGGTAGACTTCTATAGCGATGAATGAATGACTAAATTAAATATTTTTTAGGTGTTTCCATTTGTTAAAATAGCAAAAGAAAAACTTTCAAAAGGAGATTGATTTTTGGGAAACATATTTAATTTCTGAATTATTATTAGTTGAACGGCTTTATAGCATAACCAAATCTCCAACTTAAAGATTTTAATGATTTAATGAAGCCCAGAGCATTAATTAAAACAAATTATGTAGGGGGCACAAAGTTAAAACCTAGACCAAGAACAATGTAACACTTTTGAATTTGAATTTAACACAGTTGAAATGTTCAATTTAAAAACTAAAATGAATCTAAACAGTTAAGACATTTCAGTGAAATAGAATATTTGCTCAAAGCAAAATTCTAAAAAGCTTTTTAATTCAGAATGAAGTTACAGATTTAATGATCTGGATCAATGGATCCATTATGAACTATTCCGCATTGCCAACAAACAGAAGCAGGACATGTTATGTCCATCAGTTAATTCTGGAAAAATAGGATTTTAGGATAGGTGATTAATGATTGAAATGGCACATCAGCAGCTAAAGCTATTCTCATGGCAACAGCTGGGTGAGAGTTAATTTTAAAATTAATGACTGTTTGAAACAAGATAATACAATTATTGATATTTGTGTTAAGGATAAAAATGAAAATTATAGAACTTTTTGGTTAGATTTTATTACACAGATCCTTAAATAGATCTGACTAAGTAAAACAATCACCTACTTGAATTAAAAGCTAGCAAAATAAGGTTAAGAAAAATGGTTAATCGGCAGTATCAGCCTGTTAAAGGCCTAATAGATCAATGTGATTCAAAATTTAGCTTGATTCAAAATTAAAAGGTAATGTACTATGGTATGATTAGTTTTTTTTGAAAATAGAATTAGATTGCTAGAATTAGAATGTTGGGAAGAAGATGAAGTTGAGGTTACAGTGCCTGAAGATGAGGTATACGAGAACGAGAGCGAACATGAGTTTGACTAAGAAATGAAATGACCATGGGGAAAATTTACCTGTTGTAAATTACTATGATTATGGAGAAGTAAATGTCAAATTGTGTGTATGTTCTTTGAATGAACATGGGGTGGATTGTAATGGAAATTTTACATTTAGATGTGTTTTCTTACTTTTAGGTGTGTGCAACTTGTGTTAATGTTGAACATTCATTTTTTACTCATAAGCATTTAAAGAAATATAATCATATAAGCTAAAAGCACATTATTAAAAATATGTAACCAAGTTTTAGAAATACATAAGTTAAGACAAGCTTACAAGAACGAAATGTTCTGGGTGATAGACGACTTAGTAGCAAAGAGACTATGTGTACTCAAAGTGACCTATTGTTGTACTTCAAGTGTGAAAAATGTGTGCGCAGCTTGGATCGAACTAAAGATAGGCAAAATGTGTGAATTTGAGCAGCAGCTAAAAAACAGGAACCTTTAGCAGACATGGTATTGTTCTGTCTAGATAGAATTTATGTTAGACGAGAAATCTTGAACAAAGATGTTTCCTTTTAAGGTAAACAAGACCTGATGTAGCCTACCCAGGATGTGTTAGGGGTATATAACCATGGCAAAGGGAACTAACCCCTTGCGCTTCTCATATCAGACTCTGACTGATGTGTGAACAGCATTTCTTGCAAGAAATAAAGATCTTTATAACTTTTGAAATCTCCAGCTGTCTTCCAATTATTATTTAAAATTGAGAAAGAATTTCCACGACAAGAATTAGTCAATTACAGGCCGATCTCGAATCTACCTTTTCTGTCAAAGATATTAGAAAAGGCAGTATCCTCACAACTGTGTTCCTTTCTTGAAAGAAATGATATCTGCGAGGATTTCCAGTCAGGATTTAGACCGTACCATAGTACCGAGACAGCTCTCGTTAGAGTCACAAATGATTTGCTCTTATCATCTGATCGTGGTTGTATCTCTCTATTAGTGTTACTCGATCTTAGTGCTGCATTTGACACCATTGACCACAACATTCTTTTAAATAGATTAGAACATTATGTTGGCATTACGGGAAATGCACTAGCATGGTTTAAATCCTACTTATCTGACCGTTATCAGTTTGTAGCAGTAAATGATGAGATGTCTCATCGATCACAAGTTCAGTATGGCGTACCACAAGGCTCAGTACTAGGACCGTTGCTGTTCACTCTGTACATGCTACCATTAGGAGATATCATTAGGAAACATGGCATTAGCTTTCACTGTTATGCCGATGATACTCAGCTCTATATTTCTTCAAAACCTAACGAAACGTATCAATTCACAAAATTAACGGAATGCATAGCGGATATAAAAAATTGGATGACTTGTAATTTCCTACTTCTAAATTCTGAAAAAACAGAGTTTCTAATTATTGGACAAAAAACTTCCTCACGTAATAATCTAGAATACTGTCTAACACTTGATGGCTGCTCTGTTAAGTCTTCGTCGTCGGTTAGGAACCTGGGTGTGCTCTTTGATACCAATCTTTCATTTGAAAGTCACGTGTCTAGTATCTGTAAAACCGCATTTTTCCATCTTAAAAATATATCTAAATTACGCCATATGCTCTCATTGACAAATGCGGAACAATTAGTTCATGCGTTCATGACCTCAAGGCTAGATTATTGTAATGCTCTACTGGGTGGTTGCCCTGCACGCTTAATAAACAAACTACAGCTGGTTCAAAACGCAGCAGCTCGAGTTCTTACCAGAACCAGGAAGTATGACCATATTAGCCCAGTTCTGTCAACACTGCACTGGCTCCCTATTAAACATCGCATCAATTTTAAAATATTGCTGATCACTTACAAAGCACTAAATGGTTTAGCTCCGCAGTACTTGAGCGAGCTCTTAACGCATTATAGTCCGTCACGTCTATTGCGATCTCAAAATTCCGGCCAGTTGATAATACCTAGAATATCAAAATCGACTGCTGGCGGTAG
>NC_137123.1:874864-1072364 GCF_949319135.1 Squalius cephalus
ATGAGCATAAGAGACTTCTTTCAAAAACATTAAAAATAGTAGTGTTTCCAAACTTTGGACTGGTACTGTATATATATATATAATATAAACACATTTTTAACAAATAAAAACACATTCTTAAATTTCAGAGCATCACTGTGACTGATCAACAAATGTAGCAAGATTTGAAACCTTTGCTTGTTTAGACTCAATACTTCTAAGGGAAGTTTTCACCAAGCTTTTTGTCTGGGTGGTACCGGCCTACCCTGGACCCCCCCCCCCCCCCCCCATAACCATCCATGCGCGTATGTATGAGGTAGGATGTGATGCTGCATATGTCAGTCAATGGTCATGTGGCAACGCCGCCATGCTGCTGTACCAGAAGTTAAGTTTGACAGCCCTAGTTTAAATTGATTACTGAGTGTCTGTGCAGCACAACATGGTTATCATCTAACAAGTTAACTTCTCGGCTTCAACAGGCTCGGTCAGCTTTCGGTGTGCACATTTCAGAATTTGCATATTTCATTAGCCCGTGTTTGATGTTAAACAATGTGCATCCTGCAATAGCAAAGCTCAGTACACAGCTGTTGCAGCGTCTATGTGTTTGTATGAATGTCTGTTTATTTATTTATTTTACATAATAGATTTTTTTTTGTGACGTGCTATTTTTCAAAACCCTTTTTGTGAGATTTGCCTTGACTAAGTACGAATTACAATTATTTTCACAGAGCCATTATGTCCACAAGGAGGAGGAGGAAAAAGCCTATAGACGATGCAAAGACATACATTCTGTCTTGCACTGACAAGGATGGGTTTATGCCGAGATTCATTGACCATTACAAAGGTAAGTTGCAGAAGATTCCTTGACACAACTTGTGCATTTCAAAAGCAAAAAAGTATTTTTGTTGATGTAATGGCAGGGTACAGTTTTTGTGTGTTTTCAGGTTATATATTCCAATTTTTTTTTTTTTTTTTTTTTTTGCCTTTGTCAAAGACAGACAGTGATCGAAGTGAGTGTGATACTTTACAGCCCTGGCAAGATTGTCAGAGTGCTTTGTCAGAATATTCTGCTGAAGTGTCCAGAGAAGTAGAGCCTATTGCTGTGGTAGACTAGCTGCAGTTTAGAGTTTAAGGCAAATTTTCATCTTGATTGATCCCAAATATGTGACATGGAAAGGAAAGGGCAAAGTTAATAGGGATAAACGTCTGCATTATAAAACATTAAAAGTAGATGTCATCATTCACATGTATGAATTTCAGTTCTTTTCTTGTTGTTTCCCTTGGCCTGTTGGGTCTTATTTTTCATTTACTGAGCTCCTAAGGTTTTTAAAAAGCATTCGTTTTGATTTTTAAAATGATGTAGGAACCATGAAGTAGCACTTTCTTCTTGTCTGTTTCTGCTTCAGCATACAGTTTTTTTCCTCACAGTCTCTGGGTGTCAAACCCCAATTATTACAAATTTGTAATTAATAAAGTTATTGCACTTGAGAATTCGAATTTCAATGCACCTTTCGTTCACTGCAACTTAAAGTCCCACTCCGATCATCTTTTGAGCTATTTTAAAGCGTTCTCAGTGGTCTTTAAATGAAAGAAAATAAAAATGCAATTTTGAGCTTAATTTTCTAAAGATATGTCCTCTAGCTTTAGAAAAATGCCACAAGAACATGTTAACAACACGAAAAACATGATTTTCATCGGAGTGGGTCTTTAAAGCTCATTTGCACAATACATTATTTAACTAGCCATTAAAAGATGGCGCCGCTGTGTTTGGCTGGCCGTCTTCCTTTGCTCTGTGTGTTATTGTGTTCGGTAATTTTGTCAAATTTTACACAGAATGTGTCACCACTGTTAGTATATGATCGCCAGACTCTTCTGAATATAAGGAATTATGTGCTTAAACCTACAACTCGTGGCTCTAGTGGACAGTCTAAGATGCCGCCACCATTACTGTCATCCGTACCTTCGCACCTGTGGCATGTGCCCTGCTTGTTACCTACCATCAACCGCTACAGAAAGCGCAGCAGACGGCGTGGGCGGAGAGGCGGTAGACTTGTCAGATTAAGAAGAGCCTACCTGACTCTGACTTCGGCATCTGATCCTCGCAGTCGCACGGAGCTCTTTCGAGAGTACAACGGTTACGCTGTGAAGTGTTCCTCAGAATACTGCTACCGGTGGCTTCGACTCGTTGTTCCCGACGCTGAGTATACACATGCTTGCCGACGGCCCGTAAGGATCTGCAAACGGCATTCCATAAAGGAGAATCTTCGCCCGCTTGCACGTAACGTTATCTCCCAGCAGTCTGGCCTCAACACATTACGTGTTGCTTTGATCAACACTAGATCGCTAACTAACAAAACTTTTATTTTGAAAGATTTTTTTATTTCTCACTCTTTGGATTTTCTTTTGTTGACGGAAACCTGGGTTAAACCAGGTGACAACAGTGCCTTTACAGAGCTCCTCCCACCTCGGTGCTGTTTTTTCAGCTCCCCGCGAGTGTCGGGGCGCGGAGGGGGCATGGCTACTGTTTTTAAAGACAATTTTAAATGTCGACTTTTATTTATAAATAATTATTCTTGTTTTGAGCTACAGCTGTTTTTAATTGAGTTTACACGCCCTGTGTTGTGTGCTGTTGTTTATCGTCCACCTAAATACAACAAGAATTTTATTCAAGAGTTTTCTGAATTTTTAGCTGATGTTGTCCCAAAGTATGACCAACTTTTTATTTGTGGTGACTTAAACATCCATGTTTGTTGTCCGTCTGATCAGTTGGCCACTGATTTTAAACGACTTTTGTCATCTTTCCATTTACATCAATTGGTGGATCGACCCACACATCTTATTGGACACACTTTGGACCTTATTATTTCTCATGGGCTCTCTATCTCCCTTACTGAAATATCTGAGACTGCTATCTCAGATCATTTCCCCATTATTGTTGAATTTCCAGTCCCGTCTCCAATAGCCAGTAGGTCTATTGCTTCGCCATGTTATCGTCGTATTCTCACTTCCTCCACAGCTGAAGAATTTTCTGCTGCTTTTATGGACTCTGAACTTTATGTCCTTAGTGAATCTGTCTCTTCTGTATGCCCTGATGGCCTGCTTTCATCTTTTAATTACACCTGTTCTGAAATTTTAGACGTTATTGCTCCTTACAAACATAGATCTCCTAAGTTAAGAGCAGATCCCTGGATAAATGATGCCACACTCACTCTTAGGCAGCGCTGTAGACAGGCAGAGCGGAGATGGAAGAAGGACAAATTACATGTGTCTATGGAAATATTAAGGGGCTGTCTTTTTGATTATCAAAGGGCTGTAAAGGAGGCAAAATCTAAATATTTGTCAAATATCATCACTAATAGCGGGCATTGTCCAAGGGTGATGTTTAATGCAATTAATTCTGTCGTAAACCCACATACTTGTTCTCTGACAGATGCCTCAGTCTCCACTTGTGAGAATTTTCTTCACTTTTTTATGAATAAAGTGGAGTCTGTCAGACAACTCACGGCCAATAGTTTTGTAACTGATTCAATTGTCGCTGCAGCACATTCTTCTGTGTTTGAACAGTTTGAACCAATCTCACTATCATTTTTTAATGAAGTAGTGCAAAAAATTACAAATTGCCCCCTGGACTTTGTTCCAACTAAATTGTTAAAAGAGGTTTTTACCACAGTTGGGCCTTTCCTGTTGGTTTTTGTTAATAAATGTCTTAGCTCAGGATCTGTCCCTGCTGTGTTCAAACATGCTGTGGTTAGGCCTTTTCTTAAAAAACCAAACCTGGATCCCTCAGTTTTGTCTAATTTCAGACCAGTTTCTCACCTGCCTTTTCTCTCAAAAGTGTTAGAAAAAGTTGTTTTTATACAGTTACATTCTTTTTTAGAAAATAACTCTTTGTTTGAGAAATTTCAATCAGGATTTAGATCGCGACATAGTACTGAGTCTGCACTGTTAAAGGTGCACAATGATATTGCCCGGTTTGTTGATGCCAAGAGCCCTGTTATTTTAGTGCTCCTCGATCTCACGGCTGCCTTTGATACAGTGGACCATGCAATCCTTCTGTCTCGCCTTAATCACTATGTTGGCATTAAGGGTACTGCGCTTCAGTGGTTCTCGTCATATTTGACCGACAGAACTTTTTCTGTAGTGATTGAAAACTTGTCCTCCTCTACTACTTCTCTCTCCTGTGGGGTGCCACAAGGCTCTATTCTCGGACCGGTTTTATTTTCGCTCTACATGCTGCCTCTTGGGTCCATCATAGCCAGGCATAACATAGCTTATCACTGCTATGCAGATGATTTGCAAATTTATTTGCCTATGAGTCCAACAAACACTGATGCATTTGGGTCACTAATTGATTGCATTGATGACATTAAATTATGGTTAGAGCAAAATTTCCTTAATTTGAATGAAGATAAGACTGAATATATTTTGTTTGGTGAGTCTGCAACCTCTGACCCTAATATGCTAATTTCGAAGCTTAGACCGACTATCAGAAATCTCGGTGTGACTTTTGATAGTAGCCTGAAATTTGATAAACAAATTGACAGCGTGGTTAAAGCTAGTTTTTTCAGCTACGTCTATTGGCCAAGGTCAAACCATTTTTAAATCGTTCGGACCTTGAGAAAGCTATTCATGCTTTTATTAGTTCAAGACTAGATTATTGTAATGCGCTTTATGTTGGAGTCTCACAGTCATCACTCAGGCGCCTTCAGCTGGTGCAGAATGCAGCAGCCCGTCTTCTAACTAACACACGTAAGCATGAGCATATTACTCCAATTCTTTCTTCTCTCCACTGGCTTCCAGTTTCTTTTAGAGTTGATTTCAAGATTTTATTGTTTGTTTTTAAAGCTCTCAATGGCCTCGCACCACCGTACATAACTGAGATGTTGGCTTTGCGTCAATCAAATAGGGCTCTTAGATCAACAAATCAACTTTTGCTCGAAGTACCAAGGACAAGGTACAGACTATGGGGTGACCGGGCTTTTTCTGTAGCTGGGCCAAGCCTCTGGAACAAGCTACCTGCTGATATACGTACAATCACTGACTTGGGCCTCTTTAAGGCTAAGCTTAAAACTTATTTATTTAGACTGGCTTTTAATTTATAGCAGTTGTTGTGGCATTTTGTGTTTTCTTTGTGTCATACATTTTGTTTTTATACTTTGTTTTGTGGCAGTATATATTGAGTATATATTTTTTTATTATATTTTGCATTATATTGTTGTCATTATATATTTTGTTTTTATTTATTTATCTATTTTTCCTGGAAAGCACTTTGGTTCACCTTGAGTGTTGTAAAGGGCTGTACAAATAAAGGTTGATTGATTGATTGATAGTCTCTCTATTTGTTGTATATACATTTGTTATTGCTTTTCTGTGTCCTAGGCTATATTTATTTTGTAAATCAGGAATACTTTCTGTTTTTTATATTGCTATTTAATATTTAGTTTCATGCCTTCCTGCGGCTACAATGTAATTTTCCAGTTTTGGATCAAAATAGTACATCTGTCTGTCTGTTTATGTCAAAAGTCTGAGTTGAATGATGTTCTTACGCTTCACTGGTATTACCTGCACTAAATGGTACACGGCACTCTCAGTTTAAAGGAGTCATAACCTAGTATTACCTTGGATACCCACGCTCTATTATAGTCTTTCAGGCCCTTCTAAAAAAGAAAAGTGGAAAAAAAATAAACACAGAGCTCCTCTGACCCTTATTTCTGAAGGCATTATTGTCTCGCGAGATCTGATGCGATATTTTGGCTGTCGTGGACGGTCATTTTAATAATGCAAATGAGGGGCGCGTTGATTGGTGGCAGGAAGGAGGGGGGTTGACACCGCAGGTAACTTCAGCATATCATTCCAAAATGACATCATGGCGCAAGTTGTGAATGAACCCGACCTTGCCGCGACCTACGGGATTCAACTGTATATATGAGCCAGACTCTGAACCAGAGCTGGAAAGGGAAGATGTAGAGTCGATGGAAGGATGTCTACATCAAGATGTCTCTGAATGGTAAAGACAATCATTTTGACTGAGACATACATTATACCTTTTATTTAATGTAGATTACATTAACGGAGATGTAGTCTACTTTTTTTATCAGCTTACAGTGGTTATTGAGATCAACGTGTGCTATCATGTGGTGTTTTTGCCTTGTTTCACGTTGTGGTTTTTTAGACATTCAAATTTGTGAACGATTCCGGCGTAAAATGATCAGCACAGACACCTAACGTTAAGCCAGTGGGAAGGGTTGTAGGAACCGCGTCATTAAAAATGAATTTAATCCACTGGTCCCTGACAGCTTGGTCCGTTCTTGGGAGAGAAAACACATTTAAGTTACATGTTGATTCTGGCAGTCAACAACAGAGCAACTCACGTGTGCACTACGTTTCTGCATCTTTCGCGACTGAATATGAGGGGGAGAGGGGCAGGGCTTCCTGCAGCATAGGTTTGCGGTGTCCATATATGGCATATCCTGCCCCGTCTTGATGTCAAGTCGGGGCAGAAATTAAAATCTCGTATTAAAGTACGCGTGCACGTGGGCTGGTTTACAAATCCTGGGGTAAACAAACGCTTCACTTTTAAATATCGGCTTCCCGGCCAGTGTATAATCGTTAGGCAATCATAACATACATTGATTCTCGTGGAAAAGTGAAAATTACAGGTCATGACTCCTTTAAGGGAACCGAACAGAGCATAGACAGGACCTCAGTGATTCATTGATGTGGATGGGTCTGCATCAAAAACATTTTTGGCCACATAAAGTCTGATCAAAAAAGCACTTTACCTGTAGAGTGTGTATCACAACTGGGAGAGTGCTGAGCATTGTCTGCACGTAATACACTGACTAGACGCAAGAACCTCAACCTCACTTTGAAAATACTGTAGTATCTCTTTTTGAGTCCCAGAATGAAATGTTTAATTATTATATATTATTGTAGGAAGAGGAGTGTTTGCCACACACCCCATTGAACCCGGGGACTTCGTGTTGGAGTACAGGGGTAAACTCCTCACACAGGAGGAATGCAAGTCAAGAAAATACTCAGAGATTGAAAGCACATTTCTCTTTGACTTCCAGTGGCAGAATCATCACTTATGGTAAACATTGAAAGATGGATGTTTTGTATTGATTTAGAGAAATTACGAGTTAACCCTGAAACAAGGGTTTAATACTTGATGAATGAATTAAGCACAAATACTCTTAAATTCTTTTGAAAATAACTCTTTCAATAAAACTTTTAAAAAGATGTAAAACTATTACCATTTTTCTGATACTTTTCAGCCTTGATGCATCTGAAGAAGATTTATCTCTCGGAAGATTGGTCAATGACAACCACAAAAATCCAAATTGCGTTATGAAAAAAATCATAGTTGACAACAAACCACATTTGTGCCTTTTTTCTCTGAAGAAAATAGAAATAGGAGATGAAATTGATTACAACTATGGTGATTCAAAATGGCCTTGGCGCAGTAAGGTGAGTTGGTTAGATTAAGTATAGAGATTTTTTTTTTTTTTTTTTTTGTTGCAAAAGCAAATTTTGTATTTCTCCAATATTAACCATGTTTCCAATATTACTCTTGACTGTCTATGGAAATGCATTTAATCTTTGATCTGTGATGTGTGTTAAAATGAGTTCTTCTTTATCTGCAATCCAGTTGAGAAAAACCCAAGCTCCAGCCGCAGCAGAAGAGAATGAGACCAGCCCTGTTCCTAAGACGCTTAATGATAGACCAAACCCAGATCAGACCTGCACACAGGTAAGTGCATTCAAACACATTCATCTATGCTGACATGTATGTGGTGGTGTTCTATTACTAAAGTGGACCAATGCTTATGTGGCTTTATATTGGCTGTTAAAGGCCAGGTAATGTCACACACACCGGCATGTTTCCAGTCATGTTCTTATGGGGTCCTTCCATCTTCCAAATACATTTTGTTTCTCTAGTCTCTCCTTTACACACTCATATATGCCCTTCCGTCCAGTTCTTACTGTAATTGTTTTTAATGCACTATGGCAACACCTGACATGACCTCAACTGTGATTTTAACATTCGTAATTGTATACTGTATTTGAGCTGTTAGATGTTTTAAAGCATCTTTTTGATTTTAATTTTGATTTTAAATATTTTGATTTGATGCACTGAAAACTCCTGTAATGGTCAATTGGACCATGGACCAATGCTCATGGGGCTTTAAAGTAGTCAGGTGACCTTATTGGGTTGTAAAGGCCAGGTAATGTAACACACTGGCATCTTTCCAGTCCCATTCTTGTGGGGCACCTTTTAATGCATTATGATAACATCTGGGGAGAAAAAATAAGAACATCTGCATACTGGGTTAAAGCTCACAGTTACCTTTTTTATTGACTAAAAAACAAACGTTTCGATCCAAATGGTCTTCCTCAGGCAACTATATGATAGTATTGTAATACTATAGTATAGCTGTACTCTGATTTTAACATTTATAATTGTACACTGTCTAAAAGGGCTGATGTTCACATTTCTGGATTTAGATTTTTAGTCAGACCATGCCATGTTTCTTTGGCCAACCTTTCTAATTCCATACTTAATGAATTTTTGTTTATTTTTAGGTATTTACTGTCCAAGGATTTTCACTGGTTGATTATCCAGATAGTGATGAAACTGACGAGGATGGTATGGAAAACGAACCTCCCACCCCACACCTGGATGTTATTATAGGGCAGAATGATATTGGCCCAGATGTTTCAGATCTTTTGTACGATTCAGATGAAACTGTTGTGAAAGAAACTTGTGATGAGGCTTCTCCAAGCAACCATTCCAACAATCAATCGGATGATGAACTTGTTCCACCACCGAGACGCACAAAAAGCATTCTGGTAAGCCCCAAAACACATTTTAACAATATAATTAACTTGTTTATGTGATAAATGTTGTGCCACTAGTAAGCGAATTTGAATTATTTTATATTTGAATGGGAATCATTCACTTTGAACCTGAATCGATTGTTTTGAACAATTGCTTTTAAAATCTGAATCTAAATGGACTCATTTGAAATTGAATCTATTGGATTGGCATAAACACCTGCAGGAGTAATGTCCAGTGATCAGCGCTCAGGTGTGTGCTTAAAAAAAAAAAGATACAACGTGCCCAGTGGTGTAGGCTACTGGTCAGCCAGCATACCGGGTCAAACCCAGGTAGGCCGACGCTATCACTCCCGGACGCCGCGGCCGGTCTCTGTTGCCAAAATCCGGTCGAGTCCTCCTCCTCGCCTGGTGCATTAATTATCAATTAAATAGAGATCACCAACAATCAATCAGTAATCATTTATTAGAGAAGCTCAACTTCTTTTCTGACTGATTGCTGATTTTTAATTGATAGGGAGACAATTGTGAGGTGAGGAAGACACTTCGGAAAATTATTGACTAATCTCTCCCTCTCTCTTGAGTAGTTCCATGTCTACAGGAATGACACTATATCATTATGATTAATCATTTGCTGTGAAGTCATTAAATTTAACAATCAAATGCATGAAAACTGAAACGTTACTCTTTTTTAAATAATTTTGTCAACGTTTACTCCACCTGGAAGGCAGTTTGGACATGGGCCTTAGCAGGTGGATGGAGGGGTAATATTGGTCAATAATTTTCATAGGTGTCTAGCTCACCTGACAACCTCTGAATGGTCTCCCTATCAATTAAAAATACAGCAATCATACAGCAAAATATCTCCATGTCTCCCTTTTTGCAGATGGATAGAGTACAAGATTTTACCCACAGTCTCTATGATTCAAGTAGTGACAGCGTAGAGGAGACTCCTTTTTTTAAGCCTGAAAGGGATTCACAGAAGCTGAGAAGAAGGTCTTGCCGTCCCGTAAGTCTTTTTTTTTTGGGGGGGGGGGGGGGGGGGGGTTCTTTTGTGTTTTCATGATTGTGAAAATGTCTGTTGCTCTTGCTAGTGAGTCTGATGGGGATTCTTCTAATTTGTAAATTTACTTGTACTGAAAATGGTCCATACAGATTTTTCTTCATTTAGTATCCTGAGCCTGTTCAATCAGTATACTCAGGTTTTTTATATTTAATATTTAATGTTGCAAAAATAGTTATTAACAGATGTGTGTTTGTTTTTAAAGATTCAGATGAATCTCATGGAATCGGATGACTCAAACTTAGGTAGCGAAGAGGAGTATATTCCAAATCCCAAGGATGAAAGCACAGAAAGTGATAGCAGTATGGAATTAACCCTGGAAAAGGAAAAAAAGAACAAAGGTGCATCATCCAGTCAGAGCAAGTTTAAGCCCAGAGAGAGAAGAAGTAGATCCTCCCGAGAGAGTGGAAGCGAGTCCTCCAGACAGAGCAAGTCTAAGCCCAGGGAGAGTGGAAGTAGATCCTCCAGAGAGAGTGGAAGCGAGTCCTCCAGACAGAGCAAGTCTAAGCCCAGGGAGAGTGGAAGTAGATCCTCCAGAGAGAGTGGAAGCGAGTCCTCCAGACAGAGCAAGTCTAAGCCCAGGGAGAGTGGAAGTAGATCCTCCCGAGAGAGTGGAAGCGAGTCCTCCAGACAGAGCAAGTCTAAGCCCAGGGAGAGTGGAAGTAGAATCTCCAGAGAGAGTGGAAGCAAGTCCTCCAGACAGAGCAAGTCTAAGCCCAGGGAGAGTGGAAGTAGATCCTCCAGAGAGAGTGGAAGCGAGTCCTCCAGACAGAGCAAGTCTAAGCCCAGGGAGAGTGGAAGTAGATCCTCCAGAGAGAGTGGAAGCAAGTCCTCCAGACAGAGCAAGTCTAAGCCCAGGGAGAGTGGAAGTAGATCCTCCAGAGAGAGTGGAAGCAAGTCCTCCAGACAGAGCAAGTCTAAGCCCAGGGAGAGTGGAAGTAGATCCTCCAGAGAGAGTGGAAGCGAGTCCTCCAGACAGAGCAAGTCTAAGCCCAGGGAGAGTGGAAGTAGATCCTCCAGAGAGAGTGGAAGCAAGTCCTCCAGACAGAGCAAGTCTAAGCCCAGGGAAAGTGGAAGTGAATCCTCTAGTCATAGCCAATTTGACTTTAGCCAGAGAAGACTTTTGGAAAGATGTCATGATCCCACACAAAGATTTCCAAATAGCAGAGTTTATGGGAATGAAAAGGAAATCGCAACATATTCTGAAAACAATGTTTCAGTGCCCCTGGAAGAAGAGCAGTATATCATTGTCAGTCCAACTTTAAAGAAAGATGATGGTTCCAGAAGCTATAACAAGAAACATTTCTGCTTTTATTGCAGGAAGTTTGTCCAGAAAATGTCAAGACACTTGTGGCGTAAACACCAAGATGAATTGGATGTTGCGAAAGCATTCAGTTTTCCAAAAAACTCAAAGGAAAGAAAACTACAATTGGACTACATACGAAATAAGGGAAACTTCGAGCACAACAGTCATGTTTTGGAAACACAAAAAGGAAAACTAATCCCATGTAAACAACCGGGAAAAAAATCAGAGGGACATACATTTGCACATTGCATTCACTGCTATGGGTTGTTCTCAAGAAGAGCGATGTGGCGGCATTTCAAGGTCTGCAGCTTCAAACCCGAAAGTACTAAACCAGGTAATAAGAGAGTTCAGGCATTGTGTGCTTTCGCTGAACGTTCTCCATCGGAATATACAGACGCGTATTGGAAGTTCTTGAGTGTAATGATTCAGGACAAGATTGCAGTTGCAATTAAAGGAGACAACTGCATCCTCAATTATGGGTTCAGGTTGTTCAAAAAGAATGAGAAGATAGTCAGTCAACACCAGTATATACGCCAAAAACTGAGAGAACTTGGCAGGCTTTTATTGGAAGCTAAAAAAATCACACATGTGAAGACCATTCAAGAACTCATCAAACCTGAACAGTACTCCCAGGTTGTCAGAGCTGCAAAGAACCTATCTGGATTCAGTGAGGAAACTGGCATATACCAATGTCCCTCTCTTGCACGCAAGGTAGGACACAGCCTGCATTCGTTGGCTATGTTTATCAAGTCCGAAGGACTGAAAAAGAAAGATAAAGAAACCATTAAAAATGCTGAGGAGTTCGCACAGTTGTATTTAGAGAGTTGGAGGTTTGATATTGCAGGCCAGGCATTAACCCAGCTTAACAGGGCCAAATGGAATGCACCGCAACTTTTACCTCTTACACGAGATATCCAAAGGCTACATTGCTATCTAGAAGAAAAACAGCAGCAACATCTCAAAGATTTAAAAGAACATCGTTCATCCACAAATTGGAAGGAACTTGCAAAAGTAACGCTGACTCAAGTTATGCTTTTTAATCGGCGGAGAGCAGGTGAAGTGTCCCGAATGCGCCTGTCTGCATACTTATCGAAGGACACATCAGAGGAACAGGGAGATGTAAATTTGGCCCTCACAGCGCTTGAGCAGAAGCTCTGCAGGCATTTTGTTCGAATAGCAATTGTTGGAAAAAGAGGAAGGAAGGTTCCTGTTCTTCTAACCCCATTAATGAGAGAATCACTTGATGCTCTTACTGAGAGCAGAGAAGAATGTGGGGTGCTGAAGGACAATGAATATCTGTTTGCATTGCCACAATCTGACCATTACCTCAGGGCTTGTGACTGCATGAGGCAATTTGTCAGTGAATGTGCTGACATAAAAAATCCTCAAGCGTTAACATCAATTCAACTGAGGAAACATATTGCTACCATGTCTACTGTTCTAAACCTCAAAACCACCGAGCTTGACCAGTTGGCAGACTTCCTTGGTCATAATATCGCTGTTCACAGGAAACACTACAGGCTCCCAGAAAGCACCCTCCAATTAGCCAAAGTAAGTAAAGTCCTCCTGGCAATGGAACAAGGACGCCTAGGAGATTACAAAGGAAAGAGCCTCGATGAAATACAAGTCGATGTGAATGGTAATTAACTTTATATTCTTGAAGGCACAATATATGACATTTAGTTTTCCGCATTCAGAAAACAACTATTTACCATATAAAACATAGGGCAGTAATGGTGACGGGATGAGAGATAATACTACTGTTGTATACTCTTGCAGATTGCCCATAGTTTCAGCTTTCCAAACTCAACTTTTTATCAATTATCATTTTAGAGACCATTGACATGGAGGGACCTTTAGCAGAGGACATTGAAAGTATGTGTATACGATGTTCCTAAATTGATTCTAAATAATCCGTTTTAGATATTTTGTGTATTGTATTCTTAAGTTATTTCCCTCTCCAGATGTCAGTATGCTAGGAGATGATGGGTTAGACGATGAGGTCAGCATGTCATCCACGCAAGAATGTACCTCCACATCACAAAGTCAAAACCAGGGAGTGTCTGCAACCGGTGAGCTTGAACGCAATTCTTACCTTTCGTGCATTTCACACAGCACGTGGCAAAAATTTGAACATCAACAACTCCACCTCCCTCCTTTGTCCCACCCACCTCTTTCTCCTGCAACTCTGTCAGGAGACCTGTCTGATGCAGAGGCTGCACAATCAGTCAAACACAACCCTAGTTTTAAAACTGAACACTGCGTCAATACTGCCTGAAATTCAAGTAGCATTAACTTTGAGGTTAGCGTAAACCCACCTGTTGCTTATAGGTTGCTCTAATCTCTCGGCACGGACTTCATACAGGGATAGCACAGCTACTCCAACACGTCCCTGTCACTACAGAACATCTGGAATGTGCGCGATAAGGTGATGCAGGACAATTCCCTGAGCACATTATACAAGTCTGCTTCATGGCAGCAAACAGACTCCACGGTTGTCCGCATTGCTGAGCAGTGACCACACTTGCACTGCAAAGAGTTGCCGACCCTCTCCTCACTGTCATCTCCGTCCGGAGCCGCTGCAGCTCCCTCAACTTCCGCAAAAACGGGTCTCTCAACCCTCCTCCTCATCACTGGCTCAAACGCATATGCCATCGGGTTAGATGACATCAAATAAACTCATACAGCCTTGTCGTCTTGACATGTTTCCTCCTCATCTGTGTACTCATACTCGACTCGCTGCATCTGTATACTCGTCTCGCTGTAACTGTGTACTCGTACACAGTTGAGGAGAAAAAATGTTTGAGTAGCCGTGCAATCCCTGCGTGAAGTCTGCGCCGTGAGATTGGAGCAACCTATAAACAGTAGGTGAGGGCACACGAACCTAAACGTTAATGCTACTTGTAATGTCACTAACAACAGTCGCTTTCTGTCTGATGAAATCAGTTCATCTTATATTGTCCAACATACAATCTTTTCGGCGCACAGCTACTTCAGCACTAGTGGACTGCGTGGGACGGTCTGTCGTCCGTACACTATATGAGGAAATATACTGCTTGAGGGCCACTATCCTTTAGGTCTTAGATGTTTCCCTGCTGCAACACACCTGATTCATTGTGCAGAGCTTGGCAACAAGCTGTTTGATCTATTTAATTTGAATCAGGTGTGTTGAAGCAGGGAAACATCTCAGACCTGCAGAATAGTGGCCCTTGAGGACTGGAGTTGCCCATCCCTGGGCTAACATGACAACTAACATTTTCACGTCACTAGTCACTTGAAAATAATTTAGGACGATAGGAGACGGGATGAAATAAACTGTCTCTCTCTTTAAGAGACACAAATCCCATATACTGACTTCTTGTTAAGTGCCTTGAGATGACATCTGTTGTGAATCGGCGCTATATAAATAAACTGAATTGAAAATTGAATTGAATATACTAAATTATTTTATAAAATAACACAACCACTGTACTGACGGCTATTACATATTTCATGTAGTGTATACTACAATAAAGTTATTTCTTTGTCCAGATGTCAGTATGCCAAGAGAAGAGGGGTCAGAAGATGAGGTCAGCATGTCATCCCTGCAAGAATGTCCCTCCACATCACAAGTCCAAAACCGGAGTGTGTCTGCAAAAAAGAGAGGTAAGCTTTGGGGCTTGCACTCTCTTTTGGGCCAGAGCTGCTCATTTATTTTTAAGGGCTTTTACTTTGCTTCCTTGACTCAACACTTGAAATATGTGTGTCCCTCCTTACTGTCCGTTGCCACAAGCCTGACATTGGCTTGAAAGAAGCTGTTGCAGGAACAGACCTTGTGAGCCTGCATTGTCGCAGGTTGTAGGGTTGGGGAAAGACTGGCACTTTATGGAGTTACTCAGGAAAAATGCTTGCATTTCCTCCAACAACGGAGCTGTACAGTGACCAGTTGAAAAACTCGAACAACCTATAATCACCTTAAATACCTCCTAACTGCTAGTGTTCCTTCATCCAAGTCTCATTAAGCCTCCACATGCAGCTGACTATATTAAATGACCTTTTAAAAGTGCCTTATAAATAAAAAATATTATCATTATTATTGTTTTTATTATTATTATTATTATTTTGTGAAATGCAAGAAAGAATAAAATTGCTTTAAGTGAGAGAGTGTGTGTTTATACTCGAGTGTAGGGTAAAAGCATCCTGTTGCAGTTTCTTTTCTGAGAATTATAATGTAATGCCGTCAGAAGTACAATGAGCCACTGCAAACCACTCAGTTTAATAAATACAACACACAAAGAAAAAAGAATGCAATCAAAACAGTTAACTATAAATAAAGTTAAACAGCAAAACTAAACGGAATGCGTCTGAGCAGGCACTCCTCCGTTGCTTTCTGCCTTTCGTTCACCCGTTGCAGCTCTTCCTTCAGCCAGTTGTCGGTTGTTCTCATGGTGGTTTTGGCAAAAGAGGGAGCACGGGGCTTGGAGAAGCTGGCAGCACAGGGGGGCTGGGGTTTTTCCACCGCTTCATGCACTCTTTCAGCAACGAGACCCAAACATCCGGAGACTCGTGATCACTCTGGCCAATCACAAGAGAGTACATCCACGTAGCTGCGTTTGCGTAGCTGGGCAGCACGTCAGGTCCGAAGAGGTGCCCATCAAGCTGCATAATTAAGGATTAATTTGCAGTGTTTTTGTTTTTACCAAACCAGTGTATAAAATGAATAATAATCTCAGTCATGTTATTATGAAGAGTTGTTTATTCCAACAAATAAGAACTTCATTTATTTACATTGTTAACAGTGCAATGTCTGCAGTGTTCTCTTGCTCTCCACTGAAATCTGTGTGCTCAGTGTGAAGTCCACCTTTACTTATAGTGGTAATCCCAGAAGCGGTTCCTGTCCTCTGAAAAAACAGAGGCGGACATCACACTTGCTGCATTGGGTATTGGTGTACCCTTTACTGCAATGTCTGTAGTGCCCTCTCTTTGTCTTCAGGGGGAAATGTCCAGTTTGGTCCATGCGCACATCCATGGGCAGTGGTTTGCGTGACTTTTTAGAAGAGGGAGCCTTTGGACTTCCATCATCCATGTGTGGTCTCTTTCCACTATTCAGAGGGCTCCTGTCTCTGGGCTCTTGTTGATTGAAGATGGTCGTCCTCTCTTTGGCGTTTTCAGTGTTGTGTCCACCAGATTAGAATATAAAGAACAAATGTATCAATTTATGTACATCTCAAATACCAGTCTGATTTATCACAAACAAGGTAAATAGCACAAATAGATCATTACCGTAATGAGAGAGGAAGCCAGCTGTGCTTGGAACTTTCTCATGTTCAGTATCTCCTTCTTTGATATCCTGAGAGCATAGGCTGTGCTGCTTGTAGAGGAGCCAGGTGTTGACCACAGCAAGGGTGATTGTGTGCCAGAAGATGTACATGTACCACCGCCAGGATTTCAGTGCATACTTGTGTTTTGCTGTAAATGAGTCCAACAAATCCACACCTCCCATGTATTTATTGTAGATGCCCACAATGGAAGCCTTTCTAACGTCAATGTAGGTTTTGGCGGCTTTGTCTCAGTGTTGAATCTCCTGAACAGGTTCTGGTCCAGCGAAGGATGACACAAGTGTCACCGCCCTGTTGTCGTACCATTTGACAGCACAGATGTTGTTTCCCCTCCACTCTGTGGTCAAAGCTTCCTCTGCCCTTCTTCTTCAAGCTCTTCACATGTAAAGATTACAGTTGGGTAGATGCACTTCAAGTTCAAGAGTCTTTATTGTCATTTATGCTCACACATAACGAAATTTTGCATGAGACTCTCAGCTTTAAACATTATCAAGAGCAGTAAATAACAAACAATTTTATAAACACAAGCAATTATTATTTTAAAATTGCTTGCCTGGCTGTTCCCACATAATGGATTCCTTGCTCAAGGAGCTTCACTACCAGTGGAACGGAGGTGAAGTAGTTGTCTGCCTAGATCTTGTTGTGTTGACCCTTTGGAAATGTGGAGGCAAGCTTCATTACAACATCACCTGACAATCCAAGTTCAGATTTGACTCGTACTTCATTGTTGCTCCCTTGGTAAACATCAAAGTCAAGCATCATGCTAGAGATTCCAGCTTTCACCCATACTTTAAAGCCCCATGAGCGTAGATTACCTTGCATATACTTCTTGATGCTGCTGAACTTCCCGTTGAAGGGTATCATCATCTTGTCCATGGAATGTGCTCTTCTGGTACCACCTGCAGGTAGTTTTCTCTGAGTGAATCCAGAGTTTGTCCCTCTTTTCAGTCTCTGGCATGGTTAAATTGTTTACAAAATGTAATGTTCCATCCTCAGGAACATGCCCAATGCGGCCTGTATTTCTTTTGTATTAGTGTTGACTGATCTTTCGTCATTTTGAATGCTGTACTCATTCGTATTTGTTGCCAGAGCTTGAACCAAATCTTCTGACACAAACTTTTGGAAGTATTGCAGGGGTGTGTGGAGGGAGGTGACATCATCTGTGAGAGCTTGACCAGAAAAATCAGTGACGTTTGTCATGTGGCATGATGTATTTCTTTGATTGCCCGGGCTCAATATTCACATTAGCTGGACAATCGGTAGGTTCTTGGTTTTCTTTGTCCACAGAGACATCAATATCTGATTCTTCATCACTTGCATCAGTGTCAAAATCTATGTCCACATCACTTTCTCCTTTTTGGATGATGGCAATTACATTGTGCTCATTGTACCGAGGATTTCTCCTTGCTGGTGGCATTCTGAAATGAAAAAGATAAAATTGAAACAAATGTACATTGTATATACAAATAGCACACATGCCTCATTATGACGTGTTCACACTTTGGACTGAAGCAGCCTATTCACACATCTCACCGGTCACACTATACTTAATGGCTCACCTATAGTAGACTGTGATTGTAATCCTTACAGGAATGCATTCAGCGTCCAGTTTACAACAAAATCTAACAGTGATGAACATTTACACCTGTGCCAGAACAAAGCACCAGTAGCATCCCGCACAACTTGGATGATTGGCCAGGTGTGGCCAGGTGTCTCTTCCAAAAGAGATCTTGGATCTCAATGGGACAGACCTGGTTAAATAAATGTTATAGGCCTAATGATAATAATCACTTTGACTATAAATTGATAAGAACATTTAGTTTATCAGATTTGCACAAACAGAATTTCTTTGTTAGAAAGTCCTGCAGAATGTGATAGCAAATTATAATGTTTAGATATGGCAATATATATTTCAACTTTAGTCTATAATACAGTATAGAATATGTAATCCGATATAAAGCTAAAGGGTATAATGTTTAAATCATGTATAATTTGTTGTGAACATTTTCATTTAAGTTCCCCTCAAGATGTTCCTCTTAAATACAGGGCAATTATGACTGCCACTCTCATCCAACATTGTAATATTGCAACATTTATAAAACAAGCTCTAAACAAAATGTAGGGCATATTTTCAACATTTACTGTATATGTCCTTGTTCTAGACACTGTAATAAACACAGAAAAACATATTCCAAGCATTTTACTTACTTGAAGATGAATCAAGTCCAGTAAATCAAAGGGATGTTGCTTGATCAGAAAGTTGTAGGATGTGTCACTTCTTGACTTAAGGGTGGGCTTTGTATACAAATCCTGGATCCAATTACATGGTGGGAATAAAATGTAGGACCCACAGATCATATTGATGTGGTTGTATAAACAAACAAACAATAAAAAAAAGACAAAAGGGGTTTTGGGGAATAACCACAATTGTTGTAATTCTGAAACAGTGGGTCTTACAGGGTTAAGTAAGATTAAAATTTCTTTATAAAAGAAAACCTACAATGTTTTGTGTTTTTGCCTACATAGGAAAACAAACGGCCGTCAAAAGAAGCTGGACCCCAGACGAGTGTGCTGCAGTGGACACACATTTGAGGAGATTTATTGTAATGAATCAAGTTCCTGGTAAAGAAGAGTGTCAGGGCTGTATTACTGCAGAACCTCAAGCTCTCAGAAACAGAGACTGGAAAGCAGTTAAATATTATGTTAAAAATCGCATTACAGCCCTGAGAAGAAAAGTCTAGTGTGAAAGCACCTAATGGAACTGAGGTAAAACCAAAACATTAGAGGTAGGATCTTAAAATGTTTTGTCTTTGGTTGTGTTCTGTTGTAACCTTTTTGTTGTTGTTGTTGTTGTAGGGGTTTGCTCAGGTTTTATGGCTGTCCAGTGGCCTACAAATATACACATTTCACAGTTCTTATTTAATTTTATTTTTAATTTGATGGATGTAGGATGGATGTTGGATGTGTGGATGTTGGATGGATATTGAATAGATGTTTGATAGATAGATGGATGGATGGATGTTGGATGGATGGATGTTCGAGAGATGGATGGATGTAGGATAGATGATGGATGTTTGATGGATGTAGGGTAGATGTTTGATAGCTGAATGTTGGATGGATGTAGGGTAGATGATGGCTGGATGGATGTTGGATGGATGTAGGGTAGATGTTGGATGGATGGATGTTGGATGGATGTAGGGTAGATGTTGGATGGATGGATGTAGGGTAGATGATGGCTGGATGGATGTTGGATGGATGTAGGGTAGATGTTGGATGGATGGATGTAGGGTAGATGTTGGATGGATGGATGTAGGGTAGATGATGGCTGGATGGATGTAGGGTAGATGATGGCTGGATGGATGTAGGGTAGATGATGGCTGGATGGATGTAGGGTAGATGTTGGATGGATGGATGTTGGATGGATAGATGTAGGGTAGATGTTGGATGGATGTAGGGTAGATGTTGGATGGATGAATGTTGGATGGAGGTAGGGTAGATGTTGGATGGATGGATGTTGGATGGATGTAGGGTAGATGTTGGATGGATGGATGTTGGATGGATGTAGGGTAGATGTTGGATGGATGGATGTTGGATGGATGTAGGGTAGATGTTGGATGGATGGATGTAGGGTAGCTGTTGGATGGATGGATGTTGGATGGATGTAGGGTAGATGTTGGATGTATGGATGTTGGATGGATGTAGGGTAGATGTTGGATGGATGGATGTAGGGTAGATGTTGGATGGATGGATGTTGGATGGATGTAGGGTAGATGTTGGATGGATGGATGTAGGGTAGATGTTGGATGGATGGATGTAGGGTAGATGTTGGATGGATGGATGTTGGATGGATGTAGGGTAGATGATGGCTGGATGGATGTTGGATGGATGTAGGGTAGATATTGGATGGATGGATGTAGGGTAGATGTTGGATGGATGGATGTAGGGTAGATGATGGCTGGGTGGATGTTGGATGGATGTAGGGTAGATGTTGGATGGATGTAGGGTAGATGATGGCTGGATGGATGTGGGGTAGATGTTGGATGGATGGATGTTGGATGGATGTAGGGTAGATGTTGGATGGATGTAGGGTAGATGATGGCTGGATGGATGGATGTTGACCAGATGTTGGATATATGGATGGATGGATGGATCTTGAATAGATGTTGGATATATGGATGGATGGATGGATCTTGAATAGATGTTGGATATATGGATGGATGGATGTTGAACAGATGTTGGATATATGGATGGATGGATGGATGGATGTTGACCAGATGTTGGATATATGGATGGATGGATGTTGAACAGATGTTGGATATATGGATGGATGTTGTATGTGTGGATGTTGGATGGATATTGATATATTCTTATTTATTTTAATGTTTTTTTTATTTATTTATTTTAGGGCCTGAACACTGAAAGTGTGTGGGGCATATGTTAAATATTTCAAAGGATTTTTCATTTCTTTAAATATCTCTGTATCATGATTTCAAAATTTGAGGCTTCACTGGAAAGAACAACTTGTTAACATGACATTATGGATGCAGTCCAATGAAACATATAATTTCAATGCCTATATAAGAGAAACTGTTGGGTTTACATAAAAGTTCAGGCTGATGTTGTTCAAACATTGAGTGCAGATTGTACAGATCTCTAGACATTAAATTAATAATTTGTTTTAATCATTTCATAAAAAGTTTATTGACTGACAACTGTGTGGCATAAACTGTGTCATTACAATAAAATTGGTCATTTCAGTTTTGTCATAAAACTGTCTTTGAAGCTGTATGTCTTGTAATCTGTAAAGGCAGATGGAAAGTTTCACATATATACATAATTACTCATTACAAAAATAACTATTTTAGTCCACAATAAGGAAACTGTGAGTAATAATAAAGGCTGGTGTCAGCAGCTGCAGATAGTGACCTTGGGCCCCATTAACATATAAAAAATTGGTATGTATGTGTGTATGTGGGCGGACCCCACAAGTCGGCAATCCTAGAAACGATCCCCACAAGGGGCCAAATACCTTTTTCGACAAAACTTTAGAAATTTGTCAAATTGAAGTGATATTAATGATTGAGATTTTTTTTAGATCTAATGTTGTTTTTTACAGCAGTGTAGGACCACTGGAAAGGGTGGATCCCACAACGCATAAAAAAACTGGTGGGCCCCATGAGGGGGCCTGCGCAAGAATGTGTGTGTGTGTGTGAGTGTGTGTGTGTGTGAGGGTGTGTGTGTGTGTGTGAGAGTGTGTGTGTGTGTGTGTGTGTGTGTGTTTGTGTTTGTGTGTGCGTGTGTGTGAGGGTGTGTGTGTCTGTGAGAGTGTGTGTGTGTGTGTGTGAGGGTATCAATCTCACGAACTACCGGTTTTCTGCCAATGCGTTAATATTCAGCCTATTATGATAATGCTGTATATAAAAATGTGAAAAAGAAAGAAGCTTTTAATAAATGTTTTTTAACGTGTGTGAATAAATCCAAACACCCCGTGACAGATTTAAGTTTCACTTTCAATCCGTGACCGACAGAGGAGCGTCTTGGCGGCAAGGATTTAAATCTTTAACAATGTCTGGGATAAGAAACTCTAAAGTGTGGATGTACACCATCAGAAGGATATTCTCCAAGGCTGGATTCAGCATCAGGAAAAGTGATCGCACTTCTGCCGGCCAACGTTAACTAGTTGGTTTTCCACGGGACATTCTAAAACGCTAAACGTGAAAAAAGCTTTTAAAACGCTTGAAAGGCACTTTAACGTGGCTTACTGTACACAGTACACACTTTATTAAGACACCATACCATGTGCAGATAAGCAGATGAACCCAGAATATGAACGCAATGCCTTCCTCCTATAGTAAAGCGTTTTCTTTACATAATTTGATATTTTAATTTAAAGCTCCAATATGTAGGAATTTTGTAATCAAATTTCCAAAAATAACTTGCACAGTGTGATATATTTCCTCCAGTTGTGTACTTACAATATCTCAAAAGTCTCCAAAGATTTTTTATTTCAGAGAAATTCCGATTTTAAATAACTGGCCGTCCCGGAAAAGAAATGTCGCGCCTCAGTGACGCAATGTCCGCTCTATCCTTTTTTCCGGGTGTGGACCATGTGATCGGATATTCCACCACACCGGATTTTTTTTTTTTTTTTTTTTACAACAACTTTATTGAGGTTTTTTTCTTATCACAATAAACAATAAAGACGTCTGACAAAGAATAAAAAAAAGAATAAAATAAAAAATATGACCCACCACACCGGAATATCGCATGGTCAAATGCGGAAGTGGTGGTTAAAGCGTTATAGCCATAGACTGTATGGTTATAGCTGTTATGGATCACGAACTCTTTGGCGAGTATTGAAGTGCCAACAAAACGTAAGCGTCCATACACTCGGAGTGTGACTGTGTGACAAACGGAGGAATAAAACCCGGATAAATATCGGCAGGCGTTTTCGAGATGGAGATCGAGAGCTGCGCGACAATCTTGGACTTGACAGAGACTCTCTCGCGAGTGTATTGAGACAGGTAAGACATGCAACTGTCAATAATAGCACTTATAAACAAAGTTATATTGCTCTTTGCACTTCGGTAAGGCTTTTTATCACGTGTGGTGACCGAGATTATGCAGTACAATTAAATACAATCGGTTATGATGTTAAAAAAATATATTTAGTCATTACTTGCAAATGTTCGTTCAAATTTACTTTTAGATATTGGTTTAAACACGTTAAACAACACGGCATTAACCATAAAAACGTAAAACTGCACAACATTAACCAAACAAATCATTTGACAAATAGCTGTATGTTGTAACGGGATAATATAGCATAACATTTCACGTTCCTTGCAGTTCTACCAGAAAGACTCGGGAGAATTAATACTGTAACAATAACATTTATTTAGGAGCTCAGCAAGCAATCAGGTTCTTTGGCGTAGGCCCCGTTCATAACTCGCATTCAGAGGGTACTGAATCTGCGAGTCCCGCCTGAAGACGAAGGCGGGGGCGCCGCTCACCCCCCGGCGGAGTAAGGAAAGGGGCCGTCTGGTGGTGGTGGGGTGGATGGAGGAAAAGACATCTGAAGTCTTCAGGATGGAAGGGATAGCCTGACTGATGGTGTTGGGGTTGATAGAGGGAGGACCCGGCTTGGTTGAGTAGAGGAGTTGGAGGAAAGATCCCATCTTGGTGGAGGCGGGGAGGATGGAGGTACTGGAGTGACAGCATCTGCGAACTCAGACATGTGTAAGCGCTGCCCTTTTAAGCTACAGTAAGTGATATAATTGGATAGATGAGGAGGTAATTAATGACGCGAACGATTGAGTCTTCCTGGCAGAACTTGCGCTAGCTTCATTTCATTAATTATGATGACATAAAATAATACGATCAGACATACAGGTAATACAAAAACGAATAAATTACCTCATCCGTGATCATGATTCATTAATTCCATGTAGATATATCGCTAGATGGTGAAAACGCATTAAAAACGACATCTCCCATCGTCACCTCCTTCATAGCGTCATCAAGCTTCGCCTTTGTTATTGTTGGAAACTGCGCCCTCTTGTGGTCAAATACCAAAGTCACATACTGGAGCTTTAACTATTTTAGGAGATTAAGTTGTTAAAGGTACAATTATGCAATATTTTTTTGCCGCTAGAGGGCGCTACATTCCAAACAACAACAACGGCGTAGCTTGATGACGATGTGAAGGAGCGTGGAATGATGGGAACTGTCGTTTTAAATTCCACCGTGGATGTAAATCAGTCAGACGGGAATCGAAAAATCATGTTCATGGATGGGGTAAAGTTCTATTTTTATAAATGTTGCGTTTAATGACATGCTTTTTGTGGCGAGGGGGGTGTGGTTCAGCGCGGTCTGTAACGGGGGAGAGAGAGAAACGAGACGAGCGGGACGCAAGTAGGTCTACATTTACATTTACATTTAAGCCCAATTTATACTTCTGCGTCGACCTTACGCTGTAGCTACGTCGTAGGCTGTGTGTAGCGCGCGTACCCTTCGGCGTACCCTGACGTGCACCTCTCCAAAAATGTAACAACGCGTCAACTCTACGCGGACACAAGCGCTGTGATTGGTCTGCAAGGACCGCTCCCTCGGGTTTCACATGCTCCTCTGCGCGCGTGAACGCGGACAACGACGCAGAACTATAAATAAAAACCAACGCGTTGCCTACAGCGTAGAGGCTCCGGTGTAGGTCCGACGCAGAAGTATAAATTGGCCTTTAGTCATTTAGCAGACGCTTTTATCCAAAGCGACTTATAAATCAGGACTAGATTAAGCGAGTCATCATGAAGAGGCAAAAACATAAACAACGCAAGAAGTGCTCAAGATACGAAGTTCAGGCATTATTCAGAGATAGGTCTGTAATTTTCTACAAGTGATGTGTTTAGCAAATGGTCATGTGCAAATGACGAACACCAGTCTTATTGCAGTATTATTGGCGTGGAGAGACCGATTATAAGCCGCGCGTTGGAACGAGAGAGAGACTGGAGAGAAAAGTGGACGCAGAGAAAGAAAACCGGTGGATCCGAGCTCTCATTTTTGAACTGTTTTGTGCCGTCGCGGTTGCCACGGTGAATGCGCGTTGTGCGCGACTTTTGTTTGTTTTGTTTTGTTTTATTTTAATAAAGTACGATTCCCAGTCACGCCGACCCCTGTCTTCTTCTTCCTTCCTGACTCTTGAACCTCATCACACTTTTATTTCATTAAAATGAATTAACAGCAATAAAAGTAAGGTTTAATACTACATTGGTTATCATAGATGTTGTATGTCGAATTCATTGTTGTGATAACGCGGCGCAGTTTTACGTGTTCTAAACAATTGTTGTAAAAGTACATTCGAACATACCCACATCATTTGCCAAAATACTGATTAATCTTTATGTATAACACATGCTATATTTATTTACATTGCCATAAACACCAGATAAACAATGTCAATAAACTAATGTTAAACACAAATCTGAAGCAATAATACTTTCCTTACATAAACATAACCGAATGCTACATGTGGAAAATATAAAATTGAGCATGCTTTGTCGACAGAACCAGCTGCAATCAGTAAAGAATAATTGTGTTCCATAACGACTGCACGAACAAGCTAACGTTTGTTGCTTGATAGACGCTACAACTACAACTTCCACATTTGTCCAGGACTCCACCAGAGATGTCTAATCCGTAGACGGGCTCTGACTCCACGCAGTACGAGCGGAAACCGAGGGTAACGTGGATATGACGCCATTGACTGGCGACTCCCAGAATACCCAGACTCCCTGGCGACTCCCAACTCCCCCCTGCTCTAACGCCCCGTTTCCTTGGCTAAAATCGCAATTTTCTCATGATTTAAAAATAGTTGGAAACATTTGGGATCTTGTAAGTAATCAACTTAACAAAATATATAACACTGGCCTTGAGATTTAGGGATATTTTAATGCAAAATTCTTACATATTGTACCTTTAAACGTTTTTCACGTTAAGTGTTTTAGAATGTATTTTATCCGCGTGCACAAAGACTCCAGCCGGCCACAGAGTGAAAGACTGGGTTTGTTCTCTCGATCAGGGGTGGGTTTCCCGAAAGCATCGTTGGCCAACTATGGTCGCAAGTTCTGTCGTTACCAATAGAGTTCAATGGACATTGCGATGAACTTGCGACCATAGTTGGCCAACGATGCTTTCGGGAAACGCACCCCAGGTATCGGGTACAAGTGATTTAACACTTTTCAGCCGCTTGTAATTAGATGTTTGGATGCTGTGAACATGTTTAGCTAAAGACTGCCACTCCGGTTTAGCATTTATTGTTGTTTCTGTAGTTAAAAAGACAAAGTAGAAAATTCTGGCTATTATCGTTATTTTAATAATATCTTTATTTTAATTTTATTTATTGATCTGTCAGGGTTATCTAACTATTTGTGGCTTGTGTTTTGAATTTATGTTCCCCTGCACTTTAGGAATTTTGCACACATTTGCTCCTCATCTTGTGACTTGATTCTGATTTATTTCGTTTTGTATTTTTATTTATTAGAAAGGTATATTCTTTTCTAATTTAATTTAGTAAATGAATTGTTTATGTTTTCGGTGCATCAATGTTGTGCTGTACTTTAACCGATTTAATTTGATTTGCATGTGAAATGCAAATCCTGACTGCAGTGTGGCCTTTCTGGAGTTATTTATGTTATTGCTTAGTTTTATTGATCCAAAATGTTTTTATAAATTTTCTTCTTTGTGTGATTTTCTGTACATCGCGGCTTTGAAATGTTAAATACCAGCAGACAAGCTAATCCAGCACAAATTACATCATAAAAAGTCACCAAAATGAAGTATTTTCACCTCATAATTAAATACAAAATGAGGGTGAAAACTGCACAAAGGTTAAGAAAGATAGTATTTTATCAGATCAATTAATAATTCTAGATACCTTATTATTCGAATTGTTTAGATTTTTAGATGCACATTAGCTTATTTTTCATTAACTGGTTAAAATTTACAACAGCGCATAAAAATGTGTTCTGAGTTTCACATACACAAAACGCAGACAGACTGAATGAACTTATAAACACTTTACACGGAGGGAAGATGAGAAGAAAATGCCATCAAAACATCAAAAGGCAGTCAGTTTCCTTCAGAGATGCATTCATAGAGTTCATTCATACTTTAGTTCATATAATTTCCCTCAGCACTCGGTTGTAAAGGTTGTAAATCCTCTCTCACTTTCCGCCATTTTTTTCAAACAGAACGAAACTTACGCTGCAAGTCTGTGTTTAAAACCAGACAGTATTTACCAGTGTAAAAACCAGAGTTTTGCAAATCCGGGAAATCAAATACGGTGGAGATTGTGTGGTGGTTTATCGTCAAACTGGTAACTGTTTAATCCCAAACCCTCAAGATAGAGTGAGTTTGGCGACTCCTCGTAAATCTTTAGCGACCCCCAGGCTGGGAAACACTGGCTTAAAGCACCAACATATCCTGGAGAGTTCTTTAGAAATAGGCCTAAATAAAACAATCAAATGTAAAATAATATAAAATGTGTTCTGCTTTTCATTCGATTGCTTCCTGTATAGGCACCACTGCGCGCAATTTGAGGCAATATGTTAATATAATCATCTCTTAATTCCACATGTTCTTAAAACAGTGAATTGCTGTTTCAGTTTAATATTTAAACGTATCATTTCATTGTTTCCATCATTTCAACTTTTAACTGGAATGCAACAACTGTACACAATCACACCAGCTTAACTCACTCGCTCGTTTCTCTCTACCCGCCCTTTTCCGAACTCACCGCCTTAAAACAGCAATTTCACAACAATTATTAAGAGTCTGTGCGCTACAGTACTTTGATTATGGTTGCACTTGCACTTATTGTTTGCACTTAATGAGACTAGGAGAAAACTTATTTATTTGTATTATTTATACTGTTTTTATTTCCATGTTTAGTTTGTGGAAAGGAGTTCAATCAGGAGGTCACACACAGCCTCAAGCAGAAGTTCTGGAAGCTCATAATTCATGTACAGTAAGGTCTGAAGAGACTCATGTGAAATCATACAGGAGAAAAGCTAGTCAGTTGAGTTTGTGGCAAAACCTCATACAGTGCTTGTAACTAAATCGTTTGATTAATCAGTATCTAAGAGCAGCATCTGTGGATTATGCGTTATATTTATAAGCATTTAAATTGTCACATGTTGCAAATGCAAAATTAAGAAACGTGAATGTGAACTGAATTCGCAGTCGCGTTTCGAACGCATTGATCAATATGCTTGCGTAGACTTCAGTAAAAATGTAGTGGCTAAATTAACAATAAATACAGCTTTTACTTCTGAAGTTTCCAAAGAGCACAGCAGTAATGACTTAATTAACTTCTTTACTTATAAGATTGATAATATCAGGGAGAAAATGATAACTATGCAACCGTCTACTACAGTATCGCATTAGACAGTGCATTGTAGTCTCCCTGAGGAAAAAAATCCATTCATTCATTGCTATAGGAGAGGAAGAATTTACTAAACTCGTTAAATTATCTACATCAACAACATGTATGTTAGACCCTATACCGACTAAGCTACTGAAAGAGATGCTTCCAGAGGTCATAGATCCTCTTCTTAAAATCATTAAAGGGGTGGTTGATTATGATTTCACTTCTCTAACTTTAGTTAGTGTGTAATGTTGCTGTTTGAGCATAAACAACATCTGCAAAGTTACAACGCTCAAAGTTCAAAGCAAAGGAGGTTATTTGCTTTTAAAGGGGGGGATAGGCCTTTCTTTTTATAAAAGAAAGATAGGCTGTACCGAGTCTTTCCGGAAAAAAAACGAGCGGCCGGGGGCGGGCCGTGTGGGCGGTGTGCTATAGCTGTGCTAACCGAGCTAACAACAACACAGAGAGACATTTGAAGCAGTTTACTCACCGCATTACGACAGCGAACCTTTATCATTGTGACTGCTCGATCGTTAAGCATTAGAAGATCTGCAAATCCGTCAATCTGGGCTTTGTTTATAAAACAATCATCGTGGAAATGCAGGGAACAAAGAGTCTTGCACAACCTCTGTTGATGCTTCTAAAAAACAAACTCCATCCACTGTTCCCTTAACGCTGGGTTCTTTGGGAATCTGTGCAGGGTTGTCTTGCCCTGGCAACCAAAAACCCACTTCTTTGGTGACATTGACTTCCCTAAAAGCCGAGCATAGCGCTTTGAGGTAACGTACTGCTTTCGCTCTCTTCTCGCTCTGGTCTACGAGTGCGCGCGCGGCCGCGGAGAAGTGCCCTTAGGATCCGTATAAGGAAATTCCGCCCTATCTTACGTAAGACAGAGCCATACATACTCGAAAAAAACTTTCCGAAACTTGTGACAAACCGGAAGGAGTATTTTTGGAACAAAAATACTCCTTCAAACGTACAACTTAACTTTTGAAACTTTGTCCATGTTTAGCATGGGAATCCAACTCTTTAACAGTGTAAAAAACTCAGTATGTATGAAACAGCAATTCACCCCCCCTTTAAAGAAAAGGACTACAACAAACGGCTGGTTGGGACTACACGACATTCCTCCCGGGTTAGTGACATCACTAACCCTAGAATTTACATAAACCCCGCCCCTGGGAACACACTGTCCATGTTGAGAAGAGGAAAAGTTGTTGTATAAGAGTACATTTGTGAGTCAGCTCAAACTGTAGCATCCACCTTTTCACATGCAATAGAAAGTCACTCTGTGTGCATCTCACAACAGTTCCTATATGAGCGATTTATAGATTTATCATGAAAGAATATCTTAATTGAAGGTAGTTAACTCCACATCAGCAACATAAATTCATCAACTAACCATTCAGAGACGTCCTGTTGCATTCTACATGTTGTCATTTCTTCTTGAGTCTCTCCATCTTTGTCTGACTCCATTTTAACATTAAAGGCAGAACAGTTTCTGTCATTTTAGTGTGTCTGCGTGAGGTAATAGCAGCTGCTAACACACACAAGCTCTTGAAACCCCGCCCTCTGCAGCAGCTCATTTGCATTTAAAGGGCCAGGAACAAAACGGTGCGTTTTTGCAAACCCTCAAAAAGTGACAACTTTAACTTATAAAAATATCTGTGGGGTATTTTGCGCTAAAACTTCACACACACACTCTGGGGACATCATAGATATATTTTACATCTTGTGAAAAGGGCATTTTACCACCCCCTTAAATTCATCTTTCTCTCTAGGATATGTACCGAAAACTTTTAAGCTGGCTATGATTAAACCTCTTATAAAAAAAAATGCTACTTGATTATAGAGAATGAGTCAATTACAGGCCAATCTCAAATCTACCCTTTTTGTCAAAGATAGGCTACAAAAAAGGCAGTATCCACACAACTATGTTCCTTTTTAGAAAGAAATGATATCTGTGAGGATTTCCAGTCAGGATTTAGCACTGAGACTGCTCTCATTAGAGTCACAAATGATTTGCTCTTATCATCCGATCGTGGTTGTGTCTCTCTATTAGTATTACTCGATCTAAGTGCTGTATTTGATACCATTGACCACAACATTCTTTTAAATAGACTCAAAAATTATGTTGGCATTAGTGGTTTAGCACTAGCATGGTTTAAATCATACTTATCTGACCGTTATCAGTTTGTAGCAGTAAATGAAGAGATGTCTCATCGATCACAAGTTCAGTATGGCGTACCACAAGGCTCAGTACTAGGACTGTTGCTGTTCACTCTGTACATGCTACCCTAAGGAGATATCATTAGGAAGCATGGGATTAGTTTTCACTGTAATGCCGAAGATACCCAGCTCTATATCTCTTCACGCCCCAATGAAACATGGCAATTCAAGAAATTAACAGAATGCATATCTTATATAAAAATTTGGATGACTAGTAATTTATTATTTCTTAATTTCTCAGATTTTCTAATGACTGGACCAAAAACCTCTGTACATACTAACCTAGAAAACTGTCTAACACTCGATGGCTGCTCTGTCAAGTCTTTGTCGTCGGTTAGGAACCTGGGTGTGCTCTTTGATACCAATCTTTCATTTGAAAGTCACGTGTCTAGTATCTGTAAAGCTGCATTCTTCTATTTTAAAAATATATCTAAATTACGTCATATGCTCTCATTGACAAAAACAGAAGAACAGTTAGTCCATGCGTTCATGACCTCAAGGCTAGATTATTGTAATGCTCTACTGGGTGGTTGCCCTGCACGCTTAATTAATAAATTACAGCTGGTTCAAAACGCAGCAGCTCGAGTTCTTACCAGAACCAGGAAGTATGACCATATTAGCCCGGTTCTGTCAACACTGCATTGGCTCCCTATTAAACATTGTATACATTTTTAAATATTGCTGATTACTTTCAAAGCACTAAATGGTTACTAAAATGGCACTAAACTCCGCAGTGCTTGAGCGAGCTCTTAACGCATTATAGTCCTTCACGTCTATTGCAATCTCAAAATTCCGGCCAGTTGATAATACCTAGATTATCATAATCGACTGCTGGCGGTAGATCCTTCTCCTATTTAGCACCAAAACTCTGGAACAGTCTTCCTACCATTGTCCGGGAAGCAGACACACTCTGTCAGTTCAAAGCTAGACAAAAAACACATCTCTTTAACCTATACATTCTTATTAAACACAAATCAGTTAAATGATTATTAGGCTGCATAAATTAGGTCAGACGGAACCGGGAACACTTCCTATAACACCAAATGTACTCGTTACATCTTAAGAAGAATGGCATCTATGCTAATGTTAGTCTTTCTGTTTATTCTGAGGTTTACTGTAGTCAGCCGGATCCGGGCCGTATCCAGATCAGATGGAGGACCTGCGCCTAGACACGACCACAACGCATCCCTGAAGTGTCAGCAGAGATTGTGCCAACTAGACTCTCTCCTGTGAAGGCCTCATTAGCCGCGTTTCCATTACAGATTTGCGCAAATGTTTTGCGCTATTATCTAAATATCGATAAAAAACTATTGCGAAATGACGGCGTTTCCATTAACCGATGTTATGCGACTAAAACGTCCTTTTTTCTCTCGCGATAAGTCATTCCAAAAATCACGGCAACTGACGTTGGTTTATAACATATCACAGCCAACGCATTAGACATTATTATTATTAATGGAAGGAGTACGTGGCGTGTTATCCAAGCATCAGGGAAAGACCCTTATAATGCGAACGACACATGGAGTTTCTGGGTGTTTCGCCCTCATTTCTGCTCCGAGGTTTTGATTGTGGCATTTCTTTGAGATTTAGAATCCAGTATTCCTATAGTCTAATTATTATTATTTTTTTAATGAATTTAATAAAGAACTCTGTCTCGTATTCTGTCCAAACGATCCATGTAGGCTATTTTGTGTCCATTCGTTTTTCCTTTTTTAACCCGTAGTTGAAAAACGAAAAATGAACGGTTGTTGTCTTTTTAAAACGCAAAGTTGAACACCAAAATTTTAATTTGAACTGGCTACACCAACTGCTGCGCAAAAAAAAGTAAATATCGAAGAATTTTCAGATTTTTGTTTATGACTTTTTGTCCCTTTATTAAACATTTAAAATAGTCACAAATTAATATGGAAAACATCTCGATTTTACTGGTTTTCTAAGGCCAAATTAGAACCTGGAATTGATGTTTTCCCGCAGTGCTGAATGAGAAGAGCCATTAATATTATTAATAAACTATTGTTTTGGCTAAAATCACATCTCCATCTCCGCTGTTAAGCAGATGCGCTTTTAGAGAGAAATGCACCTTTCATACGAATTACAAAATCAGAAGGTATTAGCTTTCGATTCGAATTTGTTCGTTTTAAAGTGGACATTTCAAGCTTTAGCCTATATTTTGTTTCAGTTCTCGCGCTCCAGTTTACGGAGATCATGAAAGTGCGTCTGATTGTTTTCTTTTACTTTACAAAAGCACAACGTTTTATTTTGTTATTGTGAGTTTACACAAATAAAAGTAGTTGAGAATAATGTATTATTATTTTCTGTATGGCCAGAAATGATAGAGTATTTTTAAGTTGTTTCCACTGTTGATAGGAAAATGCAAGTGTTCACGCCCGCGCCTCTGTGCCATGCAGTGCGCGCTCCTCACGCTTTGTTCTTTTTTTGCATAAAAGCGTCTTCTAAATATAGCCTATTAAATGTTAAAATAAAATAATATAAAATAATTATTAGGCCTATTTGCGTAGCTATACATGGACCTCAAACACACCGCGTCTTCTAAGTCAGGTGACTGTAAATGCGCAAAAACTGTTTCCATTGCAGTTTTGCGAAATATTCCTTTTTCGAATTGCCTGAAAAACCACCTCATGAGAGCGTAAAAACTTTTTTGCGATAAACGGGAGTTTTTGCGAAATTGACGTGTTTCCATTGAGCGTATTTTTAATTCGCAATTTCAATTTGCGCAATTTGAAGGGTAATGGAAACGCGGCTATTGACACGACAGCCATTGGCTCTGATCCTCAACAAACCAGTCTCCATACCGGCATGATGACTCCGATCTTCAACCAGATGGAACTGGATAATATTCTGATTGTTCCAATCCAATCTAACTTCTGACCTATAATGCTGCTTGAATCATAATCATACACTGTTCGTTCGCTGACCAGAGGAGAACTGGCCCCCCGACTGAGCCTGGTTTCTCCCAAGGTTTTTTTGTCCATTCTGCCCTGATGGAGTTTTGGCTCCTTGCCACTGTCGCCTTTTTTCACCTTTGTTGCCATTGGCTTTTGGCTTGCTTAGCTGGGGACATTTAATTTTACATTTAATTTAGTATTCAACAATAATATCGATCTGCCTGCATTGACTGAATATTAGAACATATTAGATATTAATGCATATTAGAACTCAACCGAGCTGGACCATGACATCACGGTTTTCTCCAGAGTGGAAATATACATAAATAAACTAAATTAATACCTTTTTTACAACAAAAATGAAACATCACTGAACTTACTTAAAGGGATAATTCACTGCTGGAAAGATGAATGTGTATTTAAATTGGGTCATTTATGTAGTAGAAATGTGAAAAGCCAGAAAATGTATTTTTGGCTCATTTGGATGAAAGACATGAGGGAGGGAAGCGCGGTCATTCAGAAATACTACCGGGTTCAATTCTGATTTTTTGCTCATATGTGACACAGATCGGATGTTTTCTATAACCGTGTAAACAGGAAAAAACGCATGCGTTCGGATATTTTGAGATCGGTTTCAGGCCTCCATTTGTGGAAATAAATCAGATATGTGCCAATGCGACTATCATGTAAACAGACAGATCCGATTTTTTGAGGCATTAGGCTACATATCCGCGGTTTAATGATGAGAGAAACCCTGACACGCATCTGCAAAGGGACGGATGGCCCGATGAAACGTTGTGTCGTCGTAGGAGAGGAATGTGGACACACGTTGACACAACATATCAAAGGTTGGCTTGCTCATCCTAAAATTTTAGACCCGTTTACGCCAAAAATAGTTTTTGAGTGCATATGATACGCAGTTTTCACGTGCATATGATATTTACTTTATGGCGTGTAATACACACGCACTCCACACCCCTAATCGTACACAAGGGGTTTACAGTGCATATCTGCATGCAAAAACTATTTTTGGCGTATAAATTGCACGAGAAATAAAATTTGTGGTATAGATACACACTTTCATGAGATCGTGTTGTATGTTCCCACCAGTCCTGAGATCTCTCTCGCACACAATAACTGAAGCATATGTGCAGGCTGCAATGATGGCCCTTTTCTTCCTCCGCCTCAAAATCATGGTGATAGTTGGCGAACTTCGCATAAGCTACCATATTTTCCGGACTATAAGTCGCATCAGTCAAAAAATGCATCATGAAGAGGACAAAAATACATATATAAGTCGCACTGGACTATAAGCGCATTTATTTAGACATTTATTTCACAAAATCCAAGACCAAGAACAGACATTTAATCTGGAAAGGCAAGTTATTCAACTACACAATAGCACACAGAACAACAGGCTGAATAGGTGTCCGGTATGTTAACGTAACACATTAACTAGGGCTGTAACGATATGCGATATGAAACCGAAATCGCGACACACAGATCCACAAACTTGTGTTGCGGTGTGAGGCAGAGAGAGACACCCCTTCCACTCCCAGAGTTATCCTTCCCGTCCAGATCCAATGCTACCACATCTTTAAATTACTAATAGTATTATTTTAAGTTAACATTATAAAATACGTAGACCTACACCACAAAACTAGTTGAGGATAAATTCTTTAAAATTGGGCAATTCCAGCGTTATGGACGTGACATTTGCAGTCAAAACTTGAAATATAAATTCTCAGAAAATGCATTTAATACCAATATATTGAAACGTCTGTTTATAAATCCATATTCCCTTAATAAAGGGACATTAGAAAATATCTCTACATGTGTTTTATATTTAATATGAGGAAAATACACACGCGTTACGGACACAAAAAAATCTTTAACTTTTAGGTGGCAAAATATTTTTTTAGTAATTCTGTGAAATACACTGCGCAAACCAAAAGTAATACTACCCACCGGATGAAGAAGGGTTGACTCTCCACAGAAAATAAAATATTTTTTATTTTTATTTTTTGTGTTCGCATTGAGGAAAAAACAGTGTTACAGATGGGACCGCTCTGAAACGGCACTAAAAGACTGCTTTGAAACGTTCACAGAGACCTCAAACAGAAAGCACAAAGCCTGTCTTTAAATTTAATTTTGTTTTGTATTAATTGTATCTTAATTTTAATATTTTTCATCAACTAATTGCCTGGATTTAATAAATAAGTAAATATAGTAGACAACAGATAATCCTGACACGGAGGCACCGGCATGTGAACTGGAGCTCATCTCATAAATGAACCGAAACTCAGCATATACGTTGGCCTACTTGCCTCACAGACCTGAGACACATATAGAAAGCTTGAAATGTCTACTTTTAAACAGTACAATTCAAAACGAAAGAAAAAAGACTGCTCTGCTCTCTGCTTATGTAATCTGTATGAAATGTGTATTTCTCTCTGGCGCGTTCACTATGGCGAATATCAGGAGTCAGTATGGTCAACTTCATCTTTGCAGCCGACACTGACGCAGAAAAAACACTTGTTTATTAATAAACAATTAAAATGTCTCCTTGCTATATTTGACATATTCATAATCATTACTTTTGCTGGTTCTTTGTGACAGCTTTTAGGTGCTTTATTGGCAGCGCCACCCTTACATGTTACATGAACGCGTCACCACCGCATCAGCACCGAAAGCTAGCATCAAGCATATTTCACGTTTGTCCATCTGTGTAAGAACCCCCTTTAAGCATGCGCAACGTTTCAGATAGTATGTCAAATGTAAACACATTAATCGGATATGGGGCAAGAAAGTGTAAACGGACAGTAAAAAAAAATCCGATATAGACAACAAACCAGATTTGGGCATCAAGACCTGCAGTGTAAACGAGGCTTGCTTTTCCCACATACTTGAGTATCTGCAATGAGCAGTTTGGATCCATCAGTTTGCCGGAGAGCAGCTTGACTCCTGGGTGATTGTAGCTCAGATCCAGCTCTCTCAGGTGTGATGGGTTTGAACTCAGAGCTGAAGACAAATAACCACAGCCTTCCTCTGTCACCATACAGCCAGACAACCTACAGGCACACAGTCAGATCATCTACAAAAACACACATGACTGGCAGACTGTAAATAATCTCTTATATGTTATTTTTTTCAATTTCAGCGGACACATCAATACAGAGACAGCATTCAGCATTCAACCCATCATGTCTACATCAGCATTATAACCCATCATGGAAATTCAAAACTCAAGCCAAATACAGATGTTTTGTGTTTTCCTCATTTTGACAGCAACTATGTACAAGAACAAGGGGAGCTATTACTTCTAATTCCTAAAAAAAAACATTACTTTACAGACCACTTATGCTTCAAGAAAAGTCAGTGCGAATTGGTTTTATATAATCATTAATTTTTTTTTCCATATTGAACAAATTTATTCTATCTGGGTTAGCTTTTCCATCACATATACAGTATATATATATATATATATATATATATATATATATATATATATATATATATATATATATATATATATATATATCATCAACTGTAAGTGGCTCTGGTTTTAGCCATTTCTTTGTAATAACTTTTTTACTGGCTGCCAGAAGAATTAACATCAGTTTTTTATCAATGTTATTCCACCCATCAAAAGAACTATATTAGCCAGATATAAACATTCACACTTGAAAGGAATCAACACCTCAAAAACAGCTTCCAAATTTCCTTCAATCCCTTGACATAACTGGGTTGATTTCTGACACTCCCCAAAAATATGATGATGGTTAGATTCCCTTTTCCCACATAATCTCCAACAGCTCATCTGTCCCTTTGTATCTTTTCTGTGCTGGTGTGGTAAATCTCTTATATATTCTTAAATACCTCAGAATCTGCAGCTTACAATTTGGCCGCTTCAGTCCATCAGAAATAATCTTCACTCCTGAATCCTGCAGGTCATTGTTCGTCAGGTCCAGCTCTCTCAGGTGTGAGGGGTTTGAACTCAGAGCTGAAGACACATAACCACAGCCTTCCTCTGTCAGCATACAGAGAGACAACCTACAGACACACACAGTCAGACCATCAACAAACACACATCAACATTATGACCGGCAGACTGTAAATTATATCTTGTATGTTCTTAAATACCTCAGAATCTGCAGCTTACAATTTGGCCGTTTCAGTCCTTCAGAAATAATCTTCACTCCTGAATCCTGCAGGTCATTGTTACTCAGGTCCAGCTCTCTCAGGTGTGAGGGGTTTGAACTCAGAGCTGACGACACATAACCACAGCCTTCCTCTGTCACCATACAGAGAGACAACCTACAGACACACACTGTCAGACCATCTACAAACACACATCAACATTATGACTGGCAGACTGTAAATAATCTCTCATATGTTCTTAAATACCTCAGAATCTGCAGCTTACAGTGTGGGCTCTTCAGTCCTTCAGAAATAATCTTCACTCCTGAATCCTGCAGGTCATTGTTACTCAGGTCCAGCTCTCTCAGGTGTGAGGGGTTTGAACTCAGAGCTGAAGACACATAACCACAGCCTTCCTCTGTCACCATACAGCCAGACAACCTACACACACACACAGTCAGATCATCTACAAACACACATCAACATTATGACCGGCAGACTGTAAATAATCTCTCATATGTTCTTAAATACCTCAGTATCTGCAGCTGACAGTGTGGGCTTTTCAGTCCATCAGAAATAATCTTCACTCCTGAATCCTGCAGGTCATTGTTACTCAGATCCAGCTCTCTCAGGACACAGTTTGAGGATTGTAGAGCTGATGACACAATTTCACAATCCTGACCAGTGAGATTACAGCCAACAAGACTAGAAGAGAGTAAATACAGCACAATAAGTTGGCGTTCAGAGTGCTTTTCTTTAACCCTCTGGGGTCTGGGGTGTTTTTGGGGTCCTTGAGATGTTCTGACATGCCCTGACATCTGTGCTTTTTTCAGTTGCTTATAAACATATTAATGGCAAAAAAAAATTACACACTATTTAGCACAAACAGGGCTACCATAATATGTGAGCAACAAGAATGTACATGTCTGCATTTTTGAGAGAATAATGTTTATGCGTGGTTATTGAAAAAACTAAAAATGAAAGTTTCTGAAATAAGGCCACAAAACACATACTAAATATGTGGCAATAAGACTTTTGACTAATGGATTTCATCGCCTAGTGTTTTTTCTTCAAAATGATATGAAAATCATCCTGCCTAATCATCCACAAAAAAACGATACATTGATTTTAGTTTTGTGAAACACTTTTAGTTTGGAAAGCCAATATGCGGATGGGGCGTAAACGCTCCAACAGCATCATGCATATGTGGTAGTTCACACCTGGTGAGACTACGTCCCTGCATACTTAATGAGCCATTCATTCAGGTGACGTGTCACCTATAGCTAACTTAAATATACAAGCTTCATAAAAATGATCATTCTAGGAGAAAATTTCAGATGGCATTTAGAGGCTTTTGCATCTGAACTCTTCATATATACACACACATATATATATGCATGCACATACATACTTTATAATCTTTTCAAAACTAGTCAACGTGTTTCAAAACTAAAGTATACATTTTATCATACGTATTTCAAAGTAAAGGATTCATTAGTTAGTTGATGACTTTATTTTTGACAAAACACATACAGTATATATTCCTCATCTCAGTATAGCAATAGAGTTTGCTAAAAGCTGTTTATTCAATACAGCAGTATTTGAAAATCGATCATATTTTGTAAAATTACATTTATATTTGCATTTATGTCAAAACCTAGACACTTTTAAACATCAAAAGGACATTTATTAATATGTATTCGTGTCAAAATGACAAATAAACAGATTTTCCTATTCAATTTTGCATGGAAACGCTTCCAAGACGCTTGCGTGTCGCGTGAAAAATAGGCGTCGGTTCTATTTCTAGAATGCACGCGTTTTCCACGCGGCTCGTGCCGCGCCTGAGACGCGCGTCTCACACAGGCAGTGTGCAAACTCTAAACTGTTAACATGGATGGGAGCCGAAATAAAAACGGACACGCCACGGAGCTGAGACGCTTACGCCACGCATTCAGTGTTTCACCGGCCTTATCCAGCGGATGTGGGCGTTTCACAGGTTTGTATGGATCGCCCCACATTTGCGTTTGAATAGCGCGGTCTCCGTAGGCGGAGTCACATTAAAACTTAATTAGCTGAGATGAGAACGACTGACATCTCTCTCTTTACATACATATTATATAAACTGTGAATATTTGTTTTTTATAAAAATTACTTCATTTGAAAGAAGATAATTCAAGCTTCATGCCTGTGTGACTGTATGCCTGTTTGACTGAGTATTCGCTGAGTTACAGTTCATTTTCGGACGCGTTTCAGAATTGACTTCACTGACGGAGAGTAGGCAGAACTCGCATCATGTTTATTTTTCTTTATTTGGCGAAAAGCACAACACTTTGTTTTTATTATGAGCATACACAAAAAAAATACACACTAAACAGGATCGATTGATGTATAACACAAGCATATAAGATAAAAATTAATTTTTTTTTTTTTTTTTTTTTTTGCACTCATACGAAAAAAAACGAGCCTATCGCGCCGGCGCGATAGCCGACCTCAGGGGGTTAAAGGGGCAGCAGTAGCACCTTAAAAACTAGAAAAACAGAGATAAATAATTGGCAATACAAAGATAAAATAAAATCAAATATTGTGAAATATGTGGTCGTTGTGGAGAAGTAGTCCACATTGGTGGATTAACAGCTTGACGGTCACTGACCATAGGGTTCCCTTGTCCAAAGCATAGCCTAGTTATTCCAAACTGAAGTAGTGTTCATAACAAAAATGTAAATATAAATATATATATATATATATATATATATATATATATATATAAAAATTCAAGTAGATAAAGGATTGCCAAGATATAATGTAGAATGAATCTGTTTCATATGGAGTTGGGACGTGAGGTCAAAGACTGTCACTTTCGGCTCTGGCCACATCCCCAGGTGAAGTCACAGGTCATCATCCCCAGAGGCCTCGAGTCTAAAGGACTATGTATATGTTAAATTATGTTGTAAAACATATGCATAGAGTGTGATATCATATTGTGTGCACGCGCGTCTATGGTTTGTGTGAAAGAATACGTCAGTAGCGCCAAATAAAGAAATTAAAAACATTCGTCCACAGCCGCTCCAGTCCTGACCACAAGTCCATTGTCAGTGTTGTAGACCAGCACTAGGCAGGTTTTTTGTGTTCATTTCTATTGCATTACGATTGAAAGCAGTATCAATAATGTCAAAAGTATGATGTGCAGTCAAGTTCAGGTGTGTGTATATGCTGTTTAAATGAGTGTTCTCACTGATACGCTTGTTGTGATTCGCAGAGTTTTGAGGTGTTGTATTTTGACGACTTGATATTATTTCTTATTCAAAAGTTTCCCGCACCCCTGCCAAAGATCCAGGCAAGACAAGATTAAACATGTTTACTTGCAAAATAATTACATTCTAAATTTAGAAAGCCTAACATTCCAGTTTAATGCGACATGTAGCCTAAGCTATGTATCGTTACTTTTGCAAGGACTCTATTATTTTTCCAGTCATAGACCAGCGCTCAAGCACTGACTAGAATCCAGCGCTGACAAGAATCAGCATTCACGAGCTCAAAAATGTGTTTGGCGCTGACAACAATCCGGTGGTGGCTAGAATCCAGCGCTGACTAGAATCACGCAGCGGAGGAATGGAAAGTTGACAAGCCATTTAAAAGTATTGACTTAAGAAACACTTATATTTGTTCAAATATTTTCAATAAATCATTTTCCCATTCACTCCAGCGACGAATTTATAAATTAACTAAAAAATGACTGACTTAAGAAACACTTACAGTGCAATGCATAAGTTAATACACCCATGCTAAAGTTGACTAAAAAGAGGAATAAAAAAATCATATTTTGGAAATTGAACTTAATGCCTTAATTTAAAAAAATTAGGAAAAATCCAACCTTTAAGGACACCAATTTTCTTTGTGAATGAATAATGTATCGTAAATAAATAAATGTTCTTCCTTAAAATACACGGTGCATACGTTAGTACACCCCTATGTTAAATTCCCAGAGAGGCAGGCAGATTTTTATTTTTAAAGGCCAGTTACTTCATGGATCCAGGATACTTTGCATCCTGATAAAGTTCCCTTGGCCTTTGGAATTAAAATAGCCCCACATCATCACATAGCCTTCACCATACCTAGAGATTGGCATGGTTTTATTTCAGTTAGCCTAAAAGCTAGTTTGATTTGCATTGCTCTCAATTTTATTATTGTTAACTTAACTTAACTTGGCATTATTGTTAACTCCCAAGACAGTAAGGAGAAAATGACAATTTGATGGATAATTTAAATATATTCTGCAATCACATTTTGGTAATGTATTCATTCCGCCGTCACATCCGAGCGCTAAACGCTGCTTGGGTAGTTTCAAGATTATTATTAAAAAAATTAATAATAATTTAATTGTTCATATGTGTTTATTCTTGTTAGATTTTTTTTTTTTTTATGAACACAAATTAATCACGACAAACCTAATTAATTGTAATTGTATTAATACCATTGATGAAAACAAGCTGATACCAAGGTATTTTAGGCCTATAATTCTAACATAATTTTTCATGAAAAATCATGATTGTATTTATTTATTTTTCGAAACTAAGGTTAATGTAAGCAGCTTCTTGCAATACTCTCCTAAATGTTTAATAAAACCTAAGTGTAAACATTACCACTTTAATGACTGTCCTTTATTTTTCAGTACATTTGTTTTACAATATATGTCATGTAGGGGTGGAACGGTACATGTATTCGTATTGAACCGAAATGGTACGGGCGTCACAGTTGGGTGCATGAATTTACACGGAGAATACACGGTATAAAAATAAATAAAACTCGCGTGCAAATTACTTAATGTAGTGCGGAACGACTGTTAGATACGCGGGTTCTTTAGGGACACCTAATCTGTAGCCCCGCCTTAGCTCTGAAGCTCTGTGGCTATAATGAACAGGCTGCAATGTCAAGATTGCAATGCTGGAATATGTTGTGTGTGTGTGTGTGTGTGTGTGTGTGTGCGCGTGCGTGCGTGCGTGCGTGTGTGTGTGTGTGTGTGTGAGAGAGAGGTGCGGGCGCGATCGAACAGTGGAAACATAAAAACATACTCCGTCATTTTGTTCTGGACATCATTCAAACTGCAAAGTGTTTACTTATATTTGTGTACACTCGCAATAAAACACAACATTGTGCTTTTGTCAAACTATAAACTCTTGTAAAACTGTAACCTAGAACTGTCACCCAACCAAAATCTCTCTCTCTCTCTCACACACCGAACCGTGACTTCTGTGTACCGTTCCACCCCTACTGTCATGGGATTAATATTATAACTATTATTATGTAGTAGTGTAATGTAGACAGATACAACTAAAAGAGGTTGAATTTTTCATATAATTTGCACACTGAATATGGGTTGGAGCTTTTAATTTTGAACTCTCAAAGTGCACCAGATTGATGACTTTAACATTAAAATGCACAAAGTTTTCGTTCAGGGACCTGGATATTACATAGGGGACGCTGGCTCAAAAAAGGTTGAGAACCACTGCTCTGAATGGCACGAATGGCATTACTGACTATTTAAACTGAGCAGTGTAATATCTTATATGTAAGGTTGACCATTTTATTTTGGTATTTTGGCGCGTGGCTCCATTAATACTTATGTTCCGGTTCTGGTTGCTCTCCTTCGGTTCAGATAAGCGCGAGAGGCGAGATGTGTTGAAGCTCCGTCTAAAAAGATGATATGAGTTTTGTTTATTGTACTAAAACATGTAATTTTGTTCTTTAATACACTTTAATCTTATTCATACTTGTATGAAGTTTGTGTGAAGGATGTGAAGCCTGTATTTTTGAAGAGAGTTCATTAAGCATGAGTGTGCAAGCTCTGGCTAAAATAATGCCTTACTAAAATAATCACTGACAGGCTGATGTTACAATGGCGAGAGATGGCCACAGATTCCAGCTTGTTTTGATTCATTTGTCTTTTTATTCATGCAGAATAAAATCTTCCTTGAGTAATTTCTGTTGGTCTCGTTCATCTACCCACACAACGCAAAGCTAAATGAAGACCGGTCACGCGTGAGGCGCAGACGCGATCGAACAGAGGAAACATAAAAACATACTCTTTTGGTCATACAGATAAGAGCAGGATTGTTCTAAACTAGGGAAGCACAGATACCATTTTTCCAGAACCGATTCGATCCCAAATATTCGGAGTATCGGCCGATACCGATCCGATATCAGCACAGTTTTCTTTTTAATCAATGTAGAATTTATATACCTCTGTTTGTTGAACTGATAATTACTCTGTTGTGTGTTAAACATCATTATAAAGAAAAACAACTAATGAAAAAATTATATGATCATAATCTATGAAAAAATACTATTATAAACTAGATTAGTTGAAAATTCAGCAGCAAAAGTTACTCTAGAAAAATCATGAGAGCACAATAACTGAATAAAATCTAAACATTTAGTGAAAAACATTATTTAGTGGAGATGGAGAACAAATAAAAGTGAACAAGTGTAGCACTAAATCTGTTAAAGTGTTACTCACTGCTCTTTGTATTGTTGTAAAATACATTCATGAAAAACAAGTAAATATATTTCTAATATATACTGTAAAATGAAAAGACATTTCTTTTAAATGTTTAGCACAGCTGTTTAATGAGGCAGCAACACATTATAGATAGGACAGAATAAGAAAGGCTATTAATAATCTTTCATTGCCCAAAAGTATTATAATATGAAAGGCTCCAATACAGAGCGGCACAAAGCACTTATGCGTATCCCGTGCGCAGAATGATGTGCTTGAAGCAACATGGAGTCACAGCGCTTCGCATTGAAAACCTCAAAGCAAAAAGGGAAGAGATTTGATGCGTAGTTCCGGTATTATATGAATGCATATAAGGTGTGACTGAGTGACAAAGGCTAATGGTTTACATGGCTAATGGGTCAGGTATGAGGGCCCCTTAACAGAGTTTTGCTTAGGGCCCCAGGGAGGTCAGGATCGGCTCTGCGCGTGAAGAACAAGTATGCGCTCTCTACTCCAGTGTGGTGATCTAAAAGACACCAGAGAGAAAGTTGCTCTAGGGAACTGAATTTGGCTCCCCTAGTATAAGTGAACCTCAGGGAATATAATAAATAATGTTAAACTCCATGTCATGACCCCTGTAAAGATGTAAGATGCATTATTAAAAGGATTCTTTAGCTATTAATGATTAAACACTCACAGAGCTTTTCTGCAGTTGACCACAGCTGGTACCAGTCTTCTTCTACCCTCAGCTGATGTGTTGTATTTCTTGAGGTCCAGCTCATCCAGCGCCTCCTCTGAGATCTGAAGCATGTAGGAGATTGTAGAGCAGTGAGACGGAGAGAGTTCCTCCTCTGAGTGTTTGTCTGATTTCACAAACTCCTGAATCTCTCTGGACAGAGTCTGATCTTTCACTTCCAGCAGACAGAGGAACAGATTGATGGATTTCTCAGCTGAGAGAGGATTAATATTCCACTTATCTTTGACATATCCATCTTTGATCTTGTCTTTAATGAACTGTGTGATTCTCCTGATGCTCCATGAGCTGTTCTCTGTGTGTGTCAGTAGATCCTGTAAGAGTCTCTGATTGGACTCCAGTGAGACGCCCAGCAGGAACCGCAGGAACAGATCCAGCCGTCCATTCTCACTCCTGAGGGCTTTATTTACTGCTGATGTTAGTAGATCATACAGAGAGACTTCATCAGACCTGAACTCACCCAGAAGCTGCAGTGGTTCCTTGTTCTTCATTAAATAGCAGTAAAACACATAGAAAGCAGCGAGAAACTCCTGAACGCTCAGATGAATGAAGCTGTAGACTTTCCTCTGATGAATCACAGATTCCTCCTTAAAGATCTCAGTGCAAATCCCAGAATGCACTGAGGCGTCAGTGACGTCTATGCCGCTCTCAATCAGGTCCTCCTCATAGAACATTACATTGCCCTTCATCAGCTGATGGAAAGCCACTCCAGCAAGTTTCACAATCACTTCTCTGTTGGACTGCAGGAGTTTCTCTGGATCTCTCTCTTCATACTTCTGATTCCTCATGTTGATCTGAATCAGCAGGAAGTGGATGTACATCTCAGTCAGAGTTTGAGGGATTTCTGCACTCAGATCTTCTTCCAGGAGCTTCTGAAGCACAGTGGAGGAGATCCAGCAGAAGACGGGTATGTGGCACATGATGTGGAGGCTTCTTGCTCTTCTGATGTGTGAGATGATTCTGCTGGCTTGATGCTCGTCACTGATTCTCTTCCTGAAATATTCCTCCTTCTGAGGCTCATTGAATCCCTGAATCTCTGTCAGACGGTGGATGTATGTGGAGGGGATCTGATTGGCTGCTGCTGGTCTGGAGGTGATCCAGATGAGAGCCGAGGGAAGCAGATCTCCTTTCATGAGCTTTGACATCAACACACACACTGATGAAGTCTCAGTCACATCAGAAACTTCCTGAGCGTCTGAAAACATCAGTGTGATTCTGCTTTCATCCAGACCATCAAAGATGAACACAACTTTACACTCCTCATAAATCTTTGAGTCCAGATCTTGAAGTTCAGGATGAAAGTCCAGCAGAAGTCTGTGAAGACTGTACTGATGATCTCGGATCAAGTTCAGCTCTCGAAATGGAAGCACAAACATGAAATCTACATCCTGATTGTCTTTTCCCTCGGCCCAGTCCAGAATGAACTTCTGCACAGAGACGGTTTTCCCGATTCCAGCGATGCCTTTAGTGAGAACAGTCTTGATCTGCTCTTTCTCCTCGCGTCCTGGTTCAGGAGAGGCTTTAAAGATGTCATTGCAGTAGATTGGAGTGTCTTGTGAGTGTTGTGTTCTGGCTGTTTTCTCCATCTGTAAAACCTCATGTTCTTCATTCACTCCTTCTCTCTCTCCCTCTATGATGTAGAGCTGTGTGTAGATCCTGTTCAGGAGGGTTTCATTCCCTTGGAGTTTCAGTCCCTCAAATAATCTCTCATACTTGTTCTTCATGCTGGCTTTGTGTCTGTGTTTGACTCTCTGTAGTTCATCATTCACTGGTTGATCATGTCTGTTGAGGGACGCAGTAACGGTTGTGTTTTTCAGACAGAAGCCTGAGGCGGCCTCTCGAGAGATTATTCGGCCTCTATCTGTTCTGCTGAAACAACAACAACAAACAGATTTAAAAATTATGTAAAATAAAGGATTTTAATGTATAAATAAAATCTAAATTTAAACCATGTAGTCATAGGCGTAATTTGCGGGTGGGACGGGTGAGACTTTTTGAAACATTATGATGTACCTAATACAAATAAATAAAACATCGCCAGTTAACTAGCAGAGCATTCATTTAGTTCATTATTAAATAAGAGATGTTTTTTAAATCAAGCTGAGCGCTCGTTGCCGCTGCTATCAGTTGCATAGATACAATATATGGATGGTGTTCTCTTGTGGCTCGCGCACAGTCTTCACTCGGACATGCTCTTCAATCTATTTTAGATAGAGAGATAGAGAGATATTTTTTTAGATATTTTAGATAGAGATATTTTCTCTCTATCTCTCTTCTCTTCTCTCAATCTATCGCCGTTGCGGAGACTCTCTATTCGTTCCGGTGAAATCACAAAACGAAATGCACACAAACGTGTCCCTGCTTGATATAGACTGTAACCACTGATGAACATATTCGGTTTTGATGAAAGAAAAATCAAGAAAGTTTTGATGAAAAAAAACACAAGACCATTCAAGTACACAAGCAAAATCACGGATCTATTATTAATTAGTAACTCTCTAATATTAGTAGATTTCATTAAAAGATTAATTAAACCCAATGCAATGTTACTATTGAAATCGATTTTTAGACATTGTAATGTTATTTTTTTGAATACCATAGAGCAGTTAAAGGGATAGCTCACTCAACAACAACAAAATTAGCCCATGATTTACTCTCCCTAAAGCCATCCTAGTAGTGGTGCAACGGATCATCATTGATCCGTGATCCGTTCGGATCAATATCTTCGGTTCGGCACCAGGGTGGGAATTATGTAATTTTAGGGGCAAGGCCATTTGGCCTCCACCTTTTCTTTTTTTTTAGGGGCACCAAGGCCATATGACAGGGCACAAAGGCCATTGAGTACAATTCGATGGTTTTCCCATTCAGATTGATACCATAACATCCTAATTTGGAATAAGACATGGATTATGACTTTTTAATAAAAAAAACAACATTTTTTAATGAGAGAGAGAGAGAGAGAGAGAGAGAGAGAGAGAGAGAGCGCCATTACATCCAGAAGGTATACACCCTCACACAACAATAGAAACAACATAAATGCCAATAAAAGCATTCAGAAACAACACAAATGCCAATAAAAGCATTCAAAATATTCATTCAGTCCTCTATATCATGTGAGTGTGTGAGAGAGAACCATTTCATCCAGAAGGTATACACCCTCACAATCATTATCGCTCAGCGCTCAACGCAGTTAGCTTCGCGCTCCACTCAAATCGCCCCCCGCTCGCTCCAAAAAAGGAAAAAAATCTACATGTATATCACTTGTAGCGGTCCCCAAGCTTTTTTGCGCCACAGATCGGTTTAATATCAGACAATATTTTCACGGACCGGCTTTCAAGGTGTGGCGGATAAATACAACAAAATAAAATGATACGAACGGCATAAAAACTGGGGTATTTTTTTTTGCCTATAATAATAAACGTGAATCCAATGTGTGGGCCTACTAGCAACTTTATTAGCAGCGTCCTCTAACATCGCGCCTAAAAACAACTGAGAAAGTCTGAACACAAACAAAATGCCCCCAAAAGAAAAGAATCTCTATGTTTTCGGGGCTGATGCGATGTAAGGGTGGTGCTGCTGCCAATAAAGCACCTAAAAGCTGTCACAACGAACCGCAAAATTAATGATTATGAATATGTAATATATAGCAGGAGACATTTTAATTGTTTACTAATAAACCAGTTTTTTTTTTTATGTCTGTGTCGGCTGGAAAGATGCTGACTCGCGATCTTCGCAGTAGTGAACGCACCAGAGAGAAATGCACATTTCATACGGATTACATAAGAGAGAAGTCTGTTTTCTTTCGTTTTGAATTGTTCTGTTTAAAAGTAGACATTTCAAGCTTTATATATATGTCTCAGGTCTGTGAGGCAAGTAGGCTATACGCTGAGTTTCGGTTCATTTATGAGACAAGCTCCAGTTTCGCCGGCGCCTTCATGTCGTGATTATCTATTTTCTAATATATTCACTTCTAATTTATTTAATCCAGACAATTGGTTGATGAAACATTGATTAAAATTAAGATACAATTAATACAAAACGAAATTAAATTTAAAGACAGGCTTTGTGCTTTCTGCTTGAGGTCTCTGTGAAAGTTTTATAAAGCAGTCTTTTAGTGCCGCCTTCACGTCCGTAACGGATAACTGTCCAGTCTGTAACATTTTTTTTTTTTTTTTTGTGAAATAAATTTCTAAATAAATGCGACTTATAGTCCAGTGCGACTTAGGCTAGGCTTATATGTGTTTTTTCTTCTTCATGGCGCATTTTTTGACTGTTGCGATTTATACTCCGGAGCGACTTATTAATAGTAGGCTACATAATGGTTTGGAGTTTTCACTCCATTATTGAGCTGAGTTATGACTGAAAATAGTCTACTGTTGATGACTGTGCAAGACAGATGGATTCAGGGTCAGGCTTGACTGAGCATGCTTCAGACTCGTGGTGTGAGCGGAGCGAAACTGGAGCGGGAAATAGGGCGACGCTCCGTCCTTTTGAAATTACCGCTCTGCGCTCTGTCCAAGATCCTCCCGCTCGCGCTCCCCGCTCGCTCCCGCTCCACTCCGCTCACATGCTCTGCTTTATACATGGAACTTGGACAGGGTCAGGGCACACAGGCCACTGTGGCCGTACGATGATTTTTTTTTCACGGGGCATGAAGGCCAAAGTGTAGGGCAACGGCGGCCATGGCCGCGTGGCCGCGGTATAATTCCCACCCTGTTCGGCAGACGCGTGATCCGCGGATTGATTTATGAAAAAAAAGTTGTACGCATGTTCAGTCCACACACAGCGTGGTCATGGCGAGCGTTATGAACATGAACCGCAGATAGCGTGACGCCTCATTCGCGCCGCAAAACCTCCAGATGCGCGTAAATGCGTCTTTACATTGACTTAACATTGAAATCACTCGCGCCAGACACTCTATTCGCGTTTGGTGTGAACGCAGCATGGGTAACGGCGAGAGAGAGAGAAAGAGTGCCTGCGAGTGCGAGCGAGCGAGAGTGAGGTCTGCGGTCTTGGCCATTAGTTGATTTACTTGTTTTTGTGTAGGTAATACGTTGTCAAATATGTTTAAACTTAAATAAACTACTACCCATACAAGTAGTTATGTCTCTTTGTATTAATTTGTCATTAATTGACAAAATGCGCAACCAGATGTTCGAATATATGTGTATTTTAGAGGGAATATTCGAACGTCGTTTTTGAGCAATTTTGACAGCCCTATATGACAGTGGAAACACATCAAGCATTGGTCCATGTTTAAAGGAAGGAGATGCACTTTTTATGGTGCACTTTAAGTTGTTTTTCATTAATTATGTTAAAAAGAAGATATTATGCCTTGTGCATTTTAAGTTGATTTTATATATTTTAATTTAATAATTTAAAAGTGTTAATAAATAAAAATAATTTTTTTTTGCTGATCTGAAAAATGATCCGATCCGTGACTCTGATCCGAGAAACGATCCGAACCGTGAGTTTTTTGATCTGTTGCACCCCTACATCCTAGTGTATGTGACATTCTTCTTTCAGACTAATACAATCTGAGTTACATTAAAAAATATCCTGGCTCTCCCAAGCTTTATAATGGGAGTGAATGGCTGTTTCTGTTTTGAAGTCCATAAAAGTGCATCAATCCATCTTAAGCAAAGCATCATTTTTGTAAGAAACTAGCCGTATTTAAAACTTTATAAAATATAATAGCTAGCTTTCGGCAAACGGACATATGCATCGAGTACAGTGGAAAAGAGACCTCTTTATGATGAATGGATGCACTTTTTGGGGCTTCAAAATCTCACCCTCCATTCACTGCCATTATAAAGCTTGGAAGAGCCAGGACATTTTTTAATATAACTCTGATTGTGTTCGTCTGAAAGAAGAATGTCATATACACCTAGGATGGCTTTAAATCAAAAAATTTTAAGTGAACGAGTGAATTTTGAATTTTGTGAATTTTTAAGTGAATTTTTTAAGCAATTTCCTTTAAATCCACTACATGTTTATCCTCACCTGGGGTCAGAGGTCACTGCTCCTTCACTGAATTTATGAGGCTGAGTCAATGATCCGTCACTCTTCACAGACTCAATGCCGGATTCTGGAGATGAAGATCTCTGTCTCCTGATACTGAGAAACACACAGATATAATTCTTCCTTTAGTTCTGTCTGTTCTGCCCTTTATCTCAAACGCCTTGCTAGAGTATGCAGTCAGATAACGCCTCCCAAAGACAACAGACACAGGGATTGTTTCCAAGGTTTACTGCTGCCCAATGAATAATGTTAAACGAAAGTGCCTTCAAAACAACTTAAATAAAGGAGCAATAGTAGCCATGACGGCATGCTCTTCTTTGCTGCTCGGCTCACATTTGTGATGTCATCATATAAGGACATTACAGTTTTTTTTATTCGCTTTGGTACTATTTTCACAAGTTAGGTGTACATTTTCAAAACTCTTAGTGCTAATATCACAACAGATCATCAAAAGTGCATTTTTTTCAAACATTTCATCATGTTTTCAATTGTGTTAGTACAATACTCAAAATCACAAAGTATCCTTTTCACAACACAAAATAAGTGTTTCATCTACATAATGTTTCATTCATAGTCACTGCCTTTCATAAAGCTCTTACTATCAAACTTTTGATTTGCATCTATTCTTGTTCAGTTTAATACATTTGTCTATTATTTAATCCAACTGATCTTAATGGTTAATCAATTAATCATTTGGTACACCTGTAGATTTCTATAGATATTGATTCTATATACAGTTTCTATAGAACTTGTTTGCTATTTCTAATATGGATAACCAAATGTAATGAATTATTTTTTACATAAGTGATTTATAGATAATAACCACCATGATGTTTGATGTTGAGAGAGAGAGAGAGAGAGAGAGAGAGAGAGAGAGAGAGAGAGAGAGAGAGATTTGCCATTTGTGTAAATACTGTACAGCAGAATAGAGTATAAGGGAGAGGAAACAGTCGATGACTGTAAAACAGATTGATCAGAGATGCATCAGTAGAAGGGAGACAGATGGCATCAAATACAGCATTTTTACATTACAGTATGTATGCAATACTGTAAACAGATTACCATGGTAGAGACTGCCGAATTACTGTAACTCAACCTTCATCTGTAAAGGTCCACTACAGTATAGATTCAGTCAAATGGTAATCATTTACTGTATTCATTGCCAGCAAACTCTGTTAGCACAGAACCTCATGGCTGTACTTCATCACACCTTTTGATAACACACTGGATAGATACTATTACAAACATTATGGATTCAATTTCTTCTAATGTGGCAACTGTAATTACTGTAAATGAGTAATTACTGTAATTATTTCAGCAACAAGGGTGATTTGAAACATGTATCTTGCACTGTTTGCTGTTGAATGAGTTGATTGTTAAAAGTACTAAACTGAAAGAAGTTCATACTGTTGGGTTTCTGTGATTAAACTAAATGTTCTCATTAACTTTTACAATAATCTTGTGTTTGAAACAATGATTATGTGGACTGAAAAGTGTATAACTGTAATGAAAGCATGAGATCAGGTTTTGAAAGAATGACTAGCTGTGTTGCAAGTGTGATCAGTTTGGATTTTTGTACTAAGAGTTTTGAAAATGTACACCTTACTTGTGAAAATAGTACCAAAGCGAATATAAAAACTGTAACAATATTATATGCAATACCCAACTTTGAACAGAAGGGGCCACTTTACTACAACTTTTATATCAAATAAATGCAGAATGTTCATATAGAACAGCACACTGTCAGCTGTTTCATTCATTATGCGTTGGTCTGTTCGCTCTAATCAGGGTTTCTGCAGGTTTCAGTAAGTCAAATTTAAGACCTTTTTAAGACATTTTAAGACCATAAAGATTGAAATTTAAGACAACGCATTATCCAAGTTAGATAGATAGTTACCTCGGGATCATTAGAGTATCTATCTATCTAGGATTATCTGATGTGTGTGTGAGAGAGGTAGATATATTTTTTAGAGAAAATTTTACTTTTGCATATTATACTGTAAAAACACAATTATTGTTGATTTTAGTTGATCATACTAGAGAGGAAATGATGAGATGATTAAAGTGACCAAAATTATCACGGTTATCACAGAATCATTTTCAAAAAGTACTAATACTACAGAATGAAGTCAATTCAACAAGTTTTATGTCGAAAAACAGCAAATAACAAATTGATTAGCATCAATATGCACTTTTTGTTTACGTAAACATTAAAATACCATTAAAAATGATGGCCAGATTTTAAGAGTGTCTTGCAACATGTTCTCTACCAACATGTACAAGTTTAAATAAAGTTTTGAAAAAAACGTTTTATACAAAGATAAACCTCATATTTCAGCCTTTAAATAATTTTTTATAAAAAGAATGAGTCAAAAAAGATAAATTACTGACATTTACACATTAGCTTATATTTATTAGTAGTGTTTGGGTGCACCCCCATCCTTCATGTTGACTGAGCTTTCAATGTTGTTATGGAAAGGGGTGATTGGTTGGTTCCTGTCACATGACCTGCGGTGCGTTTTGCGGCATTCTGAAAAATTTAGATTTTTTTCATCTCGTTGCGCCTGGTAAAAAAATTAGCGCGTCGCTTCAATTATGAGCGCGCTTGCCGCGCGCCTACATTTGAACAAACTTGAGCGCGCAAAAGACGCGATATGTGACCGGCCTCTGGCGAGCTAGCTCATATCAAGCCACGAGCTATTGGTAGCATGCGAGCGACGGAGACCCCTGCTCTAGGGCTCCACTTTGTAGACTACGACTCGATACTTTTTTGCTACTTTGTAATAACTTTCTGCGGCCAGCGTTTCTGGAAATGAACGAGGGTAAACACTTTTTTAGACCTGACTAAATGAAATTTAAGACCTAGGATGAAAATCTGGCCGTTTTAAGACTTTTTAAGGCCTTAAATTTAAAGTTCAGAATTTTAGACTTTTTAAGACCCCGCGGAAACCCTGTCTATTACTTGATTATATCTCACCTGGGGTCAGAGGTCACTGCTTTATCACTGAATTTAGGAGGATGAGTCAATGATCCGTCACTCTTCAGAGACACACAGCTGGATTCTGGAGATGAAGATCTCTCACTGCTCTCTCTGTTCTCCATAATGAGAAACTGTCTTCAGACCTGCATATGGAAAAATATAACAAATCATACATTATATTTAGACTATTCAATTAAAGTACAGTAATAACATACTACACACACAACGGCATTCCAGAGATTCAGAGTACAACCGTGTAGTAGCAGCAGTGTGTGAAGGATCCTGTTCTTCTTAAGTCCATAAAGTACTGGTTTACAGTGGAAGAACTGGTCTGACTGCACAAAGACCTGATCTGGCTAGATTAAAAAAAGTTTGTCGACACAAACTTTATGATAGATAGATGGATAGATGGATAGATTAAAAATAATAGACCAGACAGACCAGCATAGAACATAGAATGGCAGTTTAAGAGTCTAAGAGTTTTAGACGTCATTTATAGGAAAACCGAAAGTCTGATCAGTTAGAAAAGATATAGCACACTAAGTCAGAGCAGTCTGAAGGTCTGAGCCGAGTTTGGAGTATGTAGAGTTGAAGCTCTAGGAGGAGTTAGAGTCAGAAAACGTATTGTCAGAAGAATAATCCCTGATCTGAGCCTCTGAGATGAACTGGATCAGTGATTCAGAGCCCAATCTTCACACAGGTCTACAACAGATCACTGGAGCAGAGTGAAGTTCCCTGCTGCTTCAAACACTGCCCTATCATCCTGGCCTCCAAAAAACACACTGGACTTAGTGACTACAGACCTGTCGCTTTCTCGTCTGTGTTCATGAAGTCATTTGAAAGACTGTTAGACAGCAGAGGTTGGACCTCCTTCACCAGCTGAGGAAGATCAGGATCTGCTGAAACAGTTCTACTCTGCAGTCATCGAGACCGTCCTGTGCTTATCTGTAACGTAAGGCTCGAGATTGCAACCATTTTTGGTTGTATATGCTCCCAAAATTGAATCTGTGCAACCTCAAAATTTATTTGGGAGCATTTGTGTGAGTGCAAATAATTGTTGTAGAGCAACCTTTTTTCTAGAGATGCACCGGTCAACCGGCCATAAATCGGAAACAGCCGGTTTATGCTACAAACACACCATTGGCAAACGGACCGTTCTAAGTTTAATTTTGGCTGATCTCTATTCCGGACTTGCACACAAACTGCATGCAATCACGTCCCGAAATGTCATTTGTGTGAGAATATTACAAAGTCTGTCAAAAGGACGTTAACACAGGCCAGAGATGGGACACACTGAAGAGAAAATACCAAACATAGCAAGATCACTGTTCGTGATGCTCGAAATATAGGAAAAAAAAATATTAATATTGATTTGGGGTCGGGATTTATTTGAATGTGTCTCTTAAGGAAACTGACTTTCTTCAGAACAGTTTCAATGGCATTTTCTTTTTCTCTTCCCTCCGTATAAAGTGACGTTTACCCCCCAAAAAACGCTTCTTTTCCATAAGCGCCACCTACTGTCAGAGAGCAAATCTGCATTTTCATTCAGTCCGTCTCGTTTTGTTTTGTGCAGGTGTGTCTTATGTAATAATTTCACAAAGCTAAGGACCATTCTGTTTTGCTCTAAATCTTGAAATTATGCAAGGGCAATTCCACGCAAAAATCATCCTTACCATGAAAACAAACTTTTTACCAAAAGATCAAAATCCTTTTTAAGTTGTCCGTTTAGGTCTGCAATATACTGTATTAATGTGCTGTATCAGAAATTAAGAAAATTGCCTTGTTTTTACCCCACATATGAGGTGAGCAACAATGCTAAAATTACATTTTGACACCAACCATATTCCATGCTTTCAAAAGAGGGATCAAATACCCCCCTTTTTTAAACTTTATTTTAACAAAGCATTTTGCAGAAAGATAGAGTCATGCCTGATAAATAAATATGCTCATTTTGTCATAACAGCACTGCCTGTTGAGTTTATAAGGGCTATAATTAAGAGGTCACAACGCTTCAGTGCTCTGTCACATCTGTAGCGTTTTAAAGATTAAGTTTATATAATATAAATTATAAATACAAATAACTTGAAACTTTATATACAAAGCTAAAATATGTTTATGCTTATTAGGACAAACATTTCATCTCACTAATTTGCTCTGAACAACCATAATAATGCGTTACAGATGTGACTATTGCTGTGATCTGTTTCAGGCGTACCATATATCAGTGCATGAATCCAACAATCGCAATAATATTTGTGCTTTGTTAGTTTTAATATGAAAAAAAATCTCAACTTTCGAATTCAGTCTATTTTATAACAAAATTCAAACAATAGATGCCGCTCTTTAATACGGCGTGATATATTTCTGTAGCGCCTCAGTGTAAGTGGCGGATCAAGCGCACATGAACCGATCTTCTCTTCCTCTTTGCCCGCTATAAAAGGCGATAAGCCTAGATGTGGAAAGCATTCTGGGGCACAGAGCAGAATGCCCGCCTGGTTCCTGGGCGGAACCAGGCGGGCACAGAGCAGAGCCCTCCTTATAAAATTATAAGGAACCTATTACTTTTATTTATTTACTTTTTTATCGCTTGAAGTCTTTAAATTGATCAACATTTAACAATGGTTAACTTTGGTTCAACTTTGCATTTCAAGGCTCGACATTAACGCTTGTTTGCTTGTCTGGGAAAAGTGTTGTTTTTCTTTTTAAGGGGCAAGAGAACGTCTCGGTTACGGATGTAACCCTCGTTCCCTGAGTGGGAACGGAGACGTTACGTCGGATGACGACGATTGGGGTTTCGCTTAGAAGCCTATCACCTTCGAGTATATAAAACGAGCCAATGGCAATGAAATGCCATGGGTCTGCGGAATTTGCATAGCGTAACTCCGCCCGCCGCAGGGGGTATATAAGGAAGTACGCTGCACAAATGCAGATATGTCTTCGCTGAGGAGCCGAGACTGGCCCCAGGCGTTTTTCTGCGGTACAGCGGAAGTGGCAGGAAGACGTAACGTCTCCGTTCCCACTCAGGGAACGAGGGTTACATCCGTAACCGAGACGTTCCCTTTCGTGGTCACTCCAAGTTACGTCGGATGACGACGATTGGGGTTCCAGTCTAATCACGCCACCTCGGCTGTCTTCCAGTGCCCTGCGTAAGTCTGAGCTCCCTGTTGTGAGACTAGCACGAACGAAGGAGTCCTACTTAACACAGGGATACCAAAGTACACTGGGAAGCATATCTCCAGAGAGAAATATGCAATTATGCCCAGCCATTAATGGGGGGGACTTAGAATACACATATGACCCAGAGGGCTGCATATGGAAAATCACTGGGGTGTCCAGCCGCAGGTGGAATTTTAAACCCCAGGGGTGGCAAGGTGGCTTGCCAAGGGAAAGACACACGCTCACAAGGAGACTTACAGTGGAATACACATGTGGGGGTCGCCCAGAGGGGGAACCATGCACATGGAGGCACCTAGTCAAGCGCAAAAGCTGTGTTATGGAAATTGGCATAACTCAGGCGATGACGTAACCAGTGCTGGAGGAACTCAGAGCTTATCAGACTCACCTGAGAGAAATATCGCACGTATCCCATCCGTGGAGAGGAATGGCGAGCAAGCGAAGACACCTGAGCAGAATCTAGCACCGGCTGGTTGAAGCGAGTACATGAGAAGAAACTGGCTCTACTCGGAGATTATAGAATCTCGCGAATGTGTTGGGTGTCGCCCAGCCTGCAGCTCTACAAATGTCTGTTAGCGAGGCGCCATGCGCTAGAGCCCAAGAGGAAGCCACACTACGTGTGGAGTGGGCTTTCACACCAAGGGGGCACGGACGACCTTGCTGCTGGTATGCCAAAGCAATGGTATCCACTATCCAGTGAGATAACCTTTGCTTTGAGAGAGCCTTTCCCTTCAGCTTCCCACCATGACAGACAAAGAGCTGGTCTGAGGTCCTGAAACACCGCGTTCTGTCTACGTAAGCACGGAGTGCACGTACTGGACAGAGCAGTGCCAAGGCTGGGTCTGCCTCCTCCAAGGGCAGCGCTTGCAGGTTCACTACCTGGTCTCGAAAGGGTGTGGTAGGAACCTTGGGCACGTATCCAAGCCGGGGTCTCAGGATCACGTGAGAGTTAGCCGGCCCGAATTCCAGGCACGCTTCGTCAACCGAAAATGCCTGCAGGTCCCCTACCCTCTTGATGGAGGCCAATGCAACCAGGAGCGCTGTCTTCATTGACAGGAACTTAAGCTCCACTGACTGTAAAGGCTCAAATGGAGCACTCTGCAGGGCAGTTAGAACCACTGAGAGGTCCCAAGAGGGTACGAGGGGAGGACGAGGAGGATTTAGTCTCCTCGCTCCCCTCAGGAACCTGACGATCAGGTCGTGCTTTCCCAGAGACTTACCATCAACTGCTTCGTGATGTGCGGCAATGGCGGCAACATACACTTTCAGGGTGGAGGGAGACAGCCTTCGCTCCAACCCTTCTTGCAGGAAGGAAAGCACGACACTGATCGGGCATTTCGTGGGTTCTTGATGTTTAGAAGAACACCAGTTGACGAAGAGGTTCCACTTCAACGCATAGGCATGTCTCGTGGACGATGCTCTAGCGGAAGTGATGGTAGCCACCACCGCAAATCACACATTAATCGCTACTGGAACAAAGCTGTTTTTGTATCGTTTGGTTGTACACCGCAGTGCTCTGAACCGTCGATTGGACGGCAGACACTGGAACTCATAATGCAGCGGATGCAGCTGATCGCTCAGAATTGAAGTACCCAAGCGCTGTACCTGCCTGGTATACAGCGAGGCTGGGTTCAGTAATGGTTCGCCAATCAACCTACTGGACCATTTCACGATCTGGTTGATAGAGTTCCGGTTCTTTAAAGTCAAGTTCCCATACCAAGATACCAGTGAAAAAGAAAGTACGGTTTCTATAAAAGCACGATAAAACATACTCAACAGAGTTTTCTCAATTTGAAATTTACACAGTTTCCTTAAAAAGAACAGACGTTGATGCCCCTTTTTACACACCGTTTCACAGTTGGCTTCAAAATTCAACTTTGAATCAATGATTGTCCCAAGATATTTGTAAGACTGCACACACTCCACTGTTTCACCATTAATGCACGTGACTTCATGCATATAGACCTTCTTTCTGAAATCAATAACCATATCTTTGGTCTTCAGTATATTTAAATGAAGGTGAGACGCCTCACACCACTCAACAAAGTCATTAATAATAGGTCCATGACTATTCTCATTATTTTGAAGCAAACTGACAATTACAGTGTCGTCTGCGTACTTCAAAACAACACGATTTTCCAAATGACTTTGGCACATATTTGTGTAAAGAATAAACAGTAATGGAGAAAGTACACATCCTTGTGGTGAACCAGTGGAGGACATAACCTGTGCAGAAATTGTGTTATTTATTTTCACTCTTTGTGTTCTCTCAGTTAAAAAATCTAAAATCCATCCGACTAAATTATTACTCAGTTTGAACTGTTCTAAAAGTCTACTTACTAGAATGTGAGGTTGCATTGTATTAAACGCAGAGGAAAAATCTACAAATAGAAGCCTTGCATGAGACCCCTTCCCCTCCAGATGTTTCAAAAGTAGATGTATCAAGGTGACCGTTGCATCCTCCACACCTCTTTTTGATCTATAAGCAAACTGCATTGGGTCTAATAAACACTCAGTCGTCTTTAATATTTCAGATCTCACAAATCTCTCAAAAATTCTCATTAAAATAGATGTAAGAGCCACTGGTCTTAAATCATTTAATGTCTTTGGGCAACTAGCTTTCGGAACTGGGACAATCATTGCATCCTTCCATACCTTTGGAACATGCTGTACTCTCAAGGACTCATTAAAAATATACTGAAATACAGGACTCAACTCTTTTGCACAAGACTTGAGTACCCGGCCACAGATATTATCAGGCCCATAACTCTTATTTACTTTAACTGAAGAAAAGGCCCTTTCGACCTCCTTTTGGTCTATACAAAAATGCTGGCTATCCTCAAGTTTGTGACGCAAATCCTGGAGTTCCTCACTAAAAACAGATGTATCAAAACGATTATAAAACATATTCAAGGCATTTGCAAATTCAAATTTCGAATTGTATCCATCCAAGATGACATCATTATTGTTCTTTGAACTACCATAACCTAATATAGCTTTCATACTGGACCAGGCTGAACCCAATTTATTATCAGCCATCTGACTCTCTAATCGCACTTTATAATTATTTTTTGCCTTTAAAATTTCTACTTTCAACCCCCTAGTGGCTGCTTGTTTATGTAAATCAGTAAATGCATCTGATTTAAAGACCCGTCTCTTATATTCTATACTGGATTTAACAGATTTGGTCACCCATGGTTTGTTATTTGGGTAGATTTTGACTGTCTTACTAGGGATTATCATCTCTCTACAAAAAGAAACATAGGAACAGGTTATATCAGTAAGTTCATCCAAGTCATCACCACAGCTTTCTCTAAACATATTCCAGTCCGTGCAATCATAACACTCTTGTAAACAGAGCACGGAGTCCTCAGTCCACACCTTTACATCCTTAGTTTGCACCTTCTCTCTCCTTAAGACAGTCTTATAGGTGGGCAGTAAAAACACACAGTTGTGATCAGCCGAGCCCAAAGGAGGTAATGGAAGTGATTTGAAGGCATCCTTTACTGTTCCATAACACAGATCAAGTGTTTTGTTCCGTCTGGTTGGACAAGTGACGTATTGATAGTAATGTGGAAGTGCTTTTTTCAGTGACACATGGTTAAAATCACCCAATAACAAACTCGGTGCTTCCGGTGATATTGACTGTAGTTTTTGTACCACCTCAAAGATGGTACTAACGGCAGAGACGGCATCTGCCTTTGGATGGATATACACCACAGTCATAAAAATTTGTGGGAACTCACGAGGCAAGTAAAACGGGCGTAGTGATACTGTTAAAAGTTCGACATTCGGATTGCAAATCTGTTCTCGAACAGTCACAGCACTGCAATATTGTTTGTTAACATAGAAACATACCCCGCCGCCTTGTTTTTTCCCCGTCACCTCAGCATCACGATCCAAACGAAACGGGGTTCCAAATCCATCGATGCACAGGTCTGTGTCTGGATCCTGCTCATTGAGCCATGTCTCAGTAAAAGCCAGGATACCACAGTTTTTAAAATCCTTCTGGAATCGGACATAGCCCTGTAGTTCATCCGTTTTATTTCTCAAGGACTGAACATTCCCCATAATCACCGAGGGCAGAGGAATCCGGGACAGACGCTGTTTCCTCAGGCGTAACTTTACACCACCTCGTTTTCCTCGCTTCCTTCTCCTTCCCCTCGGTTTTTCCGGTTTTTCGTATGGTTGTCGTCTCAAAATAAAGTCCGGAAGCTGTGGTATAAAATCCACCACGCACATTGGACGCATACCGTTTAACTGTAGCAGCACCTCTCTTGAGTAGTGCAACCGACTTTGCCCGTCGAAGTCATTAGAGTCACAAACACGCCACAAAGTCCACAGGACAATGAGATAAAATATATCCATTTTTGCGCAAGCCCCTCGACAGGTATATAGGTCCCGTGAATAAATTAATTAAATAAACTTTTAAAACGAAAAACTAAAAGTAAAAGACATAAAAACACACGGAACACGAGGACATAAGAACGCCAAACTTTTCACTGCCGGTCGCTGCGTGCGCATGCGCCCAGAGGTCATTAGCATAGAGCAAAGCAGGCAAGATGGTAAGTTTGATATTTTAATAGCAGAATGGATCGGACACAGCGTGAAAGGTGAGTAAACAGGAAGGAGATAATTGGATGAAGCTTAACTGAATGATAACAAAGTCTCTTTCTCTTGCAGATGCAGATGATGAAGATTCTCTGAAGATGGACTGAAGACAGGCTGAAGAAGATCAGGAACGACGGTAGGTATGCAGGTAGGTGTAGGAAGAGAGTCTGTGTGTCTTGTATTGACGTGTATAGACGTGTATCGACGAGACCAGATCATGACTGAAGGTTGAGTGCTGAATATAAAGGGGTGAGATGACAAGGTACAAGTGATGATGATAATTACTTAGAGGAGAGTGAATGCAGGTGTGCACCAAGGAGGATTCTGGGGAGTGTAGTGCAAAGACAAATGAGGAAGACAGCCGGTGGATGTGACACTCACAGAAGAAACATACTGAGGTTTTTAAATGTATTTAAGAAACATACCTTTTCTTATTAAATTTATAACGTATGATATAGTTACGTAACACAACCAAGGGAGCTGTTTTGCTGAATATTATCACAAACAAGTAGCCTAGTTAATTATCATAAATGTTTATTATCCTAAACAAGTAGCCTATTTAATTATCATAAATGTCTATTATCCTAAACAAGTAGCCTATTTAATTATCATAAATGTCTATTATCCTAAACAAGTAGCCTATTTAATTATCATAAATGTCTATTATCCTAAACAAGTATTATCCTGTTTAATATTAAGTTACTTACATTTAGACACAGTATTGACAAATTTAGTTATATTTCACAGACGAAAATATCTCCAAAGGAAAATAACAATCAGTGCAGTGTTTTGTTACTGAATTATTATGATTCAGCGTTTTGAATTTGAACGAATCGTTTGAACGAATGACTCACTTATTAAGACGCCACCTACTGGTGGTTTGATTTCATGTTTAAAAGTATCATTGCATTTTTTTCTTGTATATTCAAACATTTATTTAAAACATTAATCTCATAACATGCAATTTTGCAGTGTATAGGCTAAATTATTTAATTTGATTGGTAACAGCCCAGTTTTATTATTATAGGCTAACTGAATTTATTGATCAAATATAATAATTTGACATGACACATGATGCATGACATTATTACTTATACCTTACATTAACATTGTACGTTTTATTGGTAGGCATAATATTAGACTAATAAATTTATTTGCATATTAATTAACTGATAATAAATTGACTTTAGTGATACTCTAGTACAATTTACACAAATGTAAAGAGAAACCAAATGATAAAAAAAATAAAAAAATAAAACTTTGCGACTGAAGGACCATCAAAATAAAGTGTTACTGAAAAGGTTGTGGCACCGAGATAGTGTATAATGAAGAGGCTTCTTGGGCTTGCTATAGCTGTGTGTTCTGTGTACGGACTACGCATTCTGATTTAGAATATTTTTAATATTTTTCTATTCTTAACTGATATATTTTCTAATAAAAGATAATACATTTACTCATATATAGATAATAATTTCTAGTTATATTTCTCCTGTATTGTACATTAGGCCTGCCACAATCATGACTTTTGAGCTGATGATTAAATATTAAATACTAAAAATGATTACACATTAAATACAAATAATGACAATAAAAGAGGCAATTTACAAATTAACTCAGTTTTGTTCATTACTGTAGGTGCCAGGTTTGGGTTGATGTCTTTTATTTTTAAATTTTTATTTTCGGTTTGTTACGTCACTTGTTTTAGGCGCATATTACCTGTTAGTTTCATAGACAGTATATACACGGTTAGTTTGAGTGTGGTTAGCATGGAGGAAGTGGGTGAGTAGCTGGGACACTCACTTTCTGTTGACCGTTTTCATTTCATTTCCTTTTGTTTACTTTATCATCATGTTGCTGTTCTTTTCAATGTTATAATAAATTACCTGGATCAACAATGGAAACGAGTCAATCTTTAATCCCTCTACTCAGCCTCTTAGCGGTTACTGGCTGCCGCTATAATTACAATTTAAATCTTTTTTTTTTTTACTTGGAATTATGGGCTGTGAAACAATCGCATCCAAAATAAAAGTTTGTTTTTACATAATATATGTGTGTGTACTACTGTGTATAATTGTTTTGTATATATAAATACACACTATTATTTAAGAAGAATTTGTTATTTATATATAATATAATGTAAGAACAATGGGTTGTACATTAATATTAGCTCAAATGATCTATAGGGAATTTTAATAATTAATCATGAATATGATTAATATTTTGTATGTTACAGTTACATTAATTTATCGCAGCTGAACTAGATTGATATATGAACGATTACCATAACGGGTTATGGTTCGTCATTAATACATCAATTGTTCTTATTTCAGCTCGAAGTTATGGGATAACTTTAATGGAATTAATTTAGTTATCAAACAATCTGTTTGTCCAGCGAACAGATTGTACGTAAGATTAACTTAACTCTCAAGGAAAATTATCCTTCTTACCAACACGAGAAAGAGTATCTTTTCCAGGCCTTGAAAAGACACTCTCGGTGTTTGTAGACTAAAATTAGGTTACTTAAAGCGTAGCCTACCAAGATAAAGCATATAGCTAAGATCGAACATTTCAGGGACTAAGTAACATGGGCAATTAAATCAGAGTCAGTCAAGGGCATATGGAATTTAATAATTGGACTAATACTACATCGAACTAAGGAATACAAGTTCTACAATTTACACGAGTAAATATGTATGTACAGGACACGTAAACAAAATACAAGACTAAACGGATAACAGATGAGAGAGGGAGAGGAAGGGAGAAAGTGAAACTAAAGTTTCAGGACGAGAGAGATCACCGAGATGATCTCAGCATGGCAAAAATCACAGACAGTAACCCGTAAGAGACAACAAAGAAATCACATTGTAAGTTCAATTCAATAATCGATACTTGCATGCACATGGTTCTCTTTGTATTTGCTGACGAAGAGCTCCTTTAAGAGCGGGGCGTGTTTCCTCGTATCTTCGGGGCGCGCAGTTTAAAGGTTCACTTTGAGTTGAAGTTGTCGGCTGAAGTTCGAAGACGAAACAAAACTAAAAGACTTAAAGAAAATAAAATATAAAGCCCCCTAAACGGGAGCCATTGATGGTCTCCCTGATGAGGAGGGTTCGAACAAGCAGGAACAAACAAGACGAAAGAAAATACCGAACTCAACCGAACGGAACGCGGAGTGTTCCGCTTTTCTAGGGTAGCGAAAAATTCCTCCTCCCTGGCGCTTGGGCCAATTGGAACGCGAAATTCCAGGCGGGAGAAATTTCCTTTGTCTCACTTAGGAGTTCGATTTGCATGTTTTATGACAGTCTTAGGATCATGCCATTTCTACTTTAAACAATTATAACTGCAGTAAAATGCATTTTATCATAATTTGGTACCCATATCTTTCCCACGGGTATATGGAGGTTCAATTCAAGACCACATTTGGTATGTTTAAACGCTACGGCATAGAAATGACTTCTTATTCTGTAAAATAAGCATTAAGAGTTCTACTAACAATCTAGGAATAAGATTAACCCAAAATGTGATGTACATTTACAAATGGAAATGAAAATTGGACTTTTAAAAAGATCCACATGGCATATCTATGATTGCAACAGGGTGCACATCTGAAACATTATTCCTTTAAGGTTTACAAGAATACAAAAACCCATCACAGAGAAGAACAATCGTGGAAAAGAGAAATTACATTCAGGTTTACATATTTCTTCAATGGTTATACATATAGAAAATGTAGGATTTAAGTAGGGTTAAAGATTAACACTAACTCTGCTCCACTCCTAAAATGTCTGTTGCAGGACATTCCATTAGGCAATAAAACACAGTTCAACACATGGGGGAAGGGATTGCCAGAGAATGTTAGTGAACCTTCTCTAAGGCCATCCTTCAAAATATCTTGGTTTGCCGTAACAGTAAAAAAAAAAAAAAAAAAGGTCGGTTGGTCGGTCTATATTTTTTTTTCGAGAGTCGATGTAAAAAAAAAAAGTACAATTTTGGTCAAATTTGCATATCGGGACTTCACTGACAGTTTTCCAGAACTTCGTGCTATATATATATATATATTAAATAACAATTAGAAAACCTGTATAAACTGCAGTTTATACTCATTTGGTGCTCATGAGCACCAAAGAATAATATTATAGCGGTAATATTAGGCTATGCCTATTCATGTAACGGGAGCGCTGCCAATAACGCACCTAAGCTGTCAGAATTGGGAAAAGTGATGATTATTAGTATGTCAAATATATCAAGGAGACATTTCAATTGTTTATTAATAAACAAGTGTTTTCTGTGTCAAAGATGAAGTTGACGATGCTGACGCGATCTTCGCAGTAGCCTAGCCTAGTGAACGCGCCAGAGAGAAATGCACATTTCATTACATAAGCAGAGAGCAGTCTGTTTTCTTTCGTTTTGAATTGTTTTGTTTAAAAGTGTACATTTCATGCTTTTTTATATATAGGCCTATATATATGTCTCAGGTCTGTGAGGCAAGTAGCTTATACGCTTGAGTTTCGGTTCATTTAAGAGACCAGCTCCAGTTCACGCGCCGGCGACTCCGTGTCCTGATTATATTGCCTTATTTAGCCTACCTCTTATTTATTAAATACATGAAAATGGTTGAATAAACATTGATCAAAATTAAGATACAATTAATACAAAACGAAATTCAGTTTAAAGACAGACTTTCTACAAAAACAAACTTAATGAAGTGGTTAAAATCATGTCTGCCTACTCCATTTGTCTTCCGATATTTTCGGGATCATCTTATCTTATTCATGCTATTCACTTTTCATATAATCAACATGACATTTAAAAAATAAATATTATTTTATTTAAACATGAATATGAAACTAAATCGTTTTTTAATGACTGTGGGCTACAACACAGGCCTATTAGACAGTAGCCTACAGAGAAATTTACTGTCGGAGCGTTGCCGGTGAGCATGTGGGGGGAGAGATACAATTTTCGATCAATCATCGAATTTTATTTTGCTTGATATGCCCATTCTTAATATTTGGTGTTTTAAATGCCTGTTTGAGATCTCTGTGAAGTTTTAATTGCCGCTTTCAGAGCGGTCACGTCCGTAACATTGTTTCTTCCTCATAAATGCGAACACGAAAAATAAAATAAAATGAATAGGCTATAAATTATGTTCTGTGGAGAGCCAATCCCTCTTCATCCGGTGGGTATAATAGCCTACTTTTGGTTTGCGCAGTGTAATTCATAGAATTAGCCTACTAAAACATATTTTTCGTGGATCTGAGTGTCGCGATTTCGCTTTCATTTCGCATAGGCCTACAGCCTACACAGCCCTTAATCATAGATGACGCCACGGGTTTTTATTTAAAAGAAAGAGCGTAGCCTACGTTTGTAGCCTATATGTAGGCCTATTTATTCACAATAAAATATAATTAATATCATTTTATTGCATTTGTATTAGTTGTTTGAAGAGTAAAAAAAAATCGGTCGGTCTTAACGCAAGTTTACAATCGGCAAGTCGGTCGGACTAAAAGGGAAAAAAAATAAATAATTGGGTCGGACCTAAATTGACTGGGTCGGTCGGGTTACGGCAAACAAGAATATTTTTAAGGATGGCCTAACTAAAACACTATTGATTAAAGAATACATTTCAAAACCACACCTCTAGAAAATCATAATTCATAATACTAAAACATGCATACAGGAAGGTCAAACCCAAATCTGAGTTACATACATTAAAACTATATTTCTATAGGAGGATGTTTGTGTGTGTGTGTGTGTCTGTGTGTAGAAAGTTTCAAGTTTCGTTATCTCTCTGTGGTCCAGAGAGGGGAAAGGGGGGGTTCGGAATGCAGACTTATCCTCTAAGGTGCAATATAGTGTCGCGAAGGACCAGTTATTGACGACTAGCTGGAGCCAACACAACTGATTTACCTTCGGGGGTTCAGAGTGGGACAGCAAGAAGGAATGTGCGTTTATGTTCTGATTCAATGAGCCATGATTCATAGCCAATGTGGCTACAATAAATTACATATAAATATATAGCATGCAACTATTTCTTGAATATATACATGCATGTATATATATATATATATATATACACACACACATATAAGGGATAATGTATAGAGAGGCGGTCGTTATAGCGAATAACAAGCCCGACAGGCTGAACGAGACCCCGACGCGGTCTTGACAGCCTGAAGGGCTTGTTATTCGCTATAACGACCGCCTCTCTATACATTATCCCGCTTATTACATGGCTACCTACAAAATAAATAATTAATTTGACACAAATGATTGATTTAAAAAGGAGTTTATTGTTTTAAAAACGATTGTATTGCTTCCGCCAAAGAAAATAGTCCGTTCCGCGTCTATAGCAACGCGCTGTTTTGCATGGCAACGGTCTGTTATAGTTCGCAGCGGTCTGTTATGTAAGGGTTAATGCCCGACGAGGTGTCCATTATCAGGTTTTAATGGACGACGGCGAGGCGTGAACCGTCCGACGCGCAGCGGTTGCCTCCGCCGAAGTCCATTAAAACCTGATAATGGACACCTCGAAGGGCATTAACCCGCTTATACCATGGTTACTTACGAAAGAAAGAAATATTTAATCAATTAATAATACTTTAATGTGTTTTAGAGTAAAAATCGTGAGGGTTTTTATTTATTAAGTCGAGCGCACTATTTAATATCTCCCGTATACAGGCGTTGCCAAGCAACGTGGCCACAGCGACCCGACCGCAGCAGTTGATCAGTGAGTTTGAGCCAGTGCAATCATTTAGAGCTGTCATCAGGCAAACTGACGGGACGCCTTTCCTAGGTGTACATTATCACTTTTTAACGGACACCCTGCAGCCAATCAGAATCGAGTATTCACCCAGACCATGGTATAACAAGAAATAACAGACTGCATTCTACATTGGAATTCAGCCAAGCCATGTAATAAATATATACTGGTCAAAAGTTTTAGATCGGTAAGATTTTTTATGTTTTTAAAAGAAGTCTCTTCTGCTCACCAAGGCTGACTTTATTTGATAAAAAAAACAATAATAGTCAAAAAAATGACTGTTTTCTATTTTAATATATTTTAAACTGTAATTTATTCCTCAGATGAAAGCTGAATGTTCAGCATCATTACTCCAGTCTTCAGTGTCACATGATCCTTTAGAAATCATTCTAATATTCTGATTTTATGCTCAAAAAACATTAATATTTTCAATGTTGAAAACAGTTGTGTACAATTTTTTTTTCAAAATTCTTTGATGGATAGAAAGTTCAAAAGAACAGCATTTATTCAAAATAGAATATTTTCTAACATTATAAATGTCTTTACTGTAACTTTTGATCAGTTTAACTCATCCTTGATGAATAAAACTATTGATTTATTTTATTTCTTTCCCCAAAAAAATAAAATAAATATTCTTACTGCCCCCAAACTTTTGAAAGGTAGTTTTTAATGTTACAAAAGCTTCCCATTTCAGATAAATGATGTTCTTTTCAACTTTCTATTCATCATAGCATCATGAAATAAAAATGTAAATAACTGTTTTCAACACTGATAATAATCATAAATGTTTCTTGATCATCAGATCATCATATTAGAGTGATTTCTGGAGGATCATGTGACACTGAAGACTGGAGTAATGATGCTGCACATTCAGCTTTGATCACAGGAATAAATTACACTTTACTGTATATTCACACAGAAAACAGCTGATTTAAAATGTAATAATATTTCACTATATGACTGTTTTTGTTTATATTTTTAATCTAATAAATTCAGCCTTGGTGAGCAGAAGATACTTCTTTTAAAAACATTAAAAATCTTACCGATCTAAAACTTTTGACCAGTAGTGTGTATATATATATATATATATATATATATATACACACAGTACACACACATATATTATGTAAACACAAACTTTTATTTTGGATGCGATTATTCCTTAAGCCCTAATTGGAATTATATACAATGTAATACAAATTATAATAAAATAGGCCCCTATGATGTACTTTAATATAATGCAAACTGATCAAACCCACAATATTAAGGGCATTCTTTGGCTATTTGTGTAAGGTCCTTTCCCCCTCTCCCCCTTTTTCTTTGGCATAAGGGGATTAATATGTAAACCGCAAATGTATTGCGATTTCCTCAAATAATTGTGATTAGATACCAGCGACCAGACGATTAATCACAGCGATTAATCAGTAATCACGACAGTATTGTTGTAGAAAACACGTGACTCACCACAAGCGTTTCAATGTAGCCTACAATCGGTCACTAACTTTATGCATGACAAATAAACTTGAACATCATGAACTAATTTCGTACATGAATGGGAAAATAAGAAACAAAACTTTATTTCTTACAGAAAAGGGAAAAGAAAGGCAGTTTAGTTTAGTGGCTATTCTGTTCTGCAAACAAAACTGAGCCAAAAAAACGAGATAGGCTAAAGATACACAGATCTAACGACGCACGTCACGTGTGATAATAATAATAATATGGATGGATAATATGACATATCAGAAGCAAATACTGACCGTGAAGTGTGAAATTTGTTAAAGTTATTGTGTCTCCAAAATGGCGTCTTCTCTTCCATGAAGTTTTAACTTAGGCTACTTTCAGTCTGTGTTTCCTGAAGAAGGAGACTGTAAACCTGTTTCTACCTGTCTCTCTCTCTCTCTGTGTGTGTGTGTGTGTGTGTGTGTATACATACATACATGTATACGCAGGCAGGGCCGGTTCTAGACATTTGGAGGCCCTAGGCAAAATTAATGTTGGAGGCCCCCCCCCCACCCCCAATAAAAAAACACTTGAAAAAAAAAAGATTTCTAACCTTTTTATTTATACAACATTTAATTTTAAATTTAGTGTATTTGTACTTACACAGTACATAAGTTTGGACACATTACTATTAATGTTTTTTAAATAAGTCTCTTATGCTCATCAAGCCTGGATTTATTTGATCAAAAATACAGAAAAATAATATAGTGATATATTATTAAAATTTAAAATAATGGTTTTCTATTTTACTATAGCCTACTTTAAAATATATTTCTGTGATGCAAAGCTGAATTTAGAATATTCTGATTTATTATCAAATGTTAGAAATGGTGCTTAATATTTATTTTATAACCTGTGATACTTTTTTTCAACGTAACTTTGAGATTCCTGTATTCGTTGTGGCGACGTTATAGTGGTACGTCGCTGGAACGTGGCAGGTACTTCCTAACGACCAAAATACCACGTCCGGATTTATTTTTAATTTACTTCTCACCTTTAGTCCTGGGAATTAAGATGTGCTTGATCCATAAACTTGACATCCACATAGAACTGATAAACTCAAACATTTTATTCTCTGCTGCAAAACCTTAAAAATTCTAATAGAAATTGTGTATTGTTTTCTGTTAATACATTTAGGTATCAATACATATATGTAATGGAAACCAATACAAATCCCTATTAAATTCTAAATAGAAAATGGCCCAAAAAAACACACTGCATTAATTTATTAATCAGCATGTATTCAGTGTTACTTTGTACAAACGGATACATTTTGAACATTAACGATTTTTTAACCATGTTAACAGGTAACGAGTACAGAAATGTAACATCAATTAATTAATCAAAAAAAAAAAAAAAAAAAAATCAATGAATAATGTAGCCAACTATTAAAATGTTTTATTCTTCTTATTGAAAAAAAGTGTTTGATATTCTTATTAATACTACTCTCTATAATTTGGCGGAAAAACAATAAAGACCTTAAAAAAAGAAATGAAAAGATTCAGCATTTTCTTAATTATTCATTTTATTTGCAGAAATAGGTTCACTTGTTTCCTCTAGTGTCCTATGAGGCTCCTGCTACAAATGTCTGGTGGTGATGTGCTTCATTGCTTCACTACCAGTAGCTAAACCTGGGCCGGGTTTCCCGATAACGATCTTAGCTCTTAAGAGCGCTTTCTACGTGCAAGGTTACGAACGCTCGCAGCAATTCCACGAGCATTTCCCAAAAATGCACTTAACATGAACGCGCGAGAACGCGCTCTACGTGCTTTACGTGCTACTTAAGAGTCGCTGTCACATAACCTTATATGGAATCGTATTCTGAGCGTTTAAGCTAATAATTGTCATCTGTTGTGGATTAGCAATCAAGACAAGTAAAGCACCTACAGGCGGAGGCACTGACAAAATGGCTAAAAAAAAAAAAAAAAAAAAAACACACGAAAAGATACCTTTCAAAAAGATGAAATTAATGTCCTTTTAGAGGAGATAGAGCAAAACAAAGATGTAATTTTTAACAGATTTAAAGGATTTCTTTTATTTATTTTTTTGTTCATTCATTTAATTTTGATTAAAATTATTAGATTAAATTATTTCTATTTTTTTGTTTTGTTTTCTGACCTTTTTAATTATTTAATTTATACATTAATTTAACCAACAACAAAAAAGAGTAATAAAGTGTACAATATAGTACAATCAAAACCTTATATTATAATCACATGGCATTTGAATAAAGTTAAAGGTGTAATCTGCCGGTTGTCCTGCAGGTGTCCTCATAACTCTGTCTTCTTACGATGCACTTGGGGATGTACGATTACTCCAGAGCACTCGTAGATCTACGAAGATTTTCAAGTGCTACTTAAGCTATGATGCTTTTGGGAAACAGACCGTAATATTAAGATCAGTCGTACGATCGTTTTTACGATCAACTTAGGCTTACGATGCTTTTGGGAAACGCAGTCCAGATCTGACACAGTCCGCTGATGCGCTGGCTGCGGATGCAGAGACGGCTGCTAGCAGAACCGCAAGATCCACTCACATTAGCATCACAAGCACAAGTGTGAACGCGCCTGTGGATTTAAGCCAGAAACCAGATGAAGGACCAAGACGCCCTCTCCGCACATACCCAGCCCAGGGGCCTCATTTATAAAACTGTGCGTAGGAACCTTACTAAAAATGTACGTACGCACAAAAGCCAAAAATGGCGTACGCAAAAAATTATTCAGACTTATAAAACCGTTCGTACGGCAGAACCTGCGCAGAATTCACTTTATAAATCCCAGTCAGCGGAAGATTGTGCGCACATGCGTCTCCACCCGAAATAACCATATATGGAGCTTACAACGCCTAGTTTTACTATGCAGATCCTCATCTACATATCATTTGCATATGATTATTCATCCACGTGATAACTTAAACGTTATCACGTGGATGAATAATCACATGCAAATGATATAAACGGTACAAGAAACATTACATTAATACAAATCAAGTAGTTGTCTATCCTTGCCTTGTTTTTGAATAGCCTACATAAATCAAATAGTGTAAAATACATTTCAGAGAAAGTCTTTTCCACTTGCCGAATTGTATTTTTAATTGATTTATATTTTTAATGAAAACAGATAGGCCTTGGGCATTATTTGCACGAAACTATTTTCTCAGACAATCTGGTATTATCATGATAAGCAGTTATCTCTGTGGTTAAAACATTAAAGCACGCCACAGGAAAAGTGTTCAAAAACAATCGCATCCACAACAAATATTTCTATTGATTGAATATAAAAAAAATGTTGTAACTTTTCAGTATGATTTCATGTTTAAGTGTTTAACTCCATAATTTGAATAGCATATTTAATCTAAATGTTTATATCAGAAGTAAAGCATAGTTGAAATCATTATTTTATTTATTTAAGCGTCAGTTTCACTAAACGGCCCAACGCGCTCGCTGGCGCGGACATTTAAGAAGGAATGGATATTTGCTTCAAGTGACAGGCTTGGTGAGTGAAATTATATTTGTATTATCTTTCTGTATTATGTTTAATTTTAATTCTAAATTCTAAAAGTGACCAAAAAGACATTTAACTCCAACTCACCATCGGTGTCGCCAAACTGCTCCGTCTCCAAAATGTGCGTACGCATGGGTCAGAGTTTGCGTGCAGGTGCGCATATTTTCACGTCAAGTTTTTCTTTATAAATCCCACCTTTTGCGCAGGAACTGGCGTACGCATGTTTTCAGCCCCGTTTTGTGCGTACGCAAGCTTTATAAATGAGGCCCCTGGGCCGGATGTTCTCTGCTTAAGTAGAGTTGGGTGGGTCAGATTCTCCTGAAAGGTTGATCAGTAGACATGTAAGATTAACAACATAGCCTAACTTAATTAAATCGTGCATGTTTAAAGGAAAACATTGTGATGACATATGTGATTACATGCATACCATCTGACACCACAGAACAAGCCGCTAACAGCATTTGGCTAATTGTTCTGTAATTATGCATGGCTCATATAATCAGACAATAATAAACTGTACTTTCTATGCAGAACTAAATGCACTAGTAAAGACAAACGTGATTAAATAATTAACAAGAAAAAGAAATGGTGTCCAATCACTGGACCGATACATATTTTCCCTGTTGCTTTATAAATACATTATCCAGAAATATTGATACATTATCCAAAGCGTGTCTGCTACTCATATACAGATGAAAAATTAATTACCATTTTTAATAAAGAAACGCAATAAGCTGCTTGTTTTTACACCATGCTTTCAGTTACTAACACAATTAAGAATAGGATTATGCATTCATGATTAATGTCCATTTTATCAATTGTACATTTAGCAATAACATAAGCCACAGGTTAGAGCAATATAGCGTTACTCACTGCTCGTTAGCTCATCTGTAGTTTGGGATGAAGGTTCTGGAGCTGACAGATCTTCTTGTTGGTCGTCAGCATGGAGGGATGGTGTCGGTGGATGTGATTCGATTATGTTTTGAGGGTCACTTGTGAACCAATTATGTTGTCGATCGCATCAAACCACGGAGACTTCTCCTTCTATTCTGTTGAGCTTCCAGTCTTTCTGAGGGAGTCTCGTATTTTCAGATATTGCTGAGTTTTTTACCTTCACGCGACATTGATCCGGCGTTCTTGTGAATCCCCTCGTTTTCAGGTGCTCGCTGAACATTTAGAAAATGTTAGCATATTTATGAGTGTTTTCCAGTTGTGATTTTATGTTTGCTTCAGCCCATACAGCTAACAAGGTTTCAGTTTCATCGGAAGACCAAAGTAAACCCTTTCCGCTCATTCTGAAGGTGACGCGTGTGCGACAGACGACTGTCCTGACGCCCACATTATACGTCATCAATAGCGGTTCACTTCCGCGGTTTGGTTCGACAGCGTTCACATCAAACCAAACTCTAGCACCAAAAGTGCTAGTGTGAAAGCGCCCTAAATCTCAGTAATCGACACATTACCAGAGCTTTACTCTTATTATTATCCGCTTATACACCTAAAAATGATGGCATTACTCTCACATATGTTCATAACATCCTGAAAGTCAGTTGTGGCGAAGTAAAAGCACAGAGTAAGTGATAAAGTTTCCCTCAGAAAAGCTCCTGTCAGACTCCCTTTGCGAACGCTGAGTGATCGACGTTTAACGGTTTTGTCTCCATTCACTGAAATAAAGAGCAGCACAGACACCATTAATAACTGAGAGAATGAAAAACACTAATGCCTCATAATCCAAGAAAGACTAAATAAGGCCGAGTCTGAAACTACAGTCTCTACTGAGAATCAAAGCTTGTTGAGATTGAAACAAACACTCGCTGATATCTGATGTCTTCCTTCCAGATGATTCTGTCTAATCTGAGGAGGATTCGTTACCATCAGAAATATTTCACACACTTCAGTCTGTCATATCGACCCTGAACACCTTCTGTGTGTCTTTGATTATAAACACACACAAATATCATCTTTGTCATGTTCATGATAGAGATATTTCAGTGTGAGCTGAGGCACAGAGGCTGATGTGTGTGTGTGTGTGTGTGTGTGTGTGTGTGTGTGTGTGTGTGTGTGTGTGTGTGTGTGTGTGTGTGTCGCTCCTGTCATATAAAGCTGTTGTGCTCGTGGAGATCTAATAAAGGATAAAACACCATCATTTCAGAAGAAGATGTTGTGGTGATGAAGGCAGCAGATTGAGCTCTGAAGCTCCTGAAAGACTGGAATTACACCGTGATCATCTGTGTTTAACAGCGATACTGTGAGTGTGTGTACCGGCGCTGATCAGCACAATTCATTTAGTGTCAGACAGTGTGTGGAGAAATAAAGCACACTATCAGGAGATCGTCTGTGTGTTTCATTCTGCTGATCTCTCGTCTCATTCATGATCATTCATACTGTCATCAGTTCACATCAATCATTCTCCTTACTCCAAATAAATGTTCACTTAAATACAATGATGAAGAAACTGGTGTAGAGCCAAATGTATTTACAGTCCAACGTCACAAACCTTCACTGGGAGCGTAAATCCAGCCCAAAAAAGTCCTAAAGTAGGAAAAGGATCCGCACACGTCGAATAGGACAAAGACTCTCCAACTGTTGCTTTATTACGCTTCAATAGAGGACACATAAAAGACCTGCAAAAACCTGCTATAAAGTGCTAAACATTTCCTCAATAACTCTAGTTGTCTAGAGTTAACCTGTTAAGTTGCAACCCCACTTTTGAAAAATCCCCAGAAATGACATACCCAAACTGAAACAGATACAGTCCATGAACCCTTTGTACTAAAAGCACAAGTATGATCTCATTTGAAAGCTGACACCTGGCAGTTTATTGTAAATGTAGAATTAATTATTGGCATAATGAAAAAAAATGTTATAAATAGCTTCAAAGTTTTGTAAAGTTATTAGAAATCAATTTTTATGAAACATCCTCATGAAAATAAAATTGAAGTTGGCACTGTAGCAATCTAGAAATGCACTACAGCTAAAGCCACATGTCTAAACATTTTATGTTTAAAATCTGAAGATAATAAGTCCAAAACTCTGCATTTAGTTAAATGTTTTTCAAGACCATGTCAAATGACTTTATTTTGATTTGACGCTAAAATGCTACTGATGTTTATTGTCATCTTCTAACCATCTATCCAGTCTATTGTCTCTATTGTTTTGTGGTGCAAACGAGCCCCATTCAGTCTCAGTCTCCCCCTGCACACATTCACACCTCTCCAGCCTGGTTATGGCTCTAAATATGCATTTCTTTTGTCTGCATTATAGTAACTAACGACTGGCTATTCACATGCTATTCATAGGGTTTCAATCCCTAATTTCTTTTATCAAAGTTCTCACATTTTAAACTGTATCAAATGCATTTCTTGAATAAAGAAACATTTCAGTAAGCATTCAAAAATTATAAAAGTATAACTGCTAGTGGCAGGTGCACCAGGGACGTGCAGTCAGGGTAGGCAGGGTAGGCAGTGCCTCACCAAAGGAAATGTTGACATTACATTTATTAATTCCAAGAACTTTATTAATTCACCACATTATTAATTGCATTTATTTTATTCCAAATATAAATTTTTGTAACAAAAATGTTCAGGAATACACACATAATATACTAATTTTGCCATTGTTTGCTCCTAAAACCATTGTTTCATGCAGGAAATTCAAAGCCATATGGCCATTGAGGCAGAGGTTAGCAGTGCCTCTTTGGTCCATAGAACGTAGTTTACGTAGGTTTGCGCATGCGCAGTCAGTTCTCATGCTGTCTTGAATGATCAACATTGAGGCAGAGACCGAGCTTGCTTCATGTCACGTGACCCACTCGCTCTCGGGCTTGGCAACCGACGTTACTGCGCAGTGCATTCTGGGACGTAAACAAGAGTGCGCCGCCATTTTGTGAGGCCACATCGGGCGAGATTTAAAACAATCACTTACTACACGAAACAATGTTGAAAAGTCGATTAAAAGAACGAAATGTACTATACAGAGACAAACTTCTACCTGACGCAAGAAAACGGTACATGGAAAAGATGTCATTGATTGGAAATATGGATCCGTATTCGGTGCCTGCAAGAGAATATACTCGAGACCCCGACGATTTACCTCCTCTGACATTTCCAGATATTTTTGTTTATTTAGTCTGTGGTGTGAGTGCTTATTCCGAGGCTCAGTTTCGTAATTATAAATCTATGGAAGCCCACGTTCAGTTCACAAATGGCTGGGTTCATGACTTGGAAGCCTACAAACCGCCGAGTTGTGGAAACACTGTTGTTCGTACAAAGGTGCGTATCATCTTGCTTACCTAGTTGTGATTAGTAAAACTCCTGACTACCTACTATAGTGTTTTGTCCTCTGTAGAGGACATTATGTTTTAGCGATTTCTCTGAGACATTACATGTCCTGTACAGAGCACATTCAGGGCTTTTCAGAGATAAGTTACCAAATGATTGTATGTTTCACCATGACAACTGCGTGTCGGTGTGTGCGCGTAGCGCAGTTTGTAGGAGCGAATAAGCTGTTTTTGTACTTTAAAGCTGTACTGCTGACACAATGTTTTCTGACTGTAGCCTATTCAAATCCTGGTGCGCCGTCACCAGACCAATAGTGTGTGTGTGTGGCTGTCTGTGCGCGTTTGCGCATTTTGAAGGAGTGACTAAGCTGGTTGTCGGTTCGCTGACACCGCGCCGCCTCCCTCTCTTACTGTGTCCCGCACAAAACATTTGTTTGTTGTATAAGTCATAAGATAGATGTGTCCATTAATTTGATTATTAGATTTGATTGTGCATTAGCCTCACATTGCTGTTTGCAGGCAGCGATGTGATGATGCCTGATATTGAACTTGGGTTGCTGAATGAATATATGAACATATATGCCACATTGATAGGTCACAGCCTACCCATGACAAGATTTCACCGCACGTTACTGAGGTGCACCCAGAGCTAGCTAGCATGTTAGCTTAGCACACCATCAATACACGACAATTTATGAGATTAAAACCATGTTTGTGCTCCAAACATTTAATTTATAACGCAAGTCGAGTATTTAAATAATCTTCTGTGATTTAATTTGGCTTCAGATAAAAAAATCAGACAGAAAATATACTATTGGTATAGTATTATGCACAATGATAGTCTATATAGATTAGCATTACATTATAAATATAATCTATTATTATGAAAATACCTGGCATGGCTTGAAAAACACAGGTAACTCAAATATCATTGCAATCATGTTTATTGTCTTCAAAACATCTTTATCTGCATGTTACAGAGCGATCTCTGTTAGCTGTGTGTGTATCAGTGACGTCCTGGAATGTCACATGATCATGGCTCTTCTTCATGTTCCATATATGGACTATTATTGTGCATGTAGCGCCCTCAGGCTATTGGTATGAATTGAAAACACAGTATCAGAGTAACAAACGCTCATAAAGATTACATCAACGCATTTGGGTATAAATTCAATAAATATTATTCCTGTCTATAGAAATATGATGTAAATCTATGAAAATATATCAATATTTCTCCAAATCTGCACATTTTTGAGTTAAAGCCCTGAGTACGGTGGCCCAGTAGTGCACAACACAACGGAATAGCCACAACACAACGGAATAGCCACAACACAACGGAAACAAGCCACAACACAACGGAATAGCCACAACACAACAGAAAAAAAAGCCAAAACACAACGGAATAGCCACAACACAACGGAAATGATCCCAACCACTAGGGGGCAGTGACGGCACTGGAAAGCCGATATTTCCTCAGGAGTCGAATCGGGACACGACAAGAGATTATCTGTGTAAGTGATGGGATCTTAATATGTGTAATTTATTTTTAAATTAACAAAATATTTTAACTGAACATTTTGATATCCTGATAATCTTAATGCATCGATTCATGAAACGAGCAAAATATGATAAACTAATTTTGATTTAGACAATTTAGCTCTGCTTTTGTTTCATGAACACCCCTGATAGTTAACATTAGCTGAAATGTTATCATTTCAACCATTGTCTTCCTAGGCTGGCATGTTTTGTCCATTTTGTGGAAACGATCTGAGAACTATTACAGCCTTTTGCAGCTCGTGTGGTTCTAATGTCCAGTTTTTGTCTGAAGAAATTGAACGTGGTATGTATGCGTTAAGTCTGCCTTAGAACCTCAAGTCTAAGTCTTAACCTTAAGTTACTGTTATTTGAGCACACTGTTTAAGTTTATTAACTGAATTCTGAGTCAGATGTTTCTACCAATTTAAGTTGTTACTTAATAATACCCTTTCTATTATATATTGTATCATTTGTTGATGGTTAGAGTCATCAGTCCATGTTTGTGAGGATGATCTTCTTCGAAAGTACTTCAGAGATGGACACAGTTACAGTGTCATTGTGGATTTCTTGGCATCAAAGCACAACATTAAAATGAGCCTTCGTACCCTGAAAAAAAAACTGAATAGACTGTCCTTGTACAAACGAAAAAACTACTCGCCTTTGGACACTGTCCGGACAGCTATTGTTAGCGAGTTGAGTGGTTCTGGACAGCATTATGGTTACCGCACAATGTGCCAGACCCTGCGTCAAAAACACAATCTTACAGTGAGAAGGCAAGATGTGATGCTTATGATGGCAGACCTTGATCCATTAGGCATTGAACAACGCTCAAGAAGAAGATTTGTGAGAAGGGTTTACCATTCTTTGGGGCCAAATCATGTCTGGCACATTGATGGCTATGACAAATTAAAACCATACGGTTTGGCTATAAGTGGCTGCATTGATGGTTACTCACGCAAAGTGATGTGGTTAAACTGTGGAGCTGGCAATAATAACCCAGACATTATAGCTGCTTATTACCTACAGTGTGCCACACAATTTGGAGTCATACCAAAGCTTTTTCGCACAGACTGTGGCACTGAAAATGGAACTATGGCTGCAATCCACTGTTCACTGAGATCAGTCCACACAGATGACCTTGCAGGGGCTTCAAGCCACATGTATGGCTCCTCAACCACAAACCAACGTATTGAAAGCTGGTGGTCATATTTCAGAAAGCAAAGGTATAATAGTCTAAACAGACATATTTAGGGGTTTTATTTAATATCTTATCTTGCTGAATTTTAATTTAGTTCGAGTTTAATGTGCAATTACATGTTAGAAAATAGCCTATTAAATTAATGCCCAGCTTCACAGACAAGGCTTGTCCTAGACTAAAATGCATGTTTGAGCGGTTTTAAATGAGAGCAACTTGCACTGACGTATCTTAAAGGGATACTCCACTTTAAAATGAAAATTCTGTCATCATATACTCACCCTCGTGTTGTTTCAATCCTTTATGAATTTCTTTCTTCTGCTGAACAGAAAGGAAGATATTTAGAAGAATGTCAGTAACCAGACAGTTTCTGGTCTCATTTACTTCCATAGTAGGAAAAAATATACTATGGTAGTCAATGAGTCCAGAAACTGTCTGGTTACTGACATTCTTCTAAATATATTCCTTCCTGTTCAGCAGAAGAAAGAAATTCATAAAGGATTGAAACAACACGAGGGTGAGTATATGATGACAGAATTTTCATTTTAAAGTGGAGTATCCCTTTAAGATTTGTCAGTGCCATTGTTTTGTCACAAAATGCACACTAGTAATGTTTTTTTTTTTTTTTTTTTTTTCTGGGACCACATTTACACAGGTCTCAGTTCTGGATGGATCTTCTGAATGACCTGAAAGAGAGGCAACTCTTTAATGGCAGTCATGAACACATATGCTTGGTGCGTTTTGTGTTTTTAAGTGTGCTACAGATGGACCTTAATGAATGCAAAGAAATTTGGAACACTCACACCATTAGGGCAGTTAAACAGTCTCGCTCTCCTAATGGTAAACCGGATGCAATGTACGCTCTTCCACACAGGTCAGTATATGACTATATTAAATATTTAACTTATTTGCATTTTTGTAATGGAATTGTTAAAATTATATTTAACACACAACTTCAAACTCACCATAATGTTTTTCCAAAGCCATATGGCTTACTTCCATATAACAAAAAAAAAAATAGATATTATACACAATGTTAGTCTCACTCACCGTTTACTTTCATTCAGTGTTCTTCTGTAAAATTAAACTGAAAGGAGATTGTGGCTAACATTCTATTCCACAAAAGAAAGTCATTCAACTTTGGATTGACGAGGTTTAGTAGACAGTTTTATTTTGGGGAAAAGATGGAATTTATAATTAAATACAAATGAACCTTTATCGCTGTACCTTTAGTTTTCACACTAAACTTTTTCCTCTTTTACTTAAAGGTTTAATGGGAGAGAATGCGGATTTCGTGTCTCAGAGGAAGACTTGAACCAGTTTTTCTTTGAACCTACTCTTAGTACATGTGGAGATGAACAGCTTCAGGCAAACTTTGAAGAACTGTGCATTCAAAGCAATCTGACTACACCTCACACCTGGGAGACTGGTGTGGAGAACAATATAACTTTAAAAAACATGGCCCGCATTTAAACTCTGGTTAGTTCAGAAACAACTGTTCCAAATAAAAGAAAATTCTAAAGGGATAGTTCACTTTAGAACATTTTACTTTGTTCTACTCAGTGCAATCCAAAACCAGGTGAGTTTTGGATACCAAAGTCCATTGCACTTTTGAACTCTTCATAGCTTTTGGACATTGGCAATTTGATTGTATTGGCACATGTGCTGGCAATGGGAAATTTAGAAGTCCTCTCAAAAGTCAGTTGGGGCTGAGGGACAATTGTTGAAGGAGGCAGTGAATCCAGTCCTGTGGCGAACATTAGGATGTCCTGGAGGGAGATTCCGGTTTCTTGTTCTGAGAAAGAAAAAAAAGAAAAAAGGAATATTATGAAATATGTACAAAACAACAATAAAATATGATGTTCAATCCTTTACCTCCAGTGTCAAGCAGATAGTCTCTCCAGTATCCTAAAATCCTTGTGTCTTCTTGTCGTCTGGTGCTACCAACTTCACTGAGCTGAGCCTTGAAGACAGCCTCCAGTGATTCAGGTGTTAGTTTCTTACCAATGTAGCACATGTAGGGTCTGAATACACTTGGATGTTGTTCCAGAGCATGGATGACATCCAGGGTGGAAAGGCCGTCGCTAAATCTGGAAGCAAAACAAAGTAATAATAATGATAATGATAATATGCTCTCAAATTAGGAACCAACTTACCTTTGTACTGAGTATTGGTTTCTGTAAATTATGTACCACTGTATGAAATCCTTCACAATGTTTTCTTTGCCTTCTACACTTTGTGGGTAATCGAAACAACCAGCAGTCTGCAGCAAGCTGGCATACTTATCCATGAGCATGTGTAATTCATCCAAAGATGCTGCACTAGATATCTGGTAAATAGGACACATTCGAAAGGAGCAATTAAATTCTAATACATTTTTCTAAAAGCAAATACCAAAAAAATATTGTAACTGTTAATCCTTAAACCATTGTTTACACACACATACAAAATCTTAAAATGAGCTTAAATAATTGAATGTACCTCAAGTAAAGCTGCCTTCATGGTCTCATCTGTTATATCTTCAACAGTACCATTAATGTCAACCCTCCCAGTGAGGTGATCGTATAGCATATCTGAGAGGAAGCGAGGACCTGGACCACCGTGAACAATAGAAACTGCAATCATCTGCCCCGCAAGGAAGTATTCATCTTCTCTGGCAGCTATAGTAAATTGTTTTTGTCCAGTTAGTATAAAACAAGGCAATTATGAACAGGGCAGATAAAAAGTAGATTTAAGTAAATAATTTACCTGCACTGTTAAAGGTGAGAAATCTCCTATTTTCTGGACCATCAAAGATTCTCCGTGTCCTTAAACAGTCCATTAGGAGGGTTAGAAACTCACGTTTGGGACCACCTGTGTCCACTGCATCTTCAGTTGTGCCTTCGTCATCTGTGAATTTAACAAGCATGTCGTGTAATGGGTTGTATGATGCACGTCTGAATCCACGAATTGCTCCATCCCAAACATTAGCTCTATTTATGTTGAATCGGCTGCAAGATGTTTTTATTATCTTCAATGAGAGATCAGACACAATGTCTGCAGAAGTTAATACATCAGTGCTGTAATAAATAAAGAGGTTTTGATTAAGTTAAGCAAAATAATAATGAAATAAAAAAAGTCAATAAATTTAGGAACATGACATTGAGACAGTAATTCATAAATTAATTACCTTTCTTCTTGAACATGTTGTCTGCTATCATCGGATGCTTCCGAGTCACTTTCGATTATTATTGGTGCATAGAGACGTGTGTAATTGCTGAAAAAAGACAGATTAACGAATTTACATCCATTGACATACAAAAGTAATTGTAGGCTACTTGTAAAGCAATTAATTATTTTTTTTTTAATTTTTGAGGTAATACAAGTAGCTTACGTGTAGCACTTTTGTTGGCCATGTGTGTGTTCTTTGATATTTGTTCCATTTTTTCCTGCTTCCTAGATTTGTCAGAAATATAATTTATATATTCATTTTTAAATATAAAAAAAAATACATTCTAAATTATATTTACTCTGAATTATGGGCCCAACATGGGTCTGTCCAAGGGCTCCACATTTGGCCTCATCAGGGTCGCCCATTTACTGTAGATCTCATGTAGAATCTGATCTCAAATGGGCAACATGAATCCGACCCCAGAGAGGTCCCGCTTTGTGCAGCCCATCTGAGTTAGGGGTGAATTCAAGGTGATTGGGCCACTTTTTTGCTATTGAGATAAAAAAAAGTGTCCCAATTAACCTGAATGCATCCCTATACCAGGGTTCATTATGGTTTTGTGCTTGTGTACTGAATTGCTGACTGCATCTGTTGGATGCAAATAGCTAAGCTTTGTAGCATCATTAGAGAAACAACGGTGTACGGCATCTGTCTTTTCTAGCAAGTAATTCATGAAGGAACAGCAAAGCTCATCAGTATGGGGCGCCGTTTGTAAAGCGGCTCACGCTGAAAATAACAGCAACATTTTGTCACATTTAACTTCAAACAATGTTTAAAAAACTGGTATGAATTTTTGACGGTCACTTTTTACCACATTTACAACAATATTTGTCACCTTAGAGATATTTTAAATAGTTAAATCTAAATATTAAATGTTACACCTAAATGTTAAATGTTAAATCTAAATGCTAAATCTAAATCTAAATGTTAAATCTAAATCTAAATGTTAAATATAAATATAAATATAAATATAAATATAAATGTTAAATATAAATATTAAATCTAAATCTAAATGTTAAATATAAATCTAAATGTTAAATCTAAATATTAAATCTAAATCTAAATGTTAAATCTAAATGTTAAATCTAAATGTTAAATCTAAATCTAAATCTAAATGTTAAATCTAAATGTTAAATCTAAATCTAAATCTAAATGTTGAATCTAAATCTAAATGTTAAATCTAAATCTAAATGTTGAATCTAAATGTTTGGGGTGAAACTAAATATTTAACTAATATGCACATTCAAAATGCCGGTAACAGGAAGTGCCAAAATAAAAGCTCGAGGTGGTCAGTGTGTGTTTATAGCATGGTTTATAGTGTCAAATAACAAATAAAAACCATCTCTTCCGAGGAAATGGACTCTTGGACATAGATTATCATGATAATAACTACCTAAAATAATAAACACATTTGGAGAAACTGTATTTGAAGAGTAGGCTAGTGTCACTTTTATGAAAAGTGCGGGACTTATGACCTGTAGCCATAATAGCCAGCCACTAGGGGGCTCACTTTGACTGAATGTCATGTCATCACTCTGTCATCACGATACTCTACAGTTTCTCCAAACGTGTTTATTATTTTAGGTAGTTATTATCGTTATATTATAGTTATTATTATGAGATGGTTTTTATTCGTTATTTGACACTATAAACCATGCTATAAACACACACTGACCACCTCGAGCTTTTATTTGGGCACTTCCGGCATTTTGAATTTGCATATTAGTTAAATATTTAGTTTCACCCAAAACATTTAGATTCAACATTTAGATTTAGATTCAACATTTAGATTTAGATTTAACATTTAGATTTAACATTTAGATTTAGATTTAACATTTAGATTTAACATTTAGATTTAGATTTAATATTTAGATTTAACATTTAGATTTAGATTTAACATTTAGATTTAACATTTAGATTTAACATTTAGATTTAACATTTAGATTTAATATTTAGATTTAACATTTAGATTTAGATTTAATATTTAGATTTAACATTTAGATTTAGATTTAACATTTAACATTTAGATTTAACATTTAGATTTAGATTTAACATTTAGATTTAGATTTAGCATTTAGATTTAATATTTAACATTTAGGTGTAACATTTAATATTTAGATTTAACTATTTAAAATATCTCTAAGTTGACAAATATTGTTGTAAATGTGGTAAAAAGTGACCGTCAAAAATTCATACCAGTTTTTTAAACATTGTTTGAAGTTAAATGTGACAAAATGTTGCTGTTATTTTCAGCGTGAGCCGCTTTACAAACGGCGCCCAATACATCAGAAGCTAGAGCATCATGTGATGGAGGTGTGGTAAGCATATTTATTGTGTTAAATAATGCCTTTGGTCTGATGCTTGATTTGTTTATTGTGGCAGAGACCCAACTGGAACGAACCAAGTTCAAAGCAGATTTGTATTTTTTGAGATGTTCAATAAAAGCTAAATAGTGAGGCCAGTTTTTCTGTTAAGACGCTCCAGCCGTCTACCAGTAGCCTTTAGGATAAGAAGCTCAGAGGTGTGCCAAGGAGAAGAGTGGGTGGAAGGGTCTTAACAGGAGGAGTGATAGTTAGACAATATCAGGGAGAGAAAAGAGATATCAAAGATTCGAATAAACAATGAAGATATAAAATCAACTTTGAGAGTGCAATAGTTTATTACAGTCATTGGAGATTTTTCATGCATTGGCAAGCTTAGGCTAAAACCAATGAATTTATGATCAGAAATAGCAGTGTCAGAAGAAGAGATATCAATCCCTCATTTACAGATCAAATCAAGGATATGACCATGCGTATGAGAAGGAAAATTAACATGCTGAGTTAAATTAAAGCATTTAGATAGATGACAGTGAGACCACCCCTTTTACTGTGCAGTCGAGGTTTAGAAAGATATTTATATCCTTCTGTTGTAAGTAGATCTGATCTGACTGCAGAAAATCAGCAGAATCTTGCCAAGTTTCAGTAAGAAGAAAAATATCAAGATTATTGTCAATGATAATTTCATTCAGATAAGGGGCTTGTCTGAGATTGGCTGACAGTTCAAAAGAACAACATTCAAATTAAACAATGAGGTATATGAGGTATATTGCTGACCGCTACCAATTGTATCTAACACAATTAATGAAATTGAGGAACTGACAGAACATAATAAAAGCATTATAAAAAAACTACTGTAAAACTACTGTAACTCTAAAAGGACTTTCAAGGACAAGCATTAAGCTGGTTCAAATCATACCTATCTGACCGCTACCATTTTGTCTATTTAAATGGAGAAAAATCGATCATAACTCCAGTAAACTATGGAGTGCCGCAGGGATCTGTGTTGGGCCCTCTATTATTCTCAATATATATGATGCCACTTGGAAATATTATAAGGAAACATGGAATTAGTTTCCATTGTTATGCTGATGACACTCAAATATATATTTCATCACGGCCGGATGAAAACGCTAAATTATCCAAGTTGACAGAATATGTTAAAGATATCAAAGATTAGATGACGCGTAATTTTCTTTTATTAAATATAGACAAGACAGAGGTAATACTTATCGGTTCAAAAAAACGCCCACAAAACCTCTCACAATACAATTTTAACATCGTAGGATGTCCTGTTACTTTATCCTCTACAGTAAAAGACCTGGGTGTTATACTCGATTGCAACCTGTCTTTTGAAAATCATATTTCATATGTTACAAGAACAGCCTTTTTCCACCTTAGAAACATTGCTAAGCTACGTAATATGCTATCAGTTTCTGATGCTGAAAAGTTAGTTCATGCATTCCTGACCTCGAGACTAGATTACTGTAATGCTTTACTAGCTGGTTGTCCTGCATCCTCAATAAACAAGCTACAGTTAGTCCAAAATGCAGTCGCTAGAGTTCTTACTAGATCAAGAAAATATGATCATATAACACCGATTTTATCATCACTGCATTGGTTACCTATAAAGTTCCGTATTAATTACAAGGTATTGCTACTGACTTATAAAGCCCTAAACGGCTTAGCTCCAGTCTATTTAATGGATCTTCTATCGCCCTATAATCCATCGCGCTCTTTAAGGTCACTAAATTCGAGGCTTTTGGTCATACCTAGGATATCCAGATCCACCAAAGGAGGGAGAGCATTTTCACATTTAGCTCCAAAACTCTGGAATAGCCTTCCTGATACTGTTCGTTGCTCAGACTCGCTCTCCCAGTTTAAAACTAGATTAAAGACGCATCTCTTGTCGGCGCCAATAGCCCCATGGTTAACGCGCCGACATATAGCGCAACTGCGCCTCCGGCGACCCGAGTTCGATTCCCAGCTCGAGGTCCTTTGCCGATCCCCTCCCCTCTCTCTCCACCCACCCCACGCTTTCCTGTCAAAATCTCTACTGTCCTATCAAATAAAGGCACAAAAAGACCAAAAACATAACTTGCAAAAAAAAAAAAAAAAAGACGCATCTCTTCAGCCAGGCATTCATATAACATTTTAAATCTTACTGTTCAAACTACAATCTGGCCTCTAGTTCATAAATGCCAGAAGAGAACTGGCCCCCGACTGAGCCTGGGTTCTCCCAAGGTTTTTTTTCTCCATTAGGTCACTTGATGGAGTTTTCGGTTCCTTGCCACTGTTGCCTTTGGCTTGCTCAGTTGGGGATATTTTGGGGATATTTAATTTAATTTTATCAATCAAAAAATTTACACTAGAAACAAACCTTGTTGTGTTATTTTGGTTTAATGCTGTGAAGCTGCTTTGATGCAATCTGTATTGTGAAAAGCGCTATATAAATATACTTGACTTGACTTGACTTGACTTTCGGCTTGTCCAACTCCCCAGCAGTCTTCCAGGCACTCGTCAACGACGTGCTGCGAGATATGGTCGATCAGTTCATATATGTCTACCTGGATGACATATTGATTTTTTCTTCTTCTCTCCAGGAGCACGTGCAGCACGTTCGACGAGTGCTTCAGAGGCTGCTAAAGAATGGGCTTTTTGTCAAGGCGGAGAAATGCGCTTTTCATGCACAGTCTGTTCCTTTCTTAGGGTACATTGTGTCGTCTGAGGGAATGCATATGGATCCTGAGAAGGTTAAGGCTGTGGTGGATTGGCCAAGTCCAGATTCCCGTAAGGCCCTACAGAGGTTTCTGGGGTTTGCCAATTTCTACCGGTGGTTTATTCGCAATTTCAGCCAACTAGCCTCACCTCTGACAGAAGTACGTTCAGGTGGTCAGACGCAGCTGAGGCTGCGTTTGCCAAACTGGAAGGCTGCTTTGTTTCAGCCCCCATCTTAGTTACCCCTAATCCATCACGTCAGTTCGTGGTGGAGGTCGATGCGTCAGAGGTGGGGGTAGGTGCAGTGCTATCCCAACGTTCTCCTGCAGACGACAGAATGCATCCGTGCGCGTTTTTGTCTCACTGTTTGTCCCCTGCCGAACGTAATTATGATATTGGTAACAGAGAGTTGTTGGCAGTCAAGTTAGCATTGGAAGAATGGCGTCACTGGTTAGAAGGGTCGGGGTACCTTTTATCGTTTGGACCGATCATAAGAATCTGGAATACATTAGAACCGCTAAAAGATTGAACTCCAGGCAGGCTCGGTGGGCACTTTACCCGTACCGCCCGGGTTCCAAAAACATCAAGCCCGATTCTTTATCGCGCATTTTTGACCGCTCCGATCGCCCGTCTACTCCCGAGTGCATTTTTCCGGAGACCCTAATTATCTCCACACTCACATGGGAGGTCGAATCGAAGGTCAAGACGGCCTTACAAGGGGTAATGCCTCCGGTCGGTTGTCCACTGAATCGTTTATTTGTGCCAGAGGGATTTCGGTCCGACGTTATTCAGTGGGGGCATTGTTCCAGTGTGGCTTGTCATCCAGGAGTCAGTTGCACAACATCTTTAGTCAAGCAACGATTTTGGTGGCCATGTATGACTCGCAACGTTCACAGTTTTGTTTTGGCTTACTCAGTTTGTGCCACTGGTAAGACTTCCAATCGACCCCCAGATGGGTAACATGGTAACATGGTAGTTTTGACCGTGGTGGACCGGTTCTCGAAGGCGGTCCACTTCATTCCCTTGCCCAAATTACCCTCAACCAAGGAGACAGCGGTAACAGTCGTTAACCACGTCTTTCGGTTACATGGCCTCCCGACGGACGTGGTTTCCGACAGAGGACCCCAATTCGTGTCCAAATTTGGCAAGAGTTTTGTAGATTACTGGGTGCAACTGGTTTCATCCCCAGAGCAATGGCCAAACTGAGAGAGCCAACCAGGATTTGGAGAGAACATTGCGATGTCTGGTCTGCAAGAATCCTTCCTCATGGAGCCAACAACTGTCAATGGTGGAGTACGCCCACAATTCGTTACCAGTGTCATCTACGGGCCTATCTCCGTTTGAGTGTAGTCTAGTGCTGCGTTCCAGTCCACTTTTAGACACGCACTTGGGAACTTCCCTAAGCACTTCCGCTCGGGGGAATCCCCGCCGCCATTTTGAAGTGCGTTCCACTTCGGGAAGTGGACGAGGGAAGTTTAGATGTTGGAAAACAACCCAAACGCCATATATACATCTGGATGCTGCATTAAAAAATTCTTAAAGGGAAAAAAAATGTAAATAATAAATCAACTTCATAGCTGATTCCAAGTGATCACGGGCTTAGGACGTTCCAATTCAGCCCATTGCAGTTTCCGCCAGTAGTGGGCACTCGCAATGACGTACATCCGAGTGAACAAGACGGAGGGAAGTTAGCAAGTGAAGGGCAAAACAATTTTGGACTGGAATGCAGCCTAGGTTACCAGCCACCAATTTTTCCTAGTCTGAAATCCGAAGTCGCGGTCCCCTCCGCTCACGCTTTCGTCCAGAGGTGTCATCGCACTTGGACTAGAGCCCGCGAGACTCTACTCCAAGCGGGAGCGCGCACCAAGGCCAAAGCCGATCGCCACCAGTCTAGGCCTCCCGTATACGTCGTTGGTCAAAAAGTGTGGCTTTCTACCAAGAACATTCCTCTCTGTTCCGTCTCTAATAAACTTGCTCCCAAATTTATCGGCCCGTTCACTGTCACCAAGATCATTAGCCCGGTGGCAGTCCGCCTCAAACTCCCTCCAGTGTACAGGAGGATTCATGCCGCCTTCCATGTTTCCAAAATAAAACCCGTGTTTCGTGCTTGTATTAATCCGCCGGCCCCGAATATTCATCGGATCTGTATACGGCCTGGATCTGGCGGAAGAGGAGAGAATAGTTGACACTTCAGTACTGCGCTGTCCAGGTGCAGGTCCTTTATCGGATCTGGATACGGCGTACTGCGGTAAACCTCGGTATAAGCAGAGAGACTAATATCAACGTAGACGCCATTCTTCTTATGATGTAACGAGTACATCAGGATTCATGGGAAGTGTTCCCGGTTCCGGCTGAACTAATCTATGCAGCCTAATATGGAATTATAGAAGTCTATAATGTGTTATGTGTATGCTAGGTCAAAGAGATGTGTTTTTAGTCTAGCTTTGAACTTACAGAGTGTGTCTGCTTCCCGGACAATGTTAGGAAGACTGTTCCAGAGTTTTGGTGCTAAATAGGAAAAGGATCTACCGCCAGCAGTCGATTTTGATATTCTAGGTATTATCAACTGGCCGGAATTTTGAAACTAATGTGAAGATCAATGCTATAATAAGAGCTCTACACAGTGTGTAATTATATAAACGATACTGTCAGTCGCCATAGTTACACAAATGAAGGAGATCAATGCATTTATTAACATTCAGAAAGCCGTCTTTCTGCTCTGTCTTCAGATCAGTGTAATGATCAGAATAAACACACACACTATTCTCACTGCGACGGCTTGAGCTCTCAGTGTGGCATTGTGAATGTGCTGTCAATGTCAAATACTGATTTTAAAATCTGGAGATTCAACGGTCTGATCGATCTTTCATTTGCGGCCCGTCTGACTTACGCTCTCTCTAGAGTTCATGTGTCCTGTGTGTTTCTTTCCTATCAGCTCAATGATGCCAAACACTCTCTCAACTACAACAGTCACAGATGTTCCTCTACTGGACACATTTCTCTAGAGTTGATGCTGAAGTTCATGACAGATCATTGTGTTCATCACAACACAGCGGTCAAAATGTGTGAAATGAACAGCATCTTTTCTCCAAAGCAATAAGAGCACAAGCTTTGTTGTAGTCCAGACTTAAAAGTTAGGCATCTTTACAGATGATCATTTTAATAAATAGATAAAAACCTGCACTGACAAACACTTGCAGTGCTGTGGATGTTTTCCAGGAGCCGCTGGAGGAGAAACATGTGCAAAAGCAGAACAAAAGCTCCTGGAGACACAAACTGTGCTGCAACTACAGACTAAACCATGACTTGATGGAGCAACATGAGAAGAAATATTCCAGCTCTACGTGACGAATCTCACATTCTGCTTCTAAAGCATCAGAACGCTCAGCTGCTTTCATGGGAAGAGCATCACTGGACACTTCTTTTCTGCTTTGTTGAAGTGATTTAGACACTCCAGCTGAATAATGTTTAATCGGACAGATTTTGTCGAGCTTCGTTCAGGTGTCCTGACATTGGAGGAAGGCTGAGACTGTTGTAGAGGACATGAAGCTCAGAGAACATATTCTTCACTGCCAAATATCTGTGCTTCAGCATTATTATACAACACATCATATTTCAGCTGTCTTCTATCAGGACAAATAAAGGAACGGATCATAAGGACACAGAAATAGAGCTAGTGGCACAGAAGTGGCTCAACTTACCCACCATTAGGGGTATAGTATGTTGTCACTGGAGAATCTGGGTTCAAAATAAATAAATGAAATGAAGCTAGCGCAAGTTCTGCCAGGGATACTCAATCGTTCGCGTCATTAACTACCTCCTCATCTATCCAATCATATCATTTACTGTAGCTTAAAAGGGCAATGCTTACACACGTCTGAGGTCGCAGATGCTGTCGCTCCAGTACCTCCATCCTCCTCGCCTCCACCAAGATGGGATATTTCCTTCAACTCCTATACTCAACCAAGCTGGGTCTTCCCTCTATCAACCTCAACACCATCAGTCAGGCTATCCCTTCCATCCTGAAGACTTCAGATGTCTTTTCCTCCATCCACCCCACCACCACCAGATGGCCCCTTTCCTTACTCCGCCGGGGGGTGAGCGGCGCCCCCGCCTTCGTCTTCAGGCGGGACTCGCAGATTCAGTACCCTCTGAATGCGAGTTACGAACGGGGCCTACGCCAAAGAACCTGATTGCTTGCTGAGCTCCTAAATAAATGTTATTGTTACAGTACTAATTCTCCCGAGTCTTTCTGGTAGAAATATTATTTTTATGTGCATTATCCCACGACAGTCTTACTTTACAGCACATTATTCAGTGTCTATTCATTAGGAATATTTCCATGCACTGAAATATCCAAAATATTCCAGTGTTAAATTATGACACAACAAAATAAAAAGTTTACATAAAAGCCTTTTATTAGATAAAGAAAATATTAAATGTTCCTCATTGCAGTTCACCAAACTTTGTGTGTTTGCAGAAGAATATAATCACATGAAAAAATAGAACTGGACTATATCCTTTTTAATAAACTACAACATTTGATAGTTTATGGCTAATCTATAAAAATGTACATTCACCAACAAGTATGAAATACAGTTAGACAAACATTAATATAAATGCTGGTATACATTTACTTTAACATTGAACTCGTAGAACATTTAATTGGATGTGCAAAAACTTACATTTATTTCCCTGTAGAACATTTACAATGTAAAGAGCAAAAAGAGCAAAGCATAAACTTTAATTTATTTGTAATGTTACTATGAATGAATATTTAGAAAGGAGTATATTTTGATAAGTTCTGATAAACCCATATCAGATCAAGAATCAGACCAATGTTCAAAAGTGGTAAAGCTTCTCTTCCTGAAGAACTGAGATGAATTCAGCTTTCACAGGATCTCTGCGTTTGCGTATAATGTCACAGATCTTTCTCATGCTCTCCTGACTGGTTAAACTCTGTGTGATTTCTGAATATTGTTCCTCATGGATTAGTTCTTGCTGAAGCAGTTTATCTGCAATGATCCCAACATTTGTAACCTCCTGAATGAGATCTGGCCAATGGTTATCAAAATATCTTGCTTTATCTGCCTTACTATTCAGACGCGGCCCGTCTCTCTTAGGATGAATCTGATCACTATTCAGACGCGGCTCGTCTCTCTTAGGATGAATCAGATCATCTTTCTCAATCGTTACATCCCAGACCTCCTCCTTATCCTCTTCTCTGATAAGAGTCATTTGAAGATCATTCTCTAGACGAGTCTTGACCCTGAAGTAGTTTGGGGGAGTTTCTCTTGTGAGTGTGATCCCTTCTTTAGGATGGATAGAGGCACCAGGAACATCAAGAATGTGTGGCGTTTTCATCTGAAATGGCCTGCCAGGTCTGGGATACCTGATGATGCATGATGAAAATGATTTTTCAGTTTCCTCAACTTTTTTTTTTTCACAGGGATCAACTGGAAATAAGTAGAGATGTAGAATGAGAGGATCTCTAGAACACATGTAGAGAAGAAGATCACAGTGTTCGTACCATCCCATTATCCAACTTATAATTAGTGTTTTCAGAGAGAAGGATGGTTGGACAATCTTAGCATGGAATCGGGTCAACTGCACAGGTTCTGTGGTTATTCCCTCGTCTTTTACGGTGAGGACTTTCACAGCATCTTTGAGAGAGGGGTCAGACTCTCCTAAACAGGCGTAATGGGGCAGATGAACTTCCTCCAGTTTCCCTGAGATCACCGTCACGTCAATCACTGGACCGATCCGGTTGCACTGCAGCCTCTCCAGCTCTGCGTTGAGGAAGATTCCGTCTACGGTACGGTACTGAAGGGTGACGACACAGTCACAGACCCATCGCATTCTGGTCCTGACACACTCGTAACGGCCTGGGTCAGTGCTGACCCTGAACTTTGACCCTCCTTCATCTGTACAGGCCGACGGCTCAATCTGAAGCCACTGATCAGAATCAGCTATATGGACACAAGACTGACAGTTCAGCAGCGGGTGAATATCGAGCCCAGAAGGTTTGGGCTGAGAGAACCTGTGAAGAACCAGAAGAAGGCAGAAGCAAAGAGTCAGCTGCTTTTATTAATCTCAGTTAATGTTATTTTCAATGTTTATTAATACATTATTAACATCAAAAGTTATATCTGTCAATATTACTTAATGGACCTGAAATAACATGAACTAACAATGAACAGTTGACTAACTAACGTTAACAAATACAGTTAATGCATTAACGAATGTTAACTAATGGGACCTTATTGTAAAGTATTACCAACAATTCAAAACCAACAACATACAAACAGTTTACTATAAAAACTATTTGACAGGCAGTTTGACAGAGAGAAAATATAAAGCTAGTATATAATGCTGCGACTGACACCTGTGATGTCACTCACTAATAACAAACAATCTAATATAACAAACACATATATACTATAATGAAAGTTTAATTCACACATAATTGTCCAGTTATGTTTATGTTTAACTAGCCAACATGAACTCTATATTCTCCATCAATAAGCTCAAGCTGAATAATGTGTCCAGTCTTCTATAAATCAGTGTTTTTAACTGTGGATATTTTCACAGAGGTGGACAGATAAAGACCATCAGCAGTCTGGGGTGGACAGAAATGTTCATTATCAAACATAATAAATGAGTTTGACTATAAAGAACTGGACTGTTTTACTGCTTACAACACAACTGTCTACAGTTAATTGTGCTTGATTGTAATTGAGGGAGTGCTGGAATAGATCAAGTAATACTGAGTGAATTTGACTATTTCTGTCTTATTCCTCGTCTGCAGGAATATTAATAGAAAAGAAGATCACACTACAGCTAGAAAATTACAGAAAATGAATAGCAAATTACAGTTTAGAGATTGTGTGTGATCAGGAGCTTTAGAGAAATACCAGTAAATCAGTCTTAAGCCCTATTCACAGAGACCTCACAACTCTGAAACTGAAGGAGAAATAGATTTAGCTCTAAACTAACTAAAATGAAGAATAATGTGTTTATAGTCTCTGCACAGGAGAGACTCTGTGTTGCTTCAAAACAAAGGAAAATATGTGTTTATTGGTACTGGCCAAAACATGTTGTGAAATATCAGCATATGGAGTATCAGCACAAACCCAATATGGTGCATCTCTAGTGTTTAGTGATGTATGAAGAACAGAGGATTGAACTATTATTTAGTCTGGAGAAATCCTTCACTAAGACACAGTATATTTCACTCACCCGGTTGTGTGTGTATCACTGTTGTTTCTCTCAGGACGCTGTTTAATGTCACACAGAGACACTGAGGAGTTATAACAGTAATCAACCCTAAATCCAGCATAGAGGGGTTCAGTGAATGTGGTGTTGAGTGTGTGTAAGTGTGTGAGTGTGTGTGTGTCAGAGACGCTGTAGAAGGACAGAGTGCCGGCTGACACGTCCACATACACTCCTGCTCTCTTAGAGGATGAAGAGACGTCAGGAATATCAGTGTGTTTATTATTGTGCCAGACAGAGAATCCGTTACCAGAGCAGAGCAGACTCCAGGATTTGTCATTTAATCCAAACACACAGTCACTCCCTCCTTTCCTGCTGATTCCTTTATATGACACTGATATAACAGCACCTCTCCCGCTCCATTCAGCCTCCCAGTAACAGCGTCCAGTCAGACTCTCTCCACACAGAACCTGAGGAACATCATCAAATCTCTCTGGATGATCAGGATACGGCTGATCCTCAGACACACCCGTCACTGTCCTGTTCTCATCAGACAGAATGAGTTCAGTGTGTGCTGTGTTTGGATCCAGTGTGAGATCACAGGCCCCTGAACACAAGAAGAGAAACATTTCACTAAATGACACAAATCAACAATAAATCACTGAATGATTGTGTGTGTGTGTGTGTGTGTGTGTGTGTGTGTGTGTGTGTAGACCTACATTTGTGTAATCCTGCTGTCATGCTGAACTCTCCACAATGATCCACACTATAAAACACACACATGATTCACATTCATTTCTAAAGGAAACAGAAGAAAGTGTGTGTGTGTGTATTGTCCTCTCTTTGAACGCAAGAGTGTGTGTGTGTGTGTGTGTGGGTCGAGTTCAGCAGTGTGTGCCCACGGTGAGGAGGAGTCAGGGGCACCAGCACCACCAGTAGCACCAGCAGGAGCACCAGCCCGAAGGCGGCGAGACAGGACGGGTTTTTGGACTCGATCAGAGAAGAAATGCAACTACAGAGGGAGGCAGAGGCGAGGAGAGCACAGGAAAGAAGGGAGAGGATGGACAGGCTGTTTTCTCTTCTTGAGAGAATGATTGAAAAAATTTCTACATATTCTTGTTTAACTTTTTTCATTTTTATTTTTTAAAAGAAAAATCATGTACATTTATTTTTATGCAACTTTAATTGTGTAAATAAAAGAGAATGAATTGTTCTGGACATTGTTTATTTTTGTAATGACAGTAATACTTTCTGCATGAAACAAATTCTATACCTTTTTATTTTTTCAAATAAAATTGGTAAATGAAAATCATTTGTTCTATAGGCTACATTAAAGCACTTTTTCCAACTATTTACAAAATATGTTAAACATATCAAAATCAACATAAACATATAATTTTACAATACATAAAATAAGAAAAAAATGATGTAGACTCTTATTGAGCTGAGCTGCTGGACCGGGATGGGCTGCCCCTGGTAAGGCCTCCTGCTGGTGGGACATCATCTGGGATGGTCTCCAGAGTGTTTAAGTGCATATTTCCACTATCCACTAAGTTGGCTACCAACAGGTTTGCAGGGCTGATTCAATCGACGGCTTTCTGAAAAAAAGTACTTTTAATAACTACTGCATTTATATTAGGCTACTACTGCATTACTGCGTAGGCTATGTTGCATTTTACTTCTGTATATTTTCAATATATAGTAATATCTGGTTGTTACATTATATACTTTTGTGTAGTTTAATGTAATCATATTGTGATGTGAGGAAAAAAGTACTTCAGTAGGTTACTTCACATTTGTAAGTGAATACTTAACGAAATATGCAGTTCCGAAAATTAAAGTAACAAAATTAGTCACAATATTAACAAATTTTGCTAACTACAGCAGCGTCCCATATCAAAGGGCGCATCTGACGCGCTCGGACCGGTCTAGCCTACGAAGGATTGTTCTTGTCGCCTGGCAACTGTGACAGCTGCCGATGACGAGCGCAAGAAATACTGGACTTTTTATATTTAATTGGGTTTTGTATTCAAACAGGGCTAAACCGAAAATACATGACCTGGCAGCACCGGGGCTAAAAAATCCTCACCATGACCTCCAGTAAAATATAAAACATAAACATGACAATAGGGCTGGGCGATATATCGCACGATATTGTTATGCGCATCTCGTCAGTAAAACCGGTTCCTTGATTAGTAGTAAATCGCCATCACCTGCTTTCAGATGGAGCGGCATTTACTACAAAGAGCCGTAATTAACTGACAAGCTGAGCCATATCACATTAATATCGCGGACGTATCGCCAGCGATATTTAATGCGATATGGATCAGCTTGTCAGTTAACTACGGCTCTTTGTACACAGCAAAAACTCCAGTGTTAATTTAACACTACTGGGAGTGTATGAGTCCACACTCAAGAGTGTTTAAGTTAATGACATAATTAAGTGATTAATTTAGTGATGATTGAACATTATTGAAGACACCTGATGTTAACAAGCAGAATCACAGAAGGAGAAAATCACAAATTGTAAGTTACCATTGTGGTGATGGGTGTTTGCTTTAGTTGGGCTCTTGAGCCTTATCTGTTTACTTTAGATTTTGTTTGGCTGCTGTATCTGAGTTATAACTGACAGATGAACAAAGAGAAAAGTGATCTGATGGTGTTAGTTATGTTATGACATTCATCATTTTAACTTGATCACTGAACTCATTAAGATCCTTCTTTCTGACTTCGATGTATGTTGTTGGTAACAGCATAACTGTGAATTTGCATAAATGCCCAGAATTTTTTATATAATATAAAGGATTTCTTAAAAGTTGTTTAAAAAAAAAAATCTTTCTTTTAGGCACACACAGGCGTCAAGATTCAGTCTATGCATCTCAACAATGGTGACGAGCAGAATATTCAATTAGGAAAAGTAAATTACATAGACAATTCAGATCATAATTTATTCATACCGCAATGCATGATGGGAGCCATTAATGAGTTGTGATTGGTGGCAGCCACTGCAACATGCTTTATTATTGTCACCATTGTTGAGATTCACAGGCTGATTATTGATGTCTGTGTTTCTAAAAAAATTCATTTGAAAGTCTTTTGACCAGAACAATGTTTATTAAATATTTTGAATTATAAATAAAGTACTGATAATCATAGGCTGAAGAATCACAAAACTGCTGCTAACAAGTTAAACCAAACTATCTCAATAAGTTTCATTTTTCAGATCACAGTATGATTATGTCAAAACACAACCAACACTATCAGATAACACTTTACTTTGTTCATTTAACTGTTATAAATCAATAACAGCAGTCAAACAACAGTAAAAATTAAAGTAAACATGTAATGGTCAAGACCCCAACTAAAGCAAACACCCATCACCTTAATGGTAACTTACAATTTGAGATTTCCTCCTTCAGTGATTCTGCTTGCTAACATCAGGTGTCTTCAATAATGCTCAATAATCACTTAATTAATCTCTTAATTATCTCATTAACTTTAACACTCTTGAGTGTGGACTCATATACACTCACAGCCCCAGGAGTGTTAATTTAACACCGCTCCATCTGAAAGCAGGTGATGGTGATTTACTACTAATCAAGGAACCGGCTTTACTGATGAGATGCGCATAACAATATCGCGCGATATATCGCCCAGCCCTACATGACAATAGCCAATTCTGGCTCCATAGCTGTTTACTCAGTTATCAAAATGAATGATCAGGATAGCAGCTGTCCTCTCGCACCGTTGCTTGGCGCCTGGAGCGGTAATCGAGAACACCTGGCTGCGCAATTAGGAAATCCTAGGAAGGCTACATGGTGCGTCCTTCAGAGGACGCAGGCTGCATCCTTGAAGTCTGCGTCCTTTGAAGGATGCAGCCTTCAACATTGGGACACAGCTACTGTTTCTATATAATACAGGTGGGTTAATGTTCCTCAAAATGGTATGCATGTATCTCAGTATAAGAGATAAGAGTGTTGTGAATCAGTAGTGAGTACGTGCAATGTTTAGAGTTGAGTAGTTTTGCCGTAGTGTGTGAAATAGTGATGTTCAAGCACTGCCATACGCTAGCGGACCTGTTGCTATGAGTAACCAAGTAAACAATAGAAACGCGAATGGTCTCGTTTTGTGTTGTTAACTGATCTGAAAATGCATTTAGTGCTAATGTGTGTGTAACACATCATGTTAAACGTTTTCCTGTGTTTAAACAGAGTAGTTGACTTTAAAAGTGATGCAAATTTAGTAATTTGTGTAATGTGATGGAACTAATGTTTATTACAAGAACCAAATGAGAATAAGTAAAAAATGTTGTTGTTCAACTGGTCAATATACAATTCATGTCAAATGAAGCACAATGAAAAGTATGGGCATTAATATGTTTTATTTTACTGTGCTTCCGTTATTATTATGCCATTGTATATTTTGGTATTTTCTGAAGATATGGTGATATATCTTACATACTTGAAAGTATTGTGAAATACCTGATGCTACAACAAGCATTTTGTTTATTACCTCAAGGAGTCAAACATTATTTTTTTTTTCCTTTGTGGAAGCAGAATAAATACTGCAGTTGAGCTGAACAGAAGCTAAAGTTTTCGTCTCATACAATACAGGATTTAAAATCACACTCATCCCCCCTGACACTCACCAGGCCAGGGGGGGCAACAAACGCAAGAGTGTGTGTGTGTGTGTGTGTGTGTGTATCGTCCTCCCTTTGAACGCGAGTGTGTGTGTGTGTGTGTGTGTGTGTGTGTGTGTGTGTGTGTGTGTGTGTGTGTGTGTGAGTGTGAGTGTGTGTGTGACTCATCCTCCCCTTGAACGCGAGTGTGTGTGTGTGTGTGTGTGTGTGTGTGTGTGTGTGTGTGTGTGTGTGTGTGTGTGTGTGTGTGTGTGTGTGTGTGTGTCTCAATCCGTGACCGACAGAGGAGCGTCTTGGCGGCAAGGATTTAAATCTTTAACAATGTCTGGGATAAGAAACTCTAAAGTGTGGATGTACACCATCAGAAAGGATATTCTCCAAGGCTGGATTCAGCATCAGGAAAACCATGATCGCACTTCTGCCGGCCAACGTTAACAAGCTGGTTTTCCACGGGACATTCTAAAACGCTTATCGTGAAAAAAGCTTTTAAAACGCTTAAAAGGCACTTTAACGTGGTTTACTGTACACAGTACACACTTTATTAAGACACCATACTATGTGCAGATAAGCAGATGAACCCAGAATATGAGCGCAATGCCTTCCTCCTATAGTAAAGCGTTTTCATATTTTAATTTAACTATTTTAGGAGATTAAGTCTTAAACGTTTTTCACGTTAAGTGTTTTAGAATGTATTTTATCCGCGCGCACAAAAGACTCCAGCGGACACCGAGTGAAAGACTGGATTTGTTCTCTTGATAGGCTACAAGTGATTTAAAACTTTTCAGCCGGTTCTGATTTGATGTTTGATGCTGTGAACATGTTTAGCTAAAGACTGCCACTCCAGTTTAGCATTTATTGTTGTTTCTGCAGTTAATAAGACAAAGTTGAAAATTCTGGCTACTATCATTATTTTAATAATTTCTTTATTTTAATTTTATTTATTGATCTGTCAGGGTTATCTAATCTAACTATTTGTGGCTTGTGTTTTGAATATATGTTCCCCTGCACTTTAGGCATTTTGCACACATTTGCTCCTCATCTTGTGACTTGATTCTGATTTATTTCGTTTTGTATTTTTATTTATCAGAAAGGTATATTCTGTTCTAATTTAATTTAGTGAATTAATTGTTTTATTTTTTTGGTGCATCGATGTTGTGCTGTACTTAGAGCCTGCTCGCACAGGTAATTTAGCAGATTTAATTTGATTTGTATGTGAAATATAAATCCTGACTGCAGTGTGGCCTTTCTGGAGTTATTTATGTTATTTCTTAGTTTTATTGATCCAAAATGTTCTTATACATTTTCTTCTATATCTTTGTGTGGTTTTCTGCACATCGCGGCTTTGAAATGTTAAATGCTGAGCTTATAAAAACTTTACACAGAGGGAAGATGAGAAGAAAATGCCATCAAAACATTTCATTTACATTTAAATTTATTCATTAAGCAGACGCTTTTATCCAAAACGACTTACAAATGAGAATAGAAGCAGTGAAACTAACAGTAGGACAACAATATGCAAGTGCTATGACCCTTCTCAGTTTAATCTAACGCTGTACATGTTAATTGTTTTTTCATATTTCAATATTTAAAATGTTATATTTAAAACAATAATCTCATAACATTATTTATGCAATTGTAATTGGGTAGTTGACAAATGGTCAAGAAAAAGTGTTTTTTTTTGAAAAACATAACTTTTTAAGAAAAAATACATATATTTATGGAGTATGAAAACTGCAGTTTCAGAAAATAGCAGTGGTCACTCATTTTGTCAATGACTTCACATATTTTTTTCACGTTTTCACTCAACAGTACTGTAAATGTGTCCTATGGTGTGACATTTAAAAAGTACTAAGAAATTAAATTATTAAATAACAAAAAACACTTGAGACAGAATTGTTCACATTATTAAAACATTATTTTCTTAAAGTGATATTTATTTTACATGAAAGTACTAATTAGAATCATTTTCACCATGGATAGATGAACCTGATAAACTACGAATGTCAATAAAACTTTTTCGCCAAACTTACAAAACTGTTTGAAATTGTACCTATTTAAGAGGAGATATTATTGTAACTCCCTTAATGCCAAACTTGACTCTTTTTATAAAGATATTTTAAAATAAGTATATTTTTCTGTTGTTTTATGTTTGTCACACCATAGGACAAAACGTCACACTAAAGGACAAAGATAGTCATTGCATAAAAAGAGTCAGAATACATAGTGTTTATTGTAACAATAATAACAGAGGAAATTTTTTTTTGTTGTTGTTGAAACTTTATATATTCGTTTTAAAAGCTTCTTAGGGAGGTCTTGTCCTATTGTGTGACATCTGTGTCCTATGGTGTGACAGGCCAAAGCATCACACTAAAGGACATTTCCTGTGACATTTTCTGTCACACCAAAGGACATTTGAGCTTTTGTGGCAGTTAATAACCATGCTAATACTAGCTGAACTGTTATTAACAATTGGCATGATACATTTGCATAATATTACAGTCCTGCTGTTAAAAATACAAATTTGAATTAAAAAATTAAATGTAGGAGTGTCACACTAAAGGACAAAAAAAAAAACTTAACAACTTCAGTGGTCTGAAAACATAGTTAAATATTTGAACAATTCTGAGAGAAATATTTACCATGTGCACTGCTCATGGGCTTGATAGGGGTCTTCAGTCACATGACCTTGATGGGGTCTTTCAACTAAATTTAGTTGTCTATGATATTGCCCAACATAATATCAGGTTATTGCATAACACCAAAGGACATTTTTTTTCTGTGACAAACTTTATGAAATTCCTACACTTTTAGAAATGTATGTATAGGAAAAGTGATGGCCACTTAGTGAAATAGACACTTGCACAATTATGCCAGGAGTGTTCATTAAGATGTTTAAACATTATTTTCTTTATTTATAAAAGTTAATATTTATGAAATAATGTTGTCTACCGTCACACCATAGGACGATTTTGAGATTTGGCTCAAAGTTGTAAAAAAATAAAAAATAACTCAGGTATTTAAACAACAAATTCATGTAAAACAAGAAAATGTTTAACCATTTATAGTATTCTAAATTATGAAAATGTGAAAAACAATTTTTTATCTTCTGTGACAGTGAAAAAGCCACGTCACGTCAACTACCCAATTGCAGTGTAAATGCATCCATGGCTCCTCTGCATCTCGAGCTACGAGAACTCGCGAGACTAAAATGTGACGAGATTCCTCGTCGAGTGAAAAGCTGTCTCGTGGTCTCGCCATGACGGAGCGTGAGGGTGAAATGAGCACAGAATAGTAAATTCACACATAGATACGTGCCTCCACTGTTTTTATCTAAATAAACACCATTGTAAACGTCTGCTCTGCTCATCCAGCACGAGTTGCAGTCGCACACAGTGCAGCACGAACCACAGTTCACTGATCGCGTGATGATGGCGGAGGATTTTTTTTTTTTTTTTTTTTTATTAACAAAAAACAACAACATACAAAACTCTCGTAGGGGAAAAGAATACACATTCATATATACAAATGTTGTCAATATACAAAAGGTACTAACCAAGCACAAAAAACAACAACAAAAAAACAACAAGGGGGAGCTACTTTGAAATACACAAGTCACAGGCAAAAATTTCCATTTGGAGCTGCACACACACACACACACACACACACACACACACAAGGGGAGATTAATCACAACAGTAGTTTCCTAGATATATCACTACACATTTTCCTTGCGATTTTAGTAGATTTGACCTTTTTCAGTGAGGTAAAAAACAATTTAAAATCATTTATAAACCAAACAAAGGAAGGCTTAGAGCATCTCCACTTACTGCAATGAATGTGATATTTACCCATAAGAATAATCATATTGACTAAATCTGATACTGATGAATCTACATTATCCATATAAAAGAGGATGTGTGGCAAGGTGAGATTAGGGATATTATCAATCTTAAGTGTCAGCCAATTATGTAACTCGGACCAAAAACTATTGGCCACGGGGCAAAAGAAGAACATGTGTTCCAGAGTCTCATCAGCCATCTCACAAAATACACAAGGGTCTACATCAAATTTGAATCTTTTTCTAAGAAAATCAGCAACCGGATATATCTTATAAATGATTTTAAAGTGAGTCTCTTTAATTTTGGGGGAAATAGGCCATTTGATGAATTTAAAATGTGTTTTTTCTATGGACAATGCAACCATATTCGGAACCTGTACACACAATCCTCTGTTATAATCAAAAAAACAATTTAGATTTCAAAACATCATTAATATATTTATTATTACATTTAAAGTCAACTAAACTACAATCATTAATGACTAAATTTGGTAAAGTTGGTAAGGGTCTTACTATTGTATATAACAATGTGTTTTGTATGAACTGTAATAATGGTACAGGTATTACTTTACAGATCTTGCTGTATTCTCTATTAGTACAGTTTAAATTATATTTGTCTAAGAAAGCTTTATATTCATAGAAGTTACCATTATCATCATGATCACCTCAAAATCACATTGCAGAAGAAAATCAAGCCCTCCTACTTTTTTAAATAGATGTCTAGGAATGTGAAACCACATTGAATCTGGTTGTGATAGATATGTTTTCGACCACTTAATCTTAACCTGTTAAGCTGTAACCCCACTTTTGAAAAATCCCCAGAAATGACATACCCAAACTGAAACAGATACATTTCATGATCCCTTTGTACTAAAAGCACAAGTATGATCTCGTTTGAAAGCTGACACCTGGCAGTTTATTGTAAATGTAGAATTAATTAATGTCATAATGACAAAAATTTGTTATAAATAGCTTCAAAGTTTTGTAAAGTTATTAGAAATTATTTTTTATGAAACATCCTCATGAAAATAAAATTGAAGTTGGCACTGGAGCAATCTAGAAATGCACTACAGCTAAAGCCATGTCTAAACATTTTATGCTTAAAATCTGAAGATAATAAGTCCAAAACTCTGTATTTAGTTAAATGTTTTTCAAGACCATGTCATGTGACTTTATTTTGATTTGACGCTAAAATGCTACTGATGTTTATTGTCATCTTCTAACCATCTATCCAGTATATTGTCTCTATTGTTTTGTGGTGCAAACGATCCCCATTCAGTCTCAGTCTCCCCCTGCACACATTCACACCTCTCCAGCCTGGTTATGGCTCTAAATATGCATTTCTTTTGTCTGCATTATAGTTACTAATGACTGGCTATTCACAGGCTATTCATAGGGTTTCAGTCCCTAATTTCTTTTATCAAAGTTCACCTCACATTTTAAACTGTATCAAATGCATTTCTTGAATAAAGAAACATTTCAGTAAGCATTCAAAAAATAATAAAAGTATAACTTCTAGGTGGCAGGTGCACCTAGGGCTAGCTAGCATGTTAGCTTAGCACACCATCAATACACAACAATTTATGAGATTAAAACCATGTTTGTGCTACAAAATTACTTTGTAACGCAAGAAGAGTATTTTAAATAATCTTCTGTGATCTAATTTGGCTTCAGATAAAAAAATCAGACAGAAAATATACTATTGGATAGTGTTCTGCACAATGATAGTCTATATAGATTAGCATTACATTATAAATATAATCTATTATTATGAAAATACCTGGCATGGCTTGAAAAACACAGGTAACTCAAATATCATTGCAAACATGTTTATTGTCTTCAAAACGTCTGTATCTGTTACAGCGCGATCTCTTGTTAGCTTTGTGTGTATCAGTGACGTCCTGGAATGTCACGATCATGGCTCTTCTTCATGTTCCATATATGGACTATTATTGTGCATATAGCGCCCTCAGGCTAGTGGTATGAATTGAAAACACAGTATCAGAGTACCAAACGCTCATAAAGATTACATCGACGCATTTGGGTATAAATTCAATAAATATTATTCCTGTCTATAGAAATATGATGTAAATCTATGAGAATCTATCAATATTTCTCCAAATCTGCACATTTTTGAGCTAAAGCCCTGAGGGACGTTGTTTTGTGTATCGCTGTCATGACGACAGCACAGAGTTTTTTATGAATGAAAGCGACTGACGCGCATAATTCATATTAAAGTTATCGACTCATTTTTTCATTTCATAACTCCTGACACAAATTAAGACATAACTGTCACTATGAGTTTCTCAGAATACAATAGTGGTCAAATACTGAAACTTGAGTATTATATCTTTTTAATTATGTATAGTTTGTCAAGGTATAACATTAAATCTGATAGTTATTTTGAATTAAATAAATAAAAAACGCTTCAGTGCGCGGGCGCACTGGCAACGGTTAACAGGTTTTAAAGGTCCCAAACATTGATTCAAAGTCCAAGGCTTTGATACCACCCATATCATACTCTTTAACAAGCTGAGATTTCCTTATATAATGGGTTTTATTTTTCCACAGGAATTGGAAAATAATTGAGTTGACTTTCTTAATATTACTGGAAGAAACATACAGGGAGTGACATGGATAAATTACTTTGGAAATACCTTCTGCTTTAGATAGAGTAACTCTACCAAAGATAGTGAGGTCTCTGGTAAGCCATCGACTCAAAGATTTCTTCATATCTATTAATCGGTTAGAAAAATTAACATCTTCCCTTCTGATAGCATTTTTAGATAAGACTATTCCTAAATATTTTACTTCAGATTTAACCTCGATTGAAGAGATGATGGAATCCATTGACGAGTGAATGGGAAGTAGCTCACATTTTTTAACATTGAGGGTTAATCCTGAGGCTTTGGAGAAAATTGATACTGAATTAAGGGCAACGTCAACCATGAATTTATTCCTTAAAAGGATTACTGTGTCATCTGCAAATTGACTAATTTTAAATTCCTTGTCAAATATTGAGATCCCATGCAAATCGGGGTTGTGATTAATGAGCATGATAAGTGATTGGGTGGCTAGAATAAACAGTTTGGGAGAAATCGGGCACCCTTGTCTAATACCGTGGAGCACCTCAAACCTAGGAGTCATACCAGGATTCAGGGACACAGAACTATATATGTCAGTATAAAACATCTTAATTATTTTACAAAGAATGTTCCCAAAACCTAAAAAATCTAGGACTTCAAATAAAAAGGCATGTTCAACAGTGTCAAATGCCTTGTAAAAATCTAGAAATAAAATAAAGGCATCAGTATCAATGAGATCTCGATAATCAAGCATGTCTAGAAGCAATCTGGTATGATTATGTATATTTCTACCCCTCATGAAAGCTGATTGACACTCATCGATAATATGTGATAATCCCTCATTTAGACGATTAGCATAGACAAGTGCCAATAATTTATAATCATTACATAACAAGGTAATTGGTCTCCAATTATCCAATAACAGATTATCTTTGTTAGGTTTGGGAATTAGAGTGATGAGACCATGTTTCATAGTGGGAGAAAGATTACCTTTTGAGATACAATCTAAATAGGCATTATATAGCATTTCTCTGATATCACTCCAAAAGAAAAACTCCACGGTTATCCCATCTATTCCAGGTGACTTCCCCTTAGACATCTGTCGAACTGCTAAATCTAACTCCTCAATTCTTAGTTCATCTTCCATAGATTGTTTAAATTTATCATCAAATGTCTTTTTAAACCCCTGAATCCTATTTAGGAAAAAGCAGCAATCTTCTTTAGAAAAAAGGGATTTATACAAATTACTATAGAAAGCTTTGATTTTTTCGTTTACTTGTTCTTGATTTTCAATAATAACATCATTAATATTTAACTTCCGAATTTTTTTCTTCGTCTGTCTTTGTTTTTCCAGACTAAAAAAATAGGAAGAGTTTTTTTCCCCCTCTTCGATCCAACGAGCCCTTGAACGAACAAATGCCCCCTTGGCCTTTTCCAAATATATATTATCAAGATGGGACTGTAAATTGTTTAATTCAGTCTGCTCTTCCAGTGTCAAATCATCTTTACAGCACAACATATTAATGCGACTAATGATGTCCCTTTGTCTTATCTTTTTACGTGTTGATAATTGCTTACTTTTCTTAATAGCTATCTGTTTAACTTTGAATTTGAACCATTCCCATTTACTCAGAAAACACATTTCCAATTCACCTACTTCTTTAACTAGTTGTTTAACTGCATTACAAAACTCAGTATCTTCCAAGAGGGTATTATTAAATTTCCATATGGGGTTTGTGTTATTCTCTCTTCCACCCGGAGAAAGTGTCAAAAATATTACACAATGATCAGTTAGGGGTGATGCTGAAATTTCACATCTATTTACCTCATTAATTAGATTGTCTGAGATTAACCAATAATCCAATCTTGAGCATTGGCCATTATTAGATGAGTTAAACCAGGTAAATTGTTTTCTGGTTGGGTTTTTCATTCTCCAATAATCCTTTAGATTGGCCTTTGTGATTAATTCAACTATTGTTTCATCAAATGAGTGGCAGTGTCTTTTTGATGGTAGGCGGTCTAACCAAAGATCAGGGGCCAGGTTAAAATCTCCCCCAATTATTACTCTATCCGTTAAAAAAAGCAATTTCCATTCTTCTAAGTACTTAATTAAGGATGAGAAGAGAGTTTTGTTCTGTGCTCTTTTGTTATAACCATACACACATAATAAAATGTAGTTTATACCATTAATTTCAGTTGCAACCATTATCCAATAGCCGGTAGGGTCACTTTTATGGTCAATAATTTTCCCAGGAAATCTATTTAACAAAATCATAACTCCTGCCGAGCGTGACGTTCCATGACTGAAAAAGATTGCCCATTGCGATTTCCAAAAATTTTTGTCAGCCTCAACTGAGTGGGTTTCTTGCAAAAAAACACAATTAGCCCTTTGCTCCTTACAGAAAAGAAAAATAGCCTTACGTTTAACATTATCTTTCAACCCCCTAGTATTTAAAGAAATAAAGGAAAACATTTAGGTGATAAGTAGATAACCTATAAACGGTGCACAAAAGAGTGTTAATGATGCGCAGGAATGAGTCATTAGTCCTAAATCTACATGTTTAGTGTATCTAATCCTCTATACACTATAGAGGGAGTAAAGGAAAACTACAAACCGAACAGCTATTTTAACAACGGTCTATTTAAATATGGAATCAACTTCGTCTACTTTGTGTTTTTCTTAATTTTGACAGCCATAAAGCTATTGTTAGTAGACTACCATAGCAACAAAAAACAAACAAATTATGACCAGCTTTAAAAAAACATTTAACAGGTAACCAAATTAAACAATCAGTATCTGCCATATGCTGGCATGCAAAAAAAAAAAGTTTTGTAGTCCTCAACGTATTGACCATGCTCCGATCATAACATCGGCTTATTTAACCCCGAATGCTCAGTGATGCATTAACAAACAAAGTGCGGGTAGTGTTGATACTTACATATCGGAACGTTTATGTCAATCAACAATAAAAAATAAATTTCTCAGTCAAACGTGAGTGCAGGCTGAATTTCTACCAGCCATTCAAATGATAGCAAAAACAAGTGATCAATTGGGGTCCACTCTCCGGTTATCGATCAGAGCGTATCCTTCCTTTAAGAATGCCCTTTTACCCGTCTTTCTGGCTTCTTGGACCAGTGGCCACAGCTTTGCACGCGCCTCCCGGTCTTCTTTCGAGAAGTCTTCTTTGAAACGTATGTGCATGTCTCTACACACTCTCGCATCCTTCGACTTTTTCCAAACATCATCCCGCACCGTTCTCATCCCGAACTGAATGATGATCGCTCTCGGTGTGTTATTCGAGGTAGCGGCGTCGCCTTTCCTTCCCAGCCGGTGAACGGTGTCTACGGTGTCTCGCAGCCGATCAACAGACATTGGAACAACTCTTGTCAGTATCCCGATGACAACTTCTCTCGTGTCCTCTCCATCCTTTTCAGGGAGACCAATCATTCTCAGATTACACCTTCTTTTATATTGGGTTTGCTCTGCACATGCTTCTTTTAACAAGCTGTTTTCTCTCTGAAGGCCTCCTATTTTTATTTGAAGCGTGCAAATTTCTTCTGTTTTCTTTAGTTGCGGTTGTGTTAGCTTCGATACGTCTGTCGAAACTTTTCAAAAGTTCCGTCTGCTCGTCCATTTTTCTGGTCAGAGCTTGTACTGCATGAAGAATTGCAGCACCAGTATTCCCGTCCTCAATTTCACTTTGGTGTCTCTGTTTCTTTGGATTTGGCTGTTTAATCGGCGTATGTTCTTTGTTAATTTTGTCTTCTTTGGATGAATGTTGCTCTGCTTCCATTTCTCCCTCAATGTCAAAATCATCGCATGCCTCGTGGAGAGCAGCCAAATCGTACTTGTGGTCGGACATGATTCCAAAAAAACTAAGAAAATGCTGACACTATGTTACATATCTATTTCACAGAGGGGATGTTACACTAGTTTATCACATTACAAGGACTAAAAATAAACTTTTTACCGGAGCCTGCAAAAGTGCTACCACTCACTCCGCCATCTTGAAACCCCCTGATGGCGGAGGATTTGTTGCGCAACAGAGCCTAAAACGTCTGATAAATGTCTTATCTTGTAGAATGCGCGCTCAGCACTGCCGCTACGGAGTACGTGCGATCGCCAATCCCAAACTGAAAGTAAAACACAAGCTCCCTGATGCGCGCAAATTAGGCTGCATACATACAACAGCCTGTTTTCCAGTCATGAACTTTGTCATTGAGGATTTCTATATTGTGCAAAAATCTCGTCTCGTCTCATTCTCGTGAACCCAATCTCGTGTCTCGTCTATTCTCGTGAGATAAGTGTCTCGTCACACCGTTTTGAGTGGGTGTGCCACAAGTTTTTTTTTAAAGCCCCTGGAAACCAATTTATAGCGGAAATATCACCTCTTTATGAAAAAGTTTGTTCCTATTGTTGCTGTCAATATTATTTTCGGAAGATACGTTAAAAATGCAGTTAGCTTCTGTGTACGTCTCTACAGTGCATGGCATGATATGTGTGACTCATTTGCTGCTTGTACATGATGCACCTTTTGTTTGATTTAATCCCGGATAATTCCAATTGATGATTTAACCTAAATCGTGTGATTAATCAGTATCTAAGAGCAGCATCTTTGGATTATGAGTTATATTTTTAAGCATTTAAATTGTCACTTGTTGCAAATGCAAAATTAAGAAACGTGAATGTGAACTGAATTCGCAGTCGCGTTTCGAACGCATTGATCAATATGTTTGCGTAGACTTCAGTAAAAATATAGTGGCTAAATTAACAATAAATAAAGCTTTTACTTCTGAAGTTTCCAAAGAGCACAGCAGTAATGACTTAATTAACTTCTTTACTTATAAGATTGATAATATCAGGGAGAAAATGATAACTATGCAACCGTCTACTACAGTATCGCATTGCATTGTAGTCTCCCTGAAGAAAAAAATCCATTCATTCATTGCAATAGGAGAGGAAGAATTTACTAAACTCGTTAAATCATCTACATCAACAACATGTATGTTAGACCCTATACCGACTAAGCTACTGAAAGAGATGCTTCCAGAGGTCATAGATCCTCTTCTTAATACCATTAATTTATCTTTGTCTCTAGGATATGTACTGAAAACTTTTAAGCTGGCTATGATTAAACCTCTTATTAAAAAAATGCTACTTGATTCTAGAGAATTAGTCACTTACAGGCCAATCTCAAATCTACCCTTTTTGTCAAAGATAGGCTACTAGAAAAGGCAGTATCCACACAACTATGTTCCTTTTTAGAAAGAAATGTAATCTGAAAGGATTTCCAGTCAGGATTTAGTACTGAGACAGCTCTCATTAGAGTCACAAATGATTTGCTCTTATCATCCGATCATGGTTGTATCTCTCTATTAGTATTACTCGATCTTAGTGCTGCATTTGACACTATCGACCACAACATTCTTTTAAATAGACTCAAATCATACTTATCTGACCGTTATCAGTTTGTAGCAGTAAATGAAGAGATGTCTCATCGATCACAAGTTCAGTATGGCGTACCACAAGGCTCAGTACTAGGACCGTTGCTGTTCACTCTGTACATGCTACCCTTGCGAGATATCATTAGGAAGCATGGGATTAGTTTTCACTGTAATGCTGAAGATACCCAGTATCTTCCAGTTTGTCCAATTTCGTGTGTCCAAGATGGCGTCTCGAGGTCAAGACATGTTTGTATCGCGTCTGTTTACATAGTGTGTCTATTGTTTTAAACGTGCACGTCGTTTTTACAACCTTGTTTTTATAAAAACATTTCTTGCACGCACTCCAGTGGGCTTCATTACTTGTTCATCCTGGGACTATCTTTCGATTACATTGTTGATACCCTCGATTGCACGGTGATACAGGATCACTCCTCAATTTATTGGATTATTATAGCCAACCATCGGGCCAGTAACAGTCATCAGTACAGTCATCAACAGTCATCAACTACCTAGCTCAGCTGACTAGCCGCAACTGCATACATCACAGCACCTCGTAGCAGGTCAACGGAGTTCGGTCTACCTCGACCTGGTCGGCTGGCTGGCAGGCGTCCTCGCTCTCCAGTGTTGTCTTCTCGGAGCTCTGCAGGTCCATCGCGAGTGTCTTGTCGACAGGATTACACAACGACGCTTCAGTGTGCCTTTCCGACGTGAAGTTCACTTTTGAAACGGATCTTTTGACCAGCTGACGGGACTAGCTGCCTGGATTAGCGGGTCTACACCGTCTATGGTCCACACTAGCAACATTTTCCCTAACGTTACTGGTTGGACTTTCAACGCTATTTACATTTTGCCTCTGATTTTGTGATTCGAACTTGGAAAACCAGTTCTCCAACATATCGTAAGAACTCAGCATCTTTGTTGTTATCTGTGCGCGCGCTCATAATTTTTACGCGCAGCGCAAATTTTTTTTTTTTTTTTTTTTGTTTTTTTTTTTGTGCTTGCATTTTATGTCAATATGTTTTGCCTATTGTTGCTTGAGTTAGTTTTTATTGTCCAATTTCAGTATAGACCAGACAGCTGTGATAGCACAGACATCCATTTTACTCCTCTCACTAATTTTGCTGAGACTTTTACTAGTTCAACTGGTTTATACAACTCCCCTAGAGATGCAATCTGTTTCTTTGTCACTCTACATATAGGTTTACCCCCCCCCGATATACTCACTGTACTATAACTTTGTCTGCCCATAGGGCAATGAATATATTCCATTCTGCCCAAAAGTCTTCTCTACATATTTACCCTGTCCAATGCTCTAAACGCCCTATTCTGAATGCCTTTTGCAGAATCCTTACACTGCTCTTACTTTGCTCAGGTGACATTGAATTAAATCCTGGACCTGTAGCAAATAATGTCACTCCAACCCCTCAGGAGCTCTCTTATGTAGACTTCTGTAATAGCAATAATTTGAGGTTCATGCACATTAACATCAGAAGCCTACTTCCTAAAATGGACTTATTTGTTGCCCTTACGCACTCAACTAATCCAGATATTTTAGCAGTGTCTGAGACCTGGCTCAGGAAATCCATTAAAAATTCAGAAGTTTTAATCCCGGATTATAATGTTTACCGTCAAGACAGAACTACAAAAGGAGGTGGAGTCATTCTTTATTGTAGACAGGCTCTACAATGCTCTGTCATTTTATCTAGGTCTCTGCCAAAACAGTTTGAGCTCTTAATTTTGCAAATCCGCCTTTCTAGAAACAAGTCCCTGACTGTAGCCACCTGTTACAGACCCCCCTCTGCACCCAGTTGTGCCCTAGACCAGCGGTTCCCAAACTTTTTTTCCGGCGCACCCCCTACTATGTCCCAACCAGGTTGGCGCACCCCCAATCCCCACTTAAAAAAAATAATGCAACAAAGCTTTGTTTTGTCGCCATATAAAGACTCATGTTTAATCATGCGCAAATAACCAGAACACGCATGACAATAACAACATCAACAAAGTTTCAATATAATGCAACAAAGCTACGCACAAGCTTCCACTTTAAAGAGGACGAGTGATAGACAGGCTCAGTAACAGAAAGCACGGTTATTTTCAGACGCTAATTTAGTTTTATTTAAAAACTAAATATTTTGTAACATTACACATGTGACATGTTTTAAGGTCACTTTTGATCACTTTAATGCATCCTTACTGAAAAAAAAATCTGACTAACCAACACATTTTTGAACGGCAGTGTACATTCAGTTGGTCATTATTGCAATATAAACACTATCAGACTGATCAACAAGGTATCTTTTCATTTACCAGTCAAAGACGGAGCAACTTTCTGCTCTTATGTTTACTCCGTGCACTGTCAAGGGCTTCATCATATTTGTCGCGGTACCGGTCTTTGCACCAATTATTTTACCGCAAATACGGCATTGCGCGCTGTTGGCATCGAGCCTGGAGAAATGTAGCCACACTTTTGATCGACTTTTCCGCATCTTTATGGTATTGTGTGTGTGCGCTCGCGTCTCATATGAGTATGTGCGCGGAGAGTTTGTGTGCTCTGGTCACATTGAGTATGTGTATGTGCGCGAGTTTGTGTGTGTGTGTGTGTGCTCGCGTTTCATATAAGTATGTGCGTGGAGAGTTTGTGTGAGCGCGCGCGCGTCTCATACGAGTATGTGCGCATCTCGTGTGTGTAGAGTTTGCTTGTAGCCTATATGTGCGTGAGCGACTTTAGGTGTGTCGTTGTGCATTTCATTTGTTTTATCAAAAAGGAAAAGGAATTTACAAAGGAAATGTTTACTGTTCATGTTTTTTTATTGTGTGGAAAAATCCCACTTAAAAAAACAGACCGCCATTACATTTTTCATCTCGCGCACCCCCTGGTGGTAGCTCGCGTACCCCTGGGGGTGCGCGTACCACACTTTGGGAATCCCTGCCCTAGACAACCTATGTGAACTGCTTGCTCCATATTTATCTTCTGAGTTTTTACTTCTGGGCGATTTAAACTGGGACATGCTTAATGCTTCATCCAGTTTACTTTCCAAACTTGATGCCCTCAATCTCACGCAAATCATTAACGAACCCACTAGATATAACCGAAAATCTGCAAATAAGGGCACTCTCATAGACATTGTCTTAACTAATATGCCCACTAAATACGTCTCTGGTGTCTTTAGCCAAGACATCAGCGATCACTGCATAATTGCATGTGTCCGTAATGGGTCTGCAACCAAAAGGCCTCCCCTTATCATAAACAAACGCTCTCAAAAACATTTTTGCGAACAGGCCTTTTTATATGATTTAGCCCAGGTACCTTGGAAGGATATCGATCTTATCCCTACAGTTGAGGATGCTTGGTCATTCTTTAAAAGTGCCTTTGTAGCTGTTCTAAATAAGCATGCCCCTTACAAAAGGATCAGAACTAAAAGTAGATACAGCCCATGGTACACTCCTGAACTCACCGCCCTTAACCAACATAAGAATATTCTGTGGCGTACGGCATTAGCATCGAACAACCCCAGAGACCAGCAACTCTTTAGGGAAGTCAGAAATCGATACACACAGGCGGTCAGGAATGCTAAGGTTGGCTTCTTTAAACAGAAATTTGCCACCTGCAACACTAATTCTAGAAAGTTCTGGGATATAGTAAAAACTATGGAGAATAAGAACACCTCCGTACAGTTACCCACAGCACTAAAGCTAGACAATATTATCACTACTGACAAATCATCCATGGTTGAGAACTTTAATAAGCATTTTGCCATAGCTGGTCATGCTTTTCATCGGGCGAATCCGACTCTAATTAACAGCCCCTCACCCTCTGTAGCACTTAGTCAAAATTTTCCACGTTTTTCCTTTGCCAATGTCCAGATAGCCGACGTTCTAAGGGAGTTGCAGCATCTTGACCCCTTCAAATCATCAGGATTAGACAATCTGGACCCTTCCTTTTTAAAGTTGTCTGCAGGAATTATTGCTAATCCCATCACCAGTCTTTTTAACCTTTCTCTTAACTCATCAGAACTACCTAAAGATTGGAAAACTGCTGCTGTAATCCCTTTATTCAAAGGAGGGGATAGTTTAGATCCAAACTGCTATAGACCGATCTCTATTCTTCCCTGCATTTCAAAGGTCTTCGAAAGAATTATTAATAAACAAATTATTCACCATCTCGAATCTCATCATAATCTTTCCGAAATGCAATCGGGTTTCCGAGCCGGTCATGGGTGCACTTCAGCCACACTTAAAGTTACAAATGACATCATAACTGCTATTGATCAAAAATACTATTGCGCAGCAGTGTTTATTGACCTGGCCAAGGCCTTTGACTCTGTCAATCATAACATCTTAATTGATAGATTAAGGAACTTGGGGTTCTCAGATGATTGCCTGGCTTGGTTCAAAAATTATTTCTCTGACAGGTTTCAATGTGTTAAGTCAGAGGGCTTACTTTCCAGTCCTCTAGCTGTCTCCATGGGGGTGCCTCAGGGATCAATTCTAGGGCCGACTCTATTTTCTGTATATATTAATGACGTTGCTCTTGCTGCAGGTGATTCTTTGATCCACCTATATGCAGACGACACCATCCTTTATACGTCTGGCCCGTCGTTGGACACTGTGTTAAAAAATCTTCAAGAGAGTTTTAATAATATACAGCATTCATTACGTTCCCTTCAACTGCTTTTAAATTCGACCAAAACTAAATGTATGTTTTTTAACCGATCTCGTACTGTACCTACCTGCCCATTAAGCATCACCACATTAGATGGGTCTGTTATTGAACAGGTAGATAAGTACAAATACCTAGGGGTTTGGTTAGACTCCTCTCTCTCTTTCCAGACCCACATTAATCAGCTTCAAACTAAAATTAAATCCAGAATTGGCTTCTTATTCCGTAATAAAGCCTCTCTTACTTTTCCAGCAAAACTCGCTCTCGTGAAAATGACCATCCTTCCAATTATTGACTACGGTGATATTATTTACAGAATTGCTTCAAACTCTCTCCTTAGTAAACTAGATGTTGTATATCATACTGCCATCCGTTTTGTCACCAATGCTCCATATAATACCCACCACTGCGACCTCTATAGTTTAATCGGCTGGCCTTCATTACAGACCCGACGTCAAAAACATTGGTATCATTTCATCTATAAATGCCTACTGTGTAAAACCCCACCTTATCTAAGATCACTAATCTCTAGAGCTACCCCCTGTATGAACCTTCGTTCAAGCAGGTATATCACTTTGACTGCTACTAAAGCCCGTACCTCCTTTGGCCGTCTTTCTTTCAAGTTCTCCGCTGTTAACGACTGGAATACACTTCAAAAATCTCTGAAGCTTGAATCCATTGTCCCGTTATCCACATTCAAATTATTATTAGCAAACACATTGTCAGACCATTGTACATGCTAATCCCAGCTCACACTTTAGTTATTAATATATGTGTTTGTACATTTTTATATATACCATGGCAGTCTTTGTCTGTTTGATCTGATGTTTGATCTGTTTTGTCTTGTAATTTCATGTGTAACTTTTGTACCTCGACGCTTTTATCTTGGCCAGGTCGCCATTGTAAATGAGAAAGTGTTCTCAATGTGCTTACCTGGGTAAATAAAGGTAAATATAAATACCCAGTTCTATATCTCTTCACGCCCCAATGAAACATGGCAATTCAAGAAATTAACAGATAATGCATATCTTATATAAAAATTTGGATGACTAGTAATTTACTATTTCTTAATTTCTCAGATTTTCTAATGACTAAACCAAAAACCTCTGTACATACTAACCTAGAAAACTGTCTAACACTTGATGGCTGCTCTGTCAAGTCTTTGTCGTCAGTTAGAAATCTGGGTGTGCTCTTTGATACCAATCGTTCATTTGAAAGTCACGTGTCTAGTATCTGTAAAGCCGCATTCTTCTGTCTTAAATATATATCTAAATTACGTCATATGCCTTCAATGAAAAATACAGAAGAACAGTTAGTTCATGCGTTCATGACCTCAAGGCTAGATTAAGCGTGGCTGCCCTGCACGCTTAATAAACAAACTACAGCTGGTCCAAAATGCAGCAGCTCGAGTTCTTACCAGAACCAGGAAGTATGACCATATTAGCCCGGTTCTGTCAACACTGCACTGGCTCCCTATTAAACATCGTATACATTTTTAAATATTGCTGATTACTTTCAAAGCACTAAATGGTTTAGCTCCGCAGTGCTTGAGCGAGCTCTTAACGCATTATAGTCCTTCACGTCTATTGCGATCTCAAAATTCCGGCCAGTTGATAATACCTAGAATATCTAAATCGACTGCTGGCGGTAGATCCTTCTCCTATTTAGCACCAAAACTCTGGAACAGTCTTCCTAACATTGTCTGGGAAGCAGACACACTCTGTCAGTTCAAAGCTAGACAAAAAACACATCACTTTAACCTATACATTCTTATTATACAAATCAGTTAAATGATTATTAGGCTGCATAAATTAGGTCAGCCGGAACCGGGAACACTTCCTATAACACCCGATGTACTCGTTACATCATAAGAAGAATGGCATCTATGCTAATGTTAGTCTTTCTGTTTATTCTGAGGTTTACTGTAATCAGCCGGATCCGGGCCGTATCCAGATCAGATGGAGGACCTGCGCCTAGACACGACCACAACGCATCCCTGAAGTGTCAGCAGAGATTGTGCCAACTAGACTCTCCCCTGTGAAGGCCTCATTGACACGACAGCCATTGGCTCTGATCCTCAACAAACCAGTCTCCATACCAGGATGATGACTCTGGTCTTCAACCAGATGGAACTGGATAATATTCTGATTGTTCCAATCCAATCTAACTTCTGACCTGTAATGCTGCCTGAATCATAATCATACACTGTTCGTTCGCTGGCCAGAGGAGAACTGGCCCCCGACTGAGCCTGATTTCTCCCAAGGTTTTTTTGTCCATTTGGCCCTGATGGAGTTTTGGTTCCTTGCCACTGTCGCCTTTTTTCACCTTTCTTGCCACTGGCTTTTGGCTTGCTTAGCTGGGGACATTTAATTTTACATTAACATTAATTAACATTGACTGAATCTTAGAACATATTAGATATTAATGCATATTAGAACTCAACCGAGCTGTACCATGACATCACGGTTTTCTCCAGAGCGGAAATATACATAAATGAACTAAATTAATACCTTTTTTACAACAAAAATGAAACATCACTGAACTTACTTAAAGGGATAATTCACTGCTGGAAAGATGAATGTGTATTTAAATTAGGCCATTTATGTAGTAGAAATGTGAAAAGCCAGAAAATGTATTTTTGGCTCATGTGGATGAAAGACATGAGGGAGGGAAGCGCGGTCATTCGAAAATACTACCGGGTTCAATTCCGATTTTTTGCTCATATGTGACACAGATCGGATGTTTTCTATGACTGTAAACAGGAAAAAAACGCATGCATTTGGATATTTCGAGATCGGTTTCAGGCCTCGTTCATTTGTGGAAATAAATCAGATATGTGCCAATGCAACTATCATGTAAACAGACAGATCCGATTTTTTGAGGCATTAGGCTACATATCCGCGTTTTAATGATGATAGAAACCCCGACACGCATCTGCAAAGGGACGGATGGCCCGATGAAACGTTGTGTCGTCGTAGGAGAGGAATGTGGACACACGTTGACACAACATATCAAAGGTTGGCTTGCTCATCCTAAAATTTCAGACCCCCTGCTCCTCGTTAAAGCCCGCCACGATCTCATGAAAGTGTGTATCTATAGCACGAATTTTATTTATTCTGCCATTTACGCCAAAAATAGTTTTCGAGTGCATATGATACGCAGTTTTCACGTGCATATGATATTTACTTTATGGCGTGTAATACACACGCACTCCACACCCCTAATCGTACCCAAGGGGTTTACAGTGCATATCTGCATGCAGAAACTATTTTTGGCATATAAATGGCACAAGAAATAAAATTTGTGGTATAGATACACAATTTCATGAGATCGTGTTGTATGTTCCCACCAGTCCTGAGATCTCTCTCACACACAATAACTGACACAATGGCCCTTTTCATCCTCCTCCGCCTCAAAATCATGGTGATAGTTGGCAAACTTCGCATAGGCTACTGTATTTCGCATCAGTCGCATCAGTCAAAAAATGCATCATGAAGAGGAAAAATACATATATAAGTCGCACTGGACTATAAGGCGCATTTATTTAGACATTTATTTCACAAAATCCAAGACCAAGAACAGACATTTAATCTGGAAAGGCAAGTTATTCAACTACACAATAGCACACAGAACAACAGGATGAAGAGGTGTCCGGTATGTTAACGTAACACATTAACTAGGGCTGTAACGATATGCGATATGAAACCGAATAAATAAATAAATACCGATAAATTCTTTAAAATTGGGCAATTCCAGCATTATGGACGTGACATTTGCAGTCAAAACTTGAAATATAAATTCTCAGAAAATGCATTTAATACCAATATATTGAAACGTCTATTTATATATCCATATTCCCTTAATAAAGGGACATTAGAAAAATATCTCTACATGCGTTTTATATTTAATATGAGGAAAATACACACGCGTTACGGACACAAAAAAATCTTTAACTTTTAGGTGGCAAAATATTTTTTAGTAATTCTGTGAAATACACTGCGCAAACCAAAAGTAATACTACCCACCGGATGAAGAAGGGTTGACTCTCCACAGAACATAAAATAAATATATATATATATATATATATATTCCGATTTTCACTAGCCGGAGTCACCATCCCGTCCATAACTGAGAAGCCAGTCAAGAGCCTCGGCAAGGTTTTCGACTGTAGCCTCAAGGATTCTGCCTCCATCCAGAAAACCAGCAAAGAGCTTGAGTCTTGGCTTAGCAGGGTGGACAAATCAGGTCTACCTGGGAAGTTTAAGGCCTGGATTTACCAGCATTCTATCCTGCCCCGGATCTTGTGGCCCCTGCTGATGTACGAAGTGCCCATAACAACTGTCGAGGCCCTGGAGAGAAAGATCAGCAGTTATCTGCGTAGATGGCTTGGGTTACCTCGCAGTCTGAGCAGTGCTGCCTTGTATGGCACCAGCAATGTCCTGCAAATCCCAATTAACAGCCTTTCTGAGGAGTTCATGGTGTCAAGAACACGGGAAGCATGGCAGTATAGAGAGTCCAGGGATCCAAAGGTGGCAGCAGCTGGCATACAGGTGCGAACAGGCAGGAAATGGAGTGCAGGAAAATCGCTGGAGGTGGCTGAGTCACGGCTGAGGCAGAAAGCACTGGTGGGGCCCATAGCAACAGGGCGTGCAGGCTTTGGCTACTTCCCGGTAACAAGAGTTGACAATGCTCAAGGTAAAGAGCGTCAACATCTAGTTCAGGAGGAAGTGCGGGCAGGCGTGGAGGAAGTTAGAGCTAGCAGGATGGTGGGAATGGGACAGCAAGGAGCTTGGACAAAATGGGAAAATGTTCGGCAACGGAAGATCACCTGGGCCGACATCTGGAAAGGAGACTTCCACCGTATCAGGTTCTTAGTCCAAACTGTCTACGATGTCCTACCAAGTCCAGCAAATCTCCACATCTGGGGCAAAATCGAGACACCTTCCTGTCCCCTTTGTCCAGGAAGGGGATCCCTAGAGCACCTCTTTAGTAGCTGTCCAAAAGCCCTTGGAGATGGGCGTTATCGCTGGCGCCACGACCAGGTGCTTAAGGCAGTTGCTGAGAGCATAGCCACAGCCATTAACACCATCAAGGGCCACCACAATCCAAGGAGCATCAAGTTTCTTAGAGCCGGAGAGAAAGCCCTTCCACAACCCAGAGCAAAGTCTGGCCTCCTCACTACTGCCACTGATTGGCAACTGGAAGTGGATATTGGAAAACAGCTAAAGATCCCAACCAGAATAATATCCACAAGGCTTCGTCCAGACATGATTATATTCTTAGATTCTACCAAGCAGTTGATCTTGTTGGAGCTCACTGTGCCTTGGGAAGAGCGCATGGACGAGGCCAATGAGAGAAAGCGCGCCAAGTACCAGGAGCTGGTTGAAGAGTGTAGAAGGCAGGGCTGGCAAACCCGTTGTGAGCCTCTGGAGGTGGGCTGCAGAGGATTTGCAGGGCGATCACTCTGCAATGTGTTTAAAAACCTAGGCATCACAGGGGAAGCGAAAAGAAAGGCGATCAGATCCGCAACTGAAGCTGCAGAGAAAGCCACACGTTGGCTGTGGATTAAGAGGGCAGAACCGTGGGCAATTGCTGCTGGGACACAGGCCGGGGTCTGATCAACTCCGGTCGGGTCGCCTGGGCGAGGGTGTCTGATGTTGAAAGACCCGAAACACCCAATGACCCCAGGTAACATCACTGAGGATGTGTCCCAGTGCATCTGCATGATGTATCCTTTACATATATATATATATATATATATATATATATATATATATATATATATATATATATATATATTATTTATTTTTTTCGCATTGAGGAAAAAACAGTGTGACGGACGGGACCGCTCTGAAAGCGGCACTAAAAGACTGCTTTGAAACGTGAAATATAGTAGACAATAGATAATCCCGACACGGAGGCGCCGGCACGTGAACTGGAGGTCATCTCATAAATGAACCGAAACTCAGAATATACGGTGGCCTACTCGCCTCACAGACCTGAGACATATATAGAAAGCTTGAAATGTCTACTTTTAAACACAACAATTCAAAACGAAAGAAAAAAGACTGCTCTGCTCTCTGCTTATGTAATCTGTATGAAATGTGTATTTCTCTCTGGCGCGTTCACTACTGTGAAGATCGGGAGTCAGCATCGTCAACTTCATCTTTGCAGCAGACACTGACACAGAAAACACTTGTTTATTAATAAACAATTAAAATGTCTCCTTGCTATATCTGACATATTCATAATTAATTATAAGTCATAATCATTACTTTTGCTGGTTCTTTGTGACAGCTTTTAGGAGCTTCATTGGCAGAGCCACCCTTACATGTTACATGAACGCGTCACCACCGCATCAGCACCAAAAACATGGAGATTTTTTTCTTTTTGAAGGCATTTTGTTTGTGTTCAGTCTTTTGTTCAGTTTTTCAGTTGTTTTCAGTAAATTTTTTCAGGGCTAGGCTACAGGAGCAGCATTTGTACTCTCGCGGCTGTAGACGGTAATGTTTTCTCTTGGTTCATGTCAGTCAGTATGAATTAATTTTGATATACAAGTCGCACCTGACTATAAGTCACAGGACCAGCCAAACTATTAAAAAAAGTGTGACTTATAGTCCGGAAAATACGGTATATCGCAAAGCTAGCATCAAGCATATTTCACGTTTGTCCATCTGTGCAAGAACCCCCTTTAAGCATGCGCAACGCCTCAGATAGTATGTCAAATGTAAACACATTAATCGGATATGGGGCAAGAAAGTGTAAACGGACGGTCAAAAAAAATCGGATATAGACAACAAATCAGATTTGGGCATCAAGACCTGCAGTGTAAACGAGGCTTGCTTGTCCCACATACTTGAGTATCTGCAATGAGCAGTTTGGATCCATCCGTTTGCCAGAGAGCAGCTTGACTCCTGGGTGATTGTAGCTCAGGTCCAGCTCTCTCAGGTGTGATGGGTTTGAACTCAGAGCTGAAGACACATAACCACAGCCTTCCTCTGTCACCATACATCCAGACAACCTACAGACACACAGTCAGATCATCTACAAAAACACACATGACTGGAAGACTGTAAATAATCTCTTATATGTTCTTTTTTCAATTTCAGCAGACAAATATATACATTTATCAAGGCAGAAATGCTTCTTTACAATAAAACAAAAACATATACGTCAATACAGAGACAGTATTATAACCCATCATGTCTACCAATGGTCATGGAAATGAAATACTCAAGCTTATACAGATGTTTTGTGTTTTACACAAGAACAAGGGGAGCTATTACTTATAATTATTAAAAAAATAAATAAATAAAAAGATCAGTGCGAATTGGTTTTATATAATCAATAATTTTTTTCCATATTGAACAAACGTATTCTATCTGGGTTCTTAAGGAAAAGGAAATCTTTTCCATCACATGTATATGTGTGTATGTATATGTGTGTGTGTGTGTGTGTATATATATATATATATATATATACACACACATATGTGTAAGGAATAATTGACGACAGGCCATTGAATTATTAGAAAAATAATGCACACCCGAGGTGGTAATGCGGTCACGACGCGAAGCGGAGTGGCCGTTACACCTCGGGTGTGCATTATTTTTCTAATAATTCAACGGCCTTAAGTCAATTATTCCGCTTATACTACAGTTACCACACCTCGAAACATTGTTCAGATTATGTATTTCAAGACGTTTGTATAGTTTGTCATTAAAATGCTCTTGTATGTAGACCTAATTTCTTACGCATCTAATCCCATGCCTCCGTTGCTAATTCCAAAACGTCATTTTAGAGTTAGTAACGGAGGTTTGAGCCACTGATAGCAGACTAATGCTGGGGACACACGACTAGCTGACACATTCTCTGACTGTTTTCATCGACTGCAGCAGATTTTAAACACCGACTTTGAACACAGACTGAACGCACTGAACACGCGTTTTGGCATGATCAGTCATAAGTATCAAATTACATTCATTATGCAGTTATTAATGCAGTTATTAGAGAGAGATGTTGCAATAATAAGACAGAAAAGCATGTGCATCAATATTATTATTTATTTATTAATTCAATTCGTTTTAATTTATTCGATCATTCTTTTTTTTTTTTCATTATTGACAGATGACAGTAGACTATAGCCAAATAAATGAAACACAAAGCCCTTTTAACAAGTAGGCCTATCAATAATTAAATGTGCTTGCTGAAAGCGCACACTTATTGTTCTTCTTAAGTTTTCTTCTTCTTATTATTATTATTATTATTCCCAGGAGAACATTTTTGGCCAGCTCCTGCGCCTAGGCCCTTTGACACAGAGACACCGTTCCAACTTTACAACGTTCGGTCAGTACCGGTGTAAGTTGCTCACGAAGATGACATCACGAGTCCATGTCGTTCGTCCGCCATAGTGGATTGAACAGAAAGCGAAACTAAAGTTTCACAGGTCACAAATTTGGTCCGAACTTCACGAAACTGGACGTACATGATCCTTGGACCAAGCCTCACAAAAGTTACTAGAAGGATTTTTGATTTTCGGAAGCGTTTGCCCGTCACAGCCAAACGAAATCAGCGGCGTAGTCGCCAAAACAAGAAGTAGTTCATATTTCAGGAACGCTGTCACGTATCGAAACCAAACTTTGTACATGACCTTGAGACTCCAATGTGAAGATGCACAATATCTGAGTTTTTATTGTACTTTTTTTATTTCAGGCTAATTGACAAACCCATTTACCTATGTCTATGCTCTCATAGAGTTCACCTCACACTTTTAATGTTAATGCATTTAGACAGTAGGTGGCACTGTTGTATTACATTTCACAGAGCTGCCAAGTCAGTGTATACTGCATTCGTTTTTACTAGGTTTGTCTTAATAAATGCAGGCATGAATTTCGTTTTTTGCATTGGTCTAATTTAATCATCTTCATTTATTAATATATACAGATTTGTATGCATGAATTGTGTATTTCCAGTTCTCAAAGCAGTTAATAACAAAAAAAAAAAAAAAAAAACTTTATACAAAATACATCATGCTCTTCTTCGCTAACCGAACAAACAATTCATTGTCTGTGGCTGTGCTTGTGCGCACGGGAAATATGCTGCGCATAACAATAGAAAACAATGAGAAACGCGCAGTCACATGCTCAAACAATCAACAACGTCGCTCTAGAGGTGCGTTGTGGACTGCGAAGTGGACTTCACAGGGTATTCCGCCATCTTAAGTGAGATTCTAATCCGAAGGGAGCGAACATGTTCAGTTCGAAGGGCACTGTGCACGGCATAGGGAATAAGGGAACATCGATACATCACTTCACAGGAAGTGGAGAGCCATGATCACCCAACTGTCATTTCGCGCACCACGTCATCACCAGTCAGAACGGTCATAACTAACGATGGAGGAGTTTACGTATGTGTGTAAGTATTCATACATTTCGCCATTGTTATACAAATGACAGTATTTTAACGGTTAATGTTGTGAATATTACATATACTATTTTTGATGATTATAATTTACCTCAGTGAATGCAGCCAGCTTAGCTAGTTTGTGAAGTAAAGTGATTTTATTTTAGGTAGTTGTAAAATAGTGCAATATAATTGTAAATATATAATATAATAAAAATTAAAATATGAATGTAGTCCTATATATATTTATGTTATATCATAATCTGCGCGACTCCGTCGTTGACTTTCTTTGATGACATTTGCAGGGCGTTTCAAATGACCGGTTATTGTCAGTGAAGTCCACTTCAACTCATATACCGTGCTCATGGAGTAGGGGAGCAGTGAACACTGCATATGGACCCTGTCGAATGGATCGCACATTAGATGTGTAAAAACAAGTGGAAAGCGCGAGCACGCCGCTGTCTCCTTTCCACAAGACAGCGGCGCGCTCGCGCTTTCCACTTGTTTTTACACATCTAATGTGCGATCCATTCGACAGGGTCCATATACCGTGCTCATGGAGTAGGGGAGCAGTGAACACTGCATATGGACCCTGTCGAATGGATCGCACATTAGATGTGTAAAAACAAGTGGAAAGCGCGAGCGCGCCGCTGTCTCCTTTCCACAAGCGCTTGTTCTCCTGTGGCGTCTGTCGTTGCTATGCAACCATGAACTGCACTCTCCATGATGACAAGAGCTGTGTCTGAAATCGCTCCCTATCCACTATATAGTGCACTATTTAGGGTGTCGGCCATTTTGTAGTGGTTTCTGAATTCTGAGTGAACGACATCATTCCCTACATTCTTCACTACTTTTACCCACAATCCTCTCTGAATTCGAGTGTACATATGATATACACTTGCTGAGACACTATTTCCCACAATCCAACACAATAAGGCGATAGAGCGCGAATGAAAAATAAACAAAAATGTCACCATGGCAACGGTGCATGCGAGTTAGAAAACAATCATTTATAAGACCAGACGCCTGGTTATTTATTTATATATACCGTTATAAACAAATGTGTTGTGTAGTGTTTTGTTCTCTTTTATTTTCACATATAAATGTAAAAAGTAAATAAATATGACAAGCAAGTGTTTTTATTATCTTTTTTTTAATCAAATAACGCAATAAACGTGAAAAGTACACACATACAATTGTTACATACAATTCATACAGCCAAAAAAAGGAAATATTAAAGATGGGTAGGTAATGTTTATGACAAATTGTCTGAGCTCTCTGGCGCGTGATAATTATGTCAGCCTCCGAATTCTTTGCTGATGTAGTGCACTCAACTGCCATTCACTAGGGATTAGTGAACGAGTGAGCGGTTTCAGACACAGCTAAGGAAGTATCAGCAAAAGATTAATAGATTTCTAGCCCTTGCATTAGCTTTACTACTAGATATATTTATGGAGATGAAAAATAATAAGGCGCCCTGTACAGCTATGATCAGCTGTTCGGCCGAGCATTCAATGTTGTTACGCTGCAAGCTGATGGTTCGTTACTGCCGCGCTCTATCACTCGCACACCATAAAGAGAAAATTGTTTTTTAATGTTTCAATTTCGTGATTAAAATGACATAATTTGGAAGCGGATAATTTCTTCACAAACAGCTCATTATGACTCAATGTTAGAATGCTGCACCTACACTCGATAGTGTGAATAAGATCAGCACAACGCAGACCACTGCATTGACAGCGTGAAACATATGATCTGTCTACGGCCAGGGCTCAGTGGAAGACAGAAAATGCCGGTCCAGCGCTGATTGAGGAATTAAATTCGAAAATAAAAGACAATTTGACATCTTTTTTCTCGCATTTTTTCTCGCATCTCGCATCTATCCTCTACCTGCTAACGTTAGTGCACTGCACCCGAGCAAGCACACTTTGCAGTTCCTCCGGAAATGCATTTTTCTAGTTATTAATTTGTTATATTATCTGCAATAAAAATCCATGCTGCAGGACTATCCATTTATTTAGCCTATATTCAGTTGAATTTTCTATTGATTATAGATAGGACTATATACTTTATTAAAATTAAACTGCATGTTTATATTGATTGTGAAGCTAGACATTGAAAATTGCAGATCAAGCGCATGGGGCTAAATGCTTTTGAATGCTTCAATGCTTTTGTTATGAATTGTATCCTACTTTCCGTTATTACGGTTGACTACGCGAAGTGACATGGAACTGTAATGCGGTCAAGACCTGCCTGGAACTACTTCCGTGCGTTTCCCTGAAAATAATGCACACCTTAGAACGTTTGTCAACCAATCAGATTCAAGCATTCAACGGCCCTGTAGTATAAATATATATATATATATATATATATATATATATATATATATATATTAGTGTAATATGTCAATCCAATCATCAACTGTAAGTGGCTCTGGTTTTAGCCATTTCTTTGTAATTACTTTTTTACTGGCTGCCAGAAGAATGATGTAAGCAAGATGTAAACATTCACAATTACAAGGAATCGTCACCTCAAAAACAGCTTCCAAATTTCCTTCAATCCCTTGCCAAAACTGGGTTAATTTCTGACACTGCCCAGAAATATGATAATGGTTAGATTCCCTTTTCCCACATAATCTCCAACAGCTCATCTGTCCCTTTGTATCTTTTCCGTGTTGGTGTGGTAAATCTCTTATATGTTCTTAAATACCTCAGAATCTGCAGCTGACAGTGTGGGCTCTTCAGTCCATCAGAAATAATCTTCACTCCTGAATCCTGCAGGTCATTGTTACTCAGGTCCAGTTCTCTCAGGTGTGAGGGGTTTGAACTCAGAGCTGAAGACACATAACCACAGCCTTCCTCTGTCACCATACAGCCAGACAACCTAAAGACACACACAGTCAGACCATCTACGAACACACATCAATATTATGACCGGCAGACTGTAAATTATATCTTATATGTTCTTAAATACCTCAGAATCTGCAGCTGACAGTGTGGGCTCTTCAGTCCTTCAGAAATAATCTTCACTCCTGAATCCTGCAGGTCATTGTTCGTCAGGTCCAGCTCTCTCAGGTGTGAGGGGTTTGAACTCAGAGCTGAAGACACATAACCACAGCCTTCCTCTGTCACCATACAGCCAGACAACCTACAGACACACACAGTCAGACCATCTACAAACACACATCAACATTATGACTGGCAGACTGTAAATAATCTCTCATATGTTCTTAAATACCTCAGTATCTGCAGCTGACAGTGTGGGCTCTTCAGTCCTTCAGAAATAATCTTCACTCCTGAATCCTGCAGGTCATTGTTACTCAGGTCCAGCTCTCTCAGGACACAGTTTGAGGATTGTAGAGCTGATGACACAATTTCACAATCCTGACCAGTGAGATTACAGCCAACAAGACTAGAAGAGAGTAAATACAGCACAATAAGTTGGGGTTCAGGGTGCTTTTCTTTAAAGGGGCAGCAGTAGCACCTTAAAAACTAGAAAAGAAAATAGATAAATAATTGCCAATACAAAGATAAAATAAAGTAAAATATTGTGAAATATGTGGTAGTTGTGGAGAAGTAGTCCACATTGGTGGATGAACAGCTTGACACTCACTGACCATAAGGTTCCCTTGTCCATAGCATAGCCTAGTTATTCCAAACTGAAGTAGTATGTATAACAAAAATGTAAATATATACAAAAAAAAAATAATAATAATAATTTCAAGTAGATAAAGGATTGCCAAGATATAATGCAGAATGAATCTGTTTCATATGGAGTTGGGACGTGAGGTCAAAGACTGTCACTTTCGGCACTGGCCACATCCCCAGGTGAAGTCACAGGTCCATCATCCCCAGAGGCCTCGAGTCTAAAGGACTATGTATATGTTAAATTATGTTATAAAACATATGCATAGAGTGTGATGTCATATTGTGTGCATGCGCGTCTATGGTTTGCGTGAAAGAATACGTCAGTAGCGCTAAATAAAAAATAAAAAGAACATTCGTCCGCAGCCGCTCCACTCCTGACCGCAAGTCCACCGTCAGTGTTGTAGACCGGCACTAGGCAGGTTTTTTGTGTTCATTTCTATTGCATTACGATTGAAAGCAGTATCAATAATGTCAAAAGTATGATGTGCAGTCAAGTTCGGGTGTGTGTATGCTGTTTAAATGAGTGTTCTCACTGATACGCTTGTTGTGATTCGCGGAGATTTGAGGAGATGTATTTTGACGACTTGATATTATTTCTTATTCAAAAGTTTCCCCTGCCCCTGCCAAAGATCCAGGCAAGACAAGATTAATCATGTTTACTTGCAAAATAATTATATTCTAAATTTAGAATGCCTAACATTCCAGTTTAATGCGACATGTAGCCTAAGCTATGTATCGTTACTTTTGCAACAACTCTATTATTTTTCCAGTCATAGACCAGCGCTCAAGCACTGGCTAGAATCCAGCGCTGACTAGAATCAGCATTCACAAGCTCAAAAATGTGTTTGGCGCTGACAACAATCCGGTGGTGGCTAGCATCCAGCGCTGACTAGAATCACGCAGCGGAGGAATGGAAAGTTGACAAGCCATTAAAAAGTATTGACTAAAGAAACACATATTTTTTTAAATATTTTCAATAAATCATATTCCCATTCACTCCAGCGACGAATTTATAACAGTAGCGTGCGCGTGCGTGTGTGTGTGTGTGTGAGAGAGAGAGGTGCGGGCACGATACTCCGTCATTTTGTTCATACAGGACATCATTCAAACTGCAAAGTGTTTACTTATATTTGTGTACACTCGCAATAAAACACAACATTGTGCTTTTGTCAAACTGTAACCTAGAACTGTCACCCAACCAAAATCTCTCTCTCTCACACTCTCACACACACACACACACACACACACACACACACACACACACACACACACACACACACACACACACACGGTTTAAAAGCAAAAAATATTTATCCAACCCCATTTAAAAACAGTCTGTGAGTGCCATCTTTTAGACATTCATCATATTGCATTGGTTTTCATTTCTTGTCCTCAAACAGAGCACAAATCTGTTTATTTTTAAGTCACACATTCTACATTGATTAAAAAAGAAAATCAATTGTGTTTTTAATGGTAGTATTATTTTATACAGAAATAAATTATTTATAATTAAGATGAGAATAAAGTTAGTGTTAATTAAAATTTTAAGGAAAACAAATATATTGATCAGAAATATAGCAAATATATATATATTTAAATATATATTTTAAATTCATTCAGGTACAATTACCAAACATATCTCAAGGTCTTTTTGTCTTTGTATTAATTTAATGAATAAACTAATTATATAAAACAATTGTCAATGCACTACAAATAAACTGGTTCTATGCCTTTACTTTATTAATAAAACCTATTTAAAAAATGCAAGGCTTAAGACATTTATTTTCCTTTGGTGGTACAGCCTGAGACATGCACACTAAAAAAAAATTGCCTCCTGCATTTTTGTTTTGCTTTTCCCTCCATTGTACCGAACTCGTACCCAACCGTGATGTCTGAACCGAGGTATGAACCGAACCGGGACTTCTGTGTACCGTTCCACCCCTACTGTCATGGGATTAATATTATAACTTTTATGTAGTAGTGTAATGTAGACGGACACAAATAAAAGAGGTTGAATTTTTCATATAATTTGCACACTGAATATGGGTTGGAGCTTTTCATTTTGAACTCTCAAAGTGCACCAGATTGATGACTTTAACATTAAAATGCACAGAATTTTCGTTCAGGGACCTGGATATTGCATAGGGGGCGCTGGCCCAAAAAAGGTTGAGAACCACTGCTCTGAATGGCACGAATGGTATTACTGACTATTTAAAATGAGCAGTGTAATATCTTATATGTAAGGTTGACCATTTTATTTTGGTATTTTGGCGCGTGGCTCCTTTAATACTTATGTTCCGGTTCTGGTTGCTCTCCTTTGGTTCAGATAAGCGCGACTGAAGAGAGGCGAGTTGTGCTGAAGCTCCGTCTAAAAAGTTGATATGAGTTTTGTTTATTGTACTAAAACATGTAATTTTGTTCTTTAATACACTTTAACCTTATTCATACTTGTATGAAGTTTGTGTGAAGGATGTGAAGCCTGTATTTTTGAAGAGAGTTCATTAAGCATGAGTGTGCAAGCTCTGGCTAAAATAATGCCTTACTAAAATAATCACTGACAGGCTGATGTTATAATGGCAAGAGATGGCCACAGATTCCAGCTTGTTTTGATTCATTTGTCTTTTTATTCATGCAGGTATATGCTCCCATTCATGCTTCTGTTAATATATATATTTTAATTTATGTAAAATGTTTTTTTTTTTTTTTGTTAAATATGTTGAATACATTGGTTTTGATTTATATGAGAAACATGAAAACTGTAAAATGTGTTGCACTTGCGGTAAGCGTGACTGAAGAAAGGCTGATGTTACAATTGCGAGAGAAGGCCACAGACTCAAGCTTGTTTTGATTCACTTGTCTTTTTATTCATGCAGAATCAAATCTGGCTTGAGCAATTTCTGTTGCCCAGTCTCGTTCATCAACCCACACAACGCAAAGCTAAATGAAGACCGGTCACGCGTGAGGCGCAGACACGATTGAACAGAGGAAACATAAAAACATACTCTTTCGGTCATACAGATAAGAGTAGGATTGTTCTAAACTAGGGAAGCACCGATACCATTTTTCCAGAACCGATCCGATCCCAAAAATTCTGAGTATCGGCCGATACCGATCCGATATCAGCACAGTTTTCTTTTTAATCAATGTAGAATTTCTATACCTCTGTTTGTTGAACTGATAATTACTCTTTTGTGTGTTAAACATCATTATAAAGAAAAACAACAAATGAAAAAATTATATGATCATAATCTATGACAAAATACTATTATAAACTAGATTAGTTGAAAATTCAGCAGCAAAAGTTACTCTAGAAAAATCATGAGAGCACAATAATTGAATAAAATCTAAACATTTAGTGAAAAAACATTATTTAGTGGAGATGGAGAACAAATAAAAGTGAATAGTAGCACTAAATCTGTTAAAATGGTACTCACTGCTCTTTGTATTGTTGTAAAATACATTCATGAAAAACAAGTAAATATATTTATAATATATACACTATAAAATTGAAAGACATTTCTTTTAAATGTTTAGCGTAGCTGTTTAATGAGGCAGCAACACATTATAGATAGGACAGAACAAGAAAGGCTATTAATAATCTTTCATTGCACAAAAGTATTATAATATGAAAGGCTCCAATACAGAGCGGCACAAAACGCTTATGCGTATCCCGTGTGCAGAATGATGCGCTTGAAGCAACATGGAGTCACAGCGCTTCGCATTGAAAACCTCAAAGCAAAAAGGGAAGAGATTTGATGCGTAGTTCCGGTATTATATGAATGCATATAAGGTGTGACTGAGTGACAATGGCTAATGGTTTACATGGCTAATGGTTTACATGGCTAATGGGTCAGGTATGAGGGCCCCTTAACAGAGTTTTGCTTAGGGCCCCAGGGAGGTCAGGATCGGTTCTGCGCGTGAAGAACAAGTATAGCGCTCTCTACTCCAGTGTGGTGATCTAAAAGACACCGGGAGAAAGTTACATGAACAGCAATAAACTCCAAAAAGATAAAGTCATTTTATGCAAAACCATAGACCTTTCTCTACAGATCAAGTATAACAATAGTAACATTGAATCATCTTGGAGAGAGTTTCATCATGTTGACTGCCGTAACCGAACGCGTCGCGCTGTTTGAGTGCTGGATGGAGAATGACTGACAGCCGCAGCGGAGGGAAGCACTTACTTGAGTTTAACGACTTCAATATTAATCATTAAATCACTTTATCACATTAAACTATGGAGTGGCTTTAGAACACATAATATAGTGCACGAAAAGTTGACGGTTCTTTATAATGTTTTTGTAGCTTTTGTGAGGCTTAACAATAGTATACGCACAGTATCAGATTTGGATCTCGTCTGACCGATTCCCGATCCAGCAAAGAATGGCAGTATCGGAGCCGACAGTGAGTATCGGATCGGCGCATCTCTATTCGAAACTGCATTTTGAAGTATTACATTTTATTTGTTTACACTCACAATAAACCAGAACACTGTGGCTTTGTAAAATAAACCAACAGGATGTGTTTTCTGTCGTCTCGGTTTCCTTCCCGTCAACTAGTTTGTGGAGCGCTTCACAAAAATAAACCAAACTCAGCAGAATACTGTCACACAGCTTTCTCTTTTCTTTTGTTAATCTGTTAATTATTTAAGTCAAATATATTTAGCATATTTATTCCTTTTATACAGGCCTACAGACTATGACTTTATGAAAAGAAATGATTATTTTTATTTTATTTTAAATGTAACTCCATTCTCCTTAACTCATCCTGGCGACCCAGGGTTTGGAAACCTGTGCTCTAGGGAACTGAGTTTGGCTCCACTAGTATAAGTGAACCTCAGGGAATATAATAATAATGTAAAAACTCCATGTCATGACCCCTGTAAAGATGTAAGATGCATTATTAAAAAGGATTCTTTAGCTATTAATGATTAAACACTCACAGAGCTTTCCTGCAGTTGACCACAGCTGGTATCAGTCTTCTTCTCCCCTCATCTGATGTGTTGTATTTCATGGGGTTCAGCTCATCCAGCGCCTCCTCTGAGATCTGAAGCATGTAGGAGATTGTAGAGCAGTGAGACGGAGAGAGGTCCTCCTCTGAGTGTTTGTCTGATTTCACAAACTCCTGAATCTCTCTGGACAGAGTCTGATCTTTCACTTCCAGCAGACAGAGGAACAGATTGATGGACTGATCAGCTGAGGGAGGATTCATCTGCTTATCTTTGATCTTCTCTTTAATGTACTGTGTGATTCTCCTGATGCTCTCTGAGCTGTTCTCTGTGTGTGTCAGTAGATCCTGTAAGAGTCTCTGATTGGACTCCAGTGAGACGCCCAGCAGGAACCGCAGGAACAGATCCAGCCGTCCATTCCCACTCCTGAGGGCTTTATTTACTGCTGATGTTAGTAGATCATACAGAGAGACTTCATCAGATCTGAATTCACACAGAAGCTGCAGTGGTTCCTTGTTCTTCATTAAATAGCAGTAAAACACATAGAAAGCAGCGAGAAACTCCTGAACGCTCAGATGAATGAAGCTGTAGACTTTCCTCTGATGAATCACAGATTCCTCCTTAAAGATCTCAGTGCAAATCCCAGAATGCACTGAGGCGTCAGTGACGTCTATGCCGCTCTCAGTCAGGTCCTCCTCATAGAACATCACATTGCCCTTCATCAGCTGATGGAAAGCCACTCCAGCAAGTTTCACAATCACTTCTCTGTTGGACTGCAGGAGTTTCTCTGGATCTCTCTCTTCATACTTCTGATTCCTCATGTTGATCTGAATCAGCAGGAAGTGGATGTACATTTCAGTCAGAGTTTGAGGGATTTCTGCACTCAGATCTTCTTCCAGGAGCTTCTGAAGCACAGTGGACGAGATCCAGCAGAAGACGGGTATGTGGCACATGATGTGGAGGCTTCTTGCTCTTCTGATGTGTGAGATGATTCTGCTGGCTTGATGCTCGTCACTGATTCTCTTCCTGAAATATTCCTCCTTCTGAGGCTCATTGAATCCCTGAATCTCTGTCAGACGGTGGATGTATTTGGAGGGGATCTGATTGGCTGCTGCTGGTCTGGAGGTGATCCAGATGAGAGCCGAGGGAAGCAGATCTCCTTTCATGAGCTTTGACATCAACACACCCACTGATGAAGTCTCAGTCACATCAGAAACTTCCTGAGCGTCTGAAAACATCAGTGTGATTCTGCTTTCATCCAGACCATCAAAGATGAACACAACTTTACACTCCTCATAAATCTTTGAGTCCAGATCTTGAAGTTCAGGATGAAAGTCCAGCAGAAGTCTGTGAAGACTGTACTGATGATCTCGGATCAAGTTCAGCTCTCGAAATGGAAGCACAAACATGAAATCTACATCCTGATTGTCTTTTCCCTCGGCCCAGTCCAGAATGAACTTCTGCACAGAGACGGTTTTCCCGATTCCAGCAATGCCTTTAGTGAGAACAGTCTTGATCTGCTCTTTCTCCTCGCGTCCTGGTTCAGGAGAGGCTTTAAAGATGTCATTGCAGTAGATTGGAGTGTCTTGTGAGTGTTGTGTTCTGGCTGTTTTCTCCATCTGTAAAACCTCATGTTGTTTATTCACTCCTTCTCTCTCTCCCTCTATGATGTAGAGCTGTGTGTAGATCCTGTTCAGGAGGGTTTCATTCCCTTGGAGTTTCAGTCCCTCAAATAATCTCTCATACTTGTTCTTCATGCTGGCTTTGTGTCTGTGTTTGACCCTCTGTAGTTCATCATTCACTGGCTGAGGAGAATCCTGGTCTCCAGTCTGATCATCTCTATTCACACTGCTGAGAAAAAAAAACAGATGAAAAAATATGATAAAATAAAGGAAATAAGTACAGATGGCAGTCTTGTATTTTTCATATATTTGATGTGTTATTTTTTTGACACGAGGATCAAAGTTTTTCATCACTGAAATTTTGTCCATTGATTTGAAGTAAAGTGAAAAATAAAAACTCTTCTCACAGCGTGCATCCACTGTGTTTTTGCTCTCACATGAACTGTCATGTCCTAGTTTCACTCACTAGTTATAGTTAAATCACCAACTAGCAACATGTTCACACTACTGATCTATATAATGACTGGATAGCTCATGACATTCTAAACTGGCAGCAGGCAGTGAAGCCACCGGAAGTGTTCGAGCGGCCATCTTACGATTCCCTACCAGCAGAGGCTCCAACGGCCGGTATACAGAGATTGGTCCCGACGGCACTTTTAAGATGACCCGCTGTGCAGCATACGCATACGTAAAACGACGTTCACAGAAGGATGTAGAAAAACTGCCCACAGGTTGTAATTCAAGCCCTGTAAGTAGTAATTTATATGCACAATTGTCGCTATTCCTCCAAGAAACCTCAGATCTGCAATAATCACAATTAAGTGTCCAATAGCGACACCATTTGACAGCTTCAAAAGAGCTTCGTGTAGAGTGCGTTTACCGTTATCCCATATAATCAGTATTATGCATTTCCTGAACATGTACTTACTAACTAATCAAACACTTTATTTGAACAAACTACCAATCTATAAAACACAATCGGTCTTCCAACCTTTTACTAACATTTCAATTGATGTTGATATGCGCGAGGCCGGCCGGGAGAGAGAGCATACAGCGCTCATGTTGTCTGAAGACGGTGAGGATGAGAGTGCTCTCTCTCTCTTATGCGTCCTGTCTAAATAATCTGATCTAAATAATCTAAATAATTCGGCGTTACGACGACTTATTTGTTCCCTCGTTTTAATAAATCGTGGACACGTTTAACCAATTCCCTCCCTCACTTTGATTTAACGAATTACAATGTGACCAAAATATAGTAAAACGAGGGAACAAATTAGTAAAACGTGCTGAGGTATTATTAATTTGTGGCCATGAAACAATATTCACCTGAATATTCATCAATTCACAAAAAAATATAGGTCTTTAGCATTCACTACTTAATCAATAGTATCAAACTGTTTTTCCTACCTGTGAAGATAGCTCTTCAGTGAAGACATTGCCGTTTTATTAAACAGGAAAAATTTCAGACTTTAAACAAATCCTCATTAAAATGCATTTAAACACTGGTCCAATAGAACGCATGAGATCACTGGGGAATACCTATATGGCGGCGTGAGGGCTTCACTGTTTATGACATCATGAGCTATCCAGTCATTCTATATAGATCAGTGGTTCACACTTACATTGGGTCAGAGGTCACTGGTTCATCACTGAGGTCAGAGGTCACTGGTTTATCACTGAGGTCAGAGGTCACTGGTTTACCACTGGGGTCAGAGGTCACTGGTTCATCACTGAGGTCAGGAGGATGAGGTAAGGATTGATTGCTCTTCAGACACAAACAGCTGGGATCTGGAGATGAAGATCTCTGAGTCTCCTGCATCATTTCAGATAAAACTGACACCTGGCCTGGATATAGAAACACAGAAAACAAGACAATATATCCATAATTTCTTCTTTATAAATGGGCAAAAGATAATTGAACCAATTAAAATAATAATAAATTACCTTTTCTCTTCAACCACCATGTGAAAAGTTCATATGCTTTAGTCAAACACCTGACCACTTGCGATGGTCAGGCTTTGCTAGTTTAACTCTGAGAGAGAAAAAGAAAATAGATGAGTTTAAAGAGAGTCAGACTGCAGTAGCTTGTGTTCTTCACCTCGTCCATGCCTAGTTTTATATTGATGAGAGGACTCGGAACTGTTGCTCAGATGCCAGTCACTTTGTATTGTCCTCCTCACTCTCGTTGCACATGACTACAGCGGATGCCCAACGGCCACACAATACATACACATATGACAGTCCACATTTACACAGAAAAGAAACAAACATTCATACGTTTATTGTGCGTGAGATAAATGTTTCACCATTGATTGTTTCTCATGAGGGCAGAATCTAAATCTGAAAACAGTTCTTGCATAAACACCAGAGATGGGGGACTCGAGTTACATGACTTGACTCGAGTCGCAAATTTAAGGACTTGAGACTTGCTTGACTAAATTAAGAAAATTACTTGACTTTGACTTGAGATCCAATGACTCGAGACTTGACTTGACTTGAACTGTATGACTCGAGAATGACTTGATATACATTTTTATATAAATCATTGCAACATCAATTGATGAACAAAATGAAAGCAACGGAACCATTGACGCCAGTCATCAGATTTTGCGCAATTGCGTGACGCTGCACAAGCCCAGAAAAAAACATAGGCTACATCGCGGTGAGCGTGGCAGCGCGCTAAATACAAAAACATCTCCCAGCATCGTTTCTTTTTGGATATAAACACTAGAAATTGACCATATTTATACAAGAAGATTTGCTGTACGCATAATAACAGGCAAGGGATATCGGACGACCATCACAACCTCGAACAGTCGAACTACATTCACCACGTCTAAAAGTAAGCTATGGCCTGTTTAACCTGTTTCTTATAGTTAATTTGACTATCTTTAAATCTAGAGAGAATATTGGTCAAAACAGCATGCCTCTTTATACACAATTATGTTTTCAAATGTAGCTTAATGTTGTCAATAATTAAATGATAATTAATGATGGCATACGTTTTGTATAACATTTGCCACATTTCTTTCAAATCATGCTTTAAAGCCAAATATGTCGTTCTTTCCAATGACAAAAAACAACATAGAAAACTGTTAATGTTTTGTCGTGTTTTATGTTTCTCTTAAAGCAGGGTTAGATGTTATCAGGGGGTTGGGGGCAAAATGCCAGCAGAATTAATATGCACCCAAAATTCAAAATGTGGTGGAAAAATTGCCCTAGTATGAGTTATTTTTATAATTAGCCTATAACATATGATATAAAAAAATATTTTCAGAATATTGGCGCGATTGCAAATGTGATAATGGTTTTATAAAAACAGTTTAATAAAAAAAGAGTGAATATTGTGATGTGACATTTTAGACATAATATTCCAAATATTATCTGTTTTTGCTCTATTTCTCCAATGACAATGGTTCCAAACAAGCCACAAAAGAGTTATGTGTATTTGATTCAGGGACCTAGTTGCTTAGTTCCAGAACGAATCTGCCGTTTTGAACAAATCAGTGAATGAATGCTTCTATGACTTGTACATTAAGACGGTGATTTGGCGCCACCTATTGGCGATTTTAACTTCATAATTAAAAATATATAACTTATATAAAGGGGATGCCAGTTTGAAGAATGCCATTTGGTGTCATAGGAACCATTATACATGAATTGTGAATTGTTTAATACCTTTTAATGATCTTCTGCAATGTTTGAGGCATATTTATTTTTTCATGCTTTAATGTTGGCCTAATTTCAGTTACATTTACATTTTAAGCTATGTAGTTTGAAATTTTATTTATTTTATAGATTTTTATTGTAGTAACCACTGAGCTGTATGTGGAAATTCATATTTTTAAAAAAAATGTTGCAAATAAAACCATAGTCCACAACTTCTGTAGTTTTAACTTATTTTAATATATAAATTCATTTAAATCATCAAACGTTTGTATGACTTGCCAATGACTTGTGACCCATGCTACGACTTGACTTGACTTGACTTGCTTGACATAAAGCAGTGACTTGACTTGACTTGACTTGCTTTTCCCAAAATTGACTTGGACTTGCTTGAGACTTGAAGGTTAAGACTTGAGACTTGCTTGTGACTTGCACATGTGTGACTTACTCCCACCTCTGATAAACACCTTATAATAACTGCACGCTATTAATCATAAGTTAAGCATTAGTAAACAGTTAATCCATAATTTATAAAGTAGTAATAGACATTAATAAGCAGTTTATAAATAGTTAATACAGCAAAAAACAACTTGATAGGCTTGATAACTTCAGGATGTGAAGGGAAACATCTCTTTGGTCTTTTACACCTTAAACTGCCCATCAAGACACATTTCTGTTTAGAAGCTCATATGCTGTTGTTCTTCTCACAACACTGGACGTGTTAAAGACTATAAAGACGAGAATGAAGACGAGAAGATGAAGTTTCACTAGATATGGGCTTGTCAGGCCTGACCAACTATAATAAATCATTATGCTGAATTAATTATGTTTTACAGTGTTGTGCACATATTCCTCTGTGACGTTTACAGCAATAGCAATGTTTACAGTCAGAACATATGTCACTTCACACACATACAATACTATACAAACTAATATATACTGACTATTTGATATATGAGTCGAAATCTGCTAAGGGTTAATAATGCAACAACAGTTTTAAAAAAGTGATTTCTCTCTATTATTTACAACAGGACCTGCATTTTCAAGGGTTTAAATAAAATAAAAAAGTTTTTGTTATAAGAGACAATAAAAAAAAAAGTTGTACATCAAGCCACAAAAAATAACTTGATTTTCAAAAGTAAATGAACTGAGCAGCTACACCTAATACACCTAATATACATGCGAGTATAATTTTGTTCCTCACTCACTGAAATTGAATCAGAATGATCAGTGAAATACTTCATATGCTAAAGAGAATAAACACCAATCCAACTGAAAAACTTTACTTATTTTTTTAACTTGGAATCATAATATAATTATAAAAAAAAGCCCATATTATGTACTTAGACGCTGCGAAAATTATAATAAATTAATGCAAGTTTGATCAAACCCACAAACCTTCATTTCATATTAAGGGTCTTTCTGACTATCTTTGTGTACTTTAGAAAGCTGTCTTTTAATTCTTTGGCAAAAGGCGACTCAACGTAAACTGAAAACTTATTGTGTTTCTCTCAAATAACTGATATTATATAGAATAACAGCGAGCATACGATTAATCAATGATCACGACAGGTATACTTGTACTGTTGTAGAATACAAGCGTTTCAATGTACAATCTCTCACTAACTTTATGCACATGACAAATAAACTTAAACATCATGAACTCATGTCGTATACATCAATGGGGAAATAAGAAATCAAGCTTTATTTCTGACATGAAACAGAAAAAAGAAAGGCGGTTTAGAGGCTATTCTGTTTTGCATAAACCGAGCCAACAAACGAGTTACAGACACACGGATCTACAACGCATATGTGATAATAATATGTAGGCCTACACATCAAATCAGAAGCAAATAACTGACCGTAAAGTGTGACATCTGTGAGAGTCTCCGAAATGGCGTCTTCTCCTCATCCATCAAGTGTTTTAACTTGTTTTCGACGATCTGTTTCCTGAAGGAGAGAGTCGTCACACCTGTTCCACCTGCTCCTGTGCATCAGAGCTCACCTGACCTGAAACATGAAAACTCTGAGGCGGATTGAAAGCCGTTTCTCAATATGCGTTCTTGTCTGTACTTGTGTTCTTGTGGACTTGTGAAACGTCATCAGTCGCTGCCCTAGTACTGTTCCAATTCAAAGTTCACATCTAGCCAAGTCCAGTTCGAATCCCCGGATGTGTTCTTGATCCGCCCCTTTTACCGAGGATGCATCAAGAGGTGACTTGTGCGGACTTGACAAGCCAGGTATCCCAGAATGCATCTCACACCACCAACCAGCAAGCGTCAATAGCAGAGGAGAAACCCTGCGTAATTTAAAAATACTGCTGTAAATGTGTCACGAAATGTAGTTTTAAGAGTATTTCAGGCGAGAATGTAGTTGTTTAAATCTCAAATCTTTGGTTTATTTATAAAGATAGCGCCTATTTGAAAATTTGATCTGACGTTTTCGGAGTTGTGAGAACCAGGAAATCGGACGCTCGGCGCTCGTACCCCGCCGAGAACAGCCTTTCCTCGGCTTCTGCTGCTGACTTGCCGTTGGCTCGGATGTCTCTAGTCTAGTGGTATAACCTTTTACAGTCTATCTATGGGTATAACATGAGATTTAAATCGTCTTGTGTATATCCAACAGGCGATTTATTTATTTTATTTGTCTCATTATTATTTGTTCCCTGGCAAAACGTTTTAGCTGAGGGCAAAGTGAAGTTGTAGCTTTATTTAACGTTAGTTAACTATGTAGCCTAGAGAGCTGACTTATGTTTGACTGAATCGTTGGCTTTATTATTGTATAGCTTCTTATACCTTTTAGGCTACTTATACTTTTAGAATGGCTATTATTGATCATTAAAACTGACATTTAGCAAAAAAGGTTATGTCATTTTATTTGATATATTTAAAACATATAAAATATTTTATTATAATAGCCTACATGTTGCCTACATTCTCTTCACTGTAGGCTATATACATATTTGACACAACCCTGTCTCTTTTTGCTAAATGTTCGTTTTAATGATCAATATTATAATGTTTTTTATTCATCATATTTTTAAAATGAAAACAAAAAGAGTCAGGGTTGTGCTTTATATTTTGTGTTGTTGTAAATATGCAGTGAAGATAATCAATTGCGTTGCCTGAACCTCATTTGTGTGGCCATTATGTTAAAGATCTTTTTTTAAATGAAAATGAAAAGAGCCAAAGTGGTGGTTTATAACATATTTTGTTTTATTTGTAGCCTATAAAGAGATAACCGGAGTAGCCAGAGCGAACTGAGTGACGCTATCAAGTACGCCGCTGTTCCATTTGCAGAATTATCGGACTCGCGTCCTCCCGTCCTCGGGAGTTCGTTCTCCTGAGTCGAACTTGTCAGTCCGAACTACCAAGGACTCAAGTCCGAACTTTGCGGACTTGGTATTGAGAAACGGCTGAAGAGTTTCTACACTGCTACGTTCGAAACCGCATACTTCCCTACTATTTAGTATGGGAAAAAGAGTAGGCGAGCGAAAAAGTATGTAGCCTACTGTAGTGTATTGAGTAGAATGCACCCAGAGTAAACTCAGGAATAAGCACTGCTTGGCCAATCTAGATTAACTCAGGGTTAGATTCTGGTTGGCCAATGAATTGTCTAAAGAAAGAAGAAACACATGTGTTCACAAAAGTTGTTCATTCTGATATTGCACAGTAAAAAGAAAAGAAGAATTACCCATCGTTGTCTCGACTCTAATTTGTGTTAGACAAACACAACACCTACGAATCCAAAAGAGTAGGCGAGAATTACCTGGGTGACGTACTAATTATCGCGAGATTCGGACTTAAAGGAGAACTCCGGTCAATTTTAACATTGAGCTCATTTTTTTGTACATTTGGAGTGCTGTCAATACAGAGAACAACGACAAAAATCGCTGTTGCCTACACCGTGTTATCCTCTTTTTAAAATTTGCACCCTGTTGACTTCAATGGGGCAAGTTTTAAACCTGCTTTTAGCCTCTTAACATCCTTGATGTGTCATTACAAGTGCCCAGCCATGTTAGATGATTCCTTCAGAGTGAACACGAGTGAATCTGACTGCAGTAGATGTGAAAGATATGAATAAAAATGATGTTTATTCAGCCAGCGCACATACCTGTATTTACATCCTGTTTTCGGCTGAAGTCCACAGTAGTCGATTGTCGAGTTCACGCGCATTGGTTTAGTACCTATGATCACGCGCGTGAACTCGATAATCGATTACTCTGGATATGCGTAATGGGCGTCAACGATCATGCATATTAAGTGGTTCACACCTGAGGAGACAATGCCCCCGCATAATGAGTTGCATACTTAAAGAGCCATTCATTCAGGTGTGTCACCTAGCCACAAGAAATAATGCAAGAGCAATATTCATGGGTTTCAGTCACGTGACTTTTTTGTTGTGGCCGCCATCTTTAGGACCTAGCCTCTCCCTGGTGTGATTGGAAAGATGTCGCACACTAAAATAGCACACCTCACTACAGACGAAAAGCAACGGTATTTAAATAAAATAGATACTTTAGGTATAGATCCTTATTTACTGCCAAACGAACTGCTGACTCCACTAAAGTCTTGTAAAAACTTGCCAGATTTGACGTTTGCTGATATTTATATCTACCTCGTCCACAATCCCTCTCCATACACCGGCGAAGCTCTCAAGGCATTTAAAAGCACTGAAGCCTACCTCTACTTCACTTCGGGATGGGTTAATGATCCCAAAATCTATCATCTGGAGATGAAGAAAATGTTCTTGATAACAGGACGGGTAAGTGATATTAACGTTACACGAGTAATCGCTGAACTGAATTGCTAATAATGTCGGTAAAGCACATCTCCTGTATTATTAATGAGGTTTGGACACCTTTATTTTCAATTCTCATTTATTTGTAAAGCTCTTTTCACAATATCGTTTCAAAGCAGCTTTACAGAAAATGCATGGGTCTACATTACAATTTAGAGGGTCCAAGTTATGCATTTCAGAAATGTTTAAAAATCACGCAGTTAGAATAATCTATTAATTTAAACAATGTATTAATTTAAGGCAGAAACAGTGAGCAGTAGTTTAGCATACTGAAGCAGGTAACAACAACATCATTCAGCCATACATATAACTAGCCTAAGTTTAGTAATGTAAAAATAGATAGCTGTCTAGAATGACGTTATACGTGTTCCAATTGTAAACTACATGTTTTAATTTAGCTAGCTAACCTGTAATATGCAATAATAATGTGAAATTAAAAGTAATTTTACTTTTATTAAATTTCCAGGTGAAGCATTCACAAAGCCTCAGTGTAACACCAACACACCCCTGGATAACAGTACAGGAAGATGGGACTGTTCTCATGGCTCATTGTACCTGTAAGGCTGGTTTAGGAGAGGTTTGCTCTCATGCAGCAGCTCTAATGTATTGTGTTTTGGCTTCTGTTGATGTCAATAATGGGCAGGCTTGCACCCAGAAGCCCTGTGCATGGGCCCAGCCAAGTATGGAGTCTGTCCGAGGTGTCCAATATGCAGAGATCCGTAACATCAATTTCTGTCATAAACAAGAGCCCCGTCATGTTCAAGGCCCTGGTTTTCCTGACATCACACCATCAGATGAAGAGTGCAGGGTGTTTTTTGAGATGCTTCATCACAGTGAAATGCAAGAGTCAAAGCCAAAGAAAAGTGCCATCCTTTCTGTCATCGAGGGCCACTCCCACAGGTACACCGTGTTGAAATATAACTAAGTGCATCCAATAACATAATGCATATGATACTTTTATGAAGTATATACCTGAGTTTTGTCTCAGTTTTACTTGACACAACATATTTTACTATGGTATTTTTTCAAGGGATAGTTCACTCAAATATGAAAATTCTGTCATCATTTACTCACCCTCAAGTTGTTTCGAACCTGTATAAATTGATTTACAATATCATGCTTACAACATCTTGCATATGCACACAAAAATGTATTTTAAAGAATGTTTATAATCAAACAGATGATGGCACTCATTGACTTTTTATAGTAGGAAAAAAAAATACTATGGAAGTCAGTAGCTACCGTCAACCGTCTGGTTACCAGCATTATTTAAAATATCATCTTTTGTGTTCAGCAGAGGAAAGAAATGTATAAAAGGTTGGAACAACTTGAGGGTGAGTAAATTATGACTATCACTTTTTCAAGTCAAATATCTGAATACATCTTCCACCACTGCAGGTACACGCCAAAGGTGATGCAGCTGGACTTGCCCACTCCTCTGTCAAACATATATTCAAGCACCTGGCTGGAGATGGACTTGCCCACGCTACTGGTTGAGAGTGCCAAGGTCTTTGATAACCTACATCTGACACAGCAACAGGCAAGTATAAAAACGTTACCAACTAATTACTACTAATATTTCTACCTGTGCAGTTTAAATTCATGACTATCTAGATAATTGACTAAATAACTAACAAACCTTTCTCCAGTGTTTGGTAGTTGAGGAGGAGACCAGGGAGCAGAGTAACAGTAGGGTATGGTTTGATCAAAGGGCAGGGAGAGTCACAGGGTCAGTATTCTACGAGGCAGCCAAAGCAAACAGACCGGTATCCTTGATCAAAAGAATTTGCTATCCACGCTCTTCTCAGTTTTCCACTGAGGCAACAAGGTAAATAGAATAAAGCACAATTAAAGGACAACTCCAGTGAAAAATGAACCTTGGGGTAATTAACACATGGTTACCGAGTCGATCGTTCCCTGGGGTGCGTTTTCATGATAATCGAATATAAAGAGTTTTATTTATAAAAACAGATTAGCTCATAACACTAGTATATGGGGGCAGAGTGTAAGTACAAATAAATCGCTAGTTAATACCACTAACAAGGCTCAAAATAGCCTCACACTAACACGGTAGCATAATGAGGGTCCCTACATGCAAAACGAAGCATGGAGAACTTTGTAAGTGTACAGACAGTTTAATAAGAAGATACTTTATAAAGCCAGTACATTACGCATTTACAGGCAGGAGCCATCTTGGAAAACAGTCTCAACTAGTGGAGCCACGAACGCCCTGCTACGTGAGATGGTCGATAGGAATTACGTTTGTGAAATCTAACGTAGCACGGCGTTCGTGGCTCGACTAGTTTTACTTACTCTCTGCCCCATATACTAGTGTTATGAGCTAATCTGTTTTTATAAATAAAACTCTTTACATTCGATTATCATGAAAACGCACCCCAGGGAACGATCAACTCGGTAACCATGTGTTAATTACCCCAAGGTTCATTTTTCACTGGAGTTGTCCTTTAAACATGGTTACTTGCCATGATGTACTCTCTTTAGCCATTCAATACAAGTAAATGAGGAGAAGCAGTTTACAAGCAAATTAGAAGCATAAAGGCATTTATGACAGTTTTGCGGTCAGAGTGCAACACCTTAAAGGAGAAGTTCACTTTTAAAATGAAAATTTTGTCATCATATATACTCACCCTCATGTTGTTTCAAACCTGTATGAATTTCTTTCTTCTGCTGCACTGTAAAAAATCCAACTCACAAAAAGTTAGACTAATTATTATATTTAAGTTAACTGGACAATTAAATGCAAAAAAGTTGGCTTAACCAGTGAAAAGAAGTTGTTTCAACAATCGTTGGACTAACTTAGTATTAATTGTAAACTCGATTTGTAAATGCAAGTTAACAAGCATACAAGTTGGGTTGGAGGTTGAAGCATGCGCATTGAAACGACCACGAAGTTGGCGCATGTGCAATGAAGCGCGCGATCAACGAACAGACTGGACGAAGAAGCCATTTTGAGCATCTGCGTGCGAGACCTACGGACCAACTCACAGCCAACGTGTTTCTTCTTTCTTCAGCTTCTTTACACCGCGAAAGCCATCGTTTTATGTAAGTATATGTATTTATATTGAAGTCGTTTGTACAAGTACATGTATGTATCAACTTGACCGCAGAGCCCTGGTTACGGCTATTTTTTTTTTCACGAGCAAGCTAACTCTTAACTAAGTTAAGTCTCCTAACTTAAGTATTCAGCATGTAAACTGTTTAGAATAGAACCCGTGTAATCGTAGTAAGTTAGGAACAAGTTCGAAATCGCCACTTATTATTTTAAGCTAGCTTTGACGTTATAATGCACTAATATGTAACGTTGCTACTTATTTTGAGAATTTGTGCAATACACCAAAGAAATAATCGATCTTAAATTTAAATTAACACACCTTTTACAGTGGTTTAATATTTGATTTTCACGTTTCAGACTGAGCTCAAATTGAAAATTTGCAAATTTTTTCAATGTGTGCCCTTCGAAGCCTGTCTAGGCTTTCTCAAGTGTTTCCAGACTAACGTTAGGCTACTCGACGGAGTCGACAAGACTGCAAACTTCTAATTTAAAGTAAGTATCATTTTATGGAGTTGATTTAGATTTGATATTATTAACAAATACATGCAGACAAATCAATGAATTTTGTCGAGTTTGCAAATGTATTTTGCAATCCACAAACATGCATTTTAACTTGTGTCTGCAATGAATTTGATCGAATTCAAAGTACCACAAATTGAGATACATTTATACAAAATAGAATATTTCTATTCACAAACATGTCAATGTTTGTACAAATCTCTGCACATTCATTTAATTCTGAATTTCACAGACATAAGTTGAAATGCTTTTGTTTGTGGATTGCAAAATAAATTTGCAAATTCAATCAAACTCATGGATGTGTGTGCATGCATTTAAAGGTGCAATATGTAACTTTTTTTTCAATAGGAAAAGAGAAGATGACAGGATCATCTCTGAAGTGCTTGAACGATGGCCTGGCCTGTTTCTTCCAAATGAGGTAAAATAAAGAAGGTTGAAATTAAATTAATTGGCTGTAGATTATCTTTAATACAGGTTATTGTTTTGTTGGTTGTAAATATCTGTTGTAAGCCATGTGAAGCCAGTTAAACAATGTTACAACCAAGACATGTTTTATTTCTATCACCAGTTTTTGTGGACCTCCTCGAGACATTCAGAGCATCAACACACCAGCACACTCCACAACTCCTCGAGCTATACAGAGCAAGACTGGGGGCATTTGGAACAGAAATGGAAGATCATCTCAACAAGCTTGTTCAGCAGGTAACTTGTTGGTAAACATCATGTGTCAAAGATAGTTTTAAAAACAGATTTATCAGAGCCGGTTTCTATTTTATAAAGAACGTTTTCTGAAGATATTTTTGAAGGAATATCAAGTGTACACTGGCTGATTAGACTGATTTTGGTCCTGAACTTAGAATACTGCATACAATACTGATTTCCTATTTAACACATCTAATTTGATTTGGTTGCTCATTAGCAGAGACTCTATGACTTCAAACATACATGCAAACTCATAAAAAGTAAAAATTAATAACAGTGCATTAAAGAAATTTGTTGTTCTTTTGTACCTTTTTTTTTTTTTAGACCACAAATATTGTACCTCGCAGAAAGCAAACTGTCCTGGAAGGTCTCCCATGTTTCTCAGTGAAGATTCCTCTGCACTTTTTAAAACATGCCTGGTGAGTATGTTTCATTACTTCAACAGATATACAACATCTTACTACATGACCATGAGTGACTAAAAGGAATGGGAATTTTTGTGTTAACAGCAAAGAGATTGTTTTGATGATGCATTGATTTTTTATTCAAAGTATTTTTTTGCAAGTACAACATGATTTAATCAATGATTGGGTATGCAATTTATTTCAGTTCATGTTTCAAATTATAGGCCAGATCCTAATCATTTACTTAGATTTATACCATCTTATAGTTTTTATTAGCCTGGATGACACCAAAACCTTCTAAGTTGTATCTGAGAGTGGGTCTGGGGAGGGTTCATTCACAGCCCATTTCCAAAGGGGCGTCACCAACGGACGTTGCTCAAATGCCTCTGGGCACAATTGGATAGACCAATCAGAGCGATCGTCATCGTGTAAAGCCCGCTTCAACGTTTGTGATTGGTGCCTCGATTTGGAAAAATTGGAAATGGGCATGAATGGGCTCTTGGCCAGACTGACTTGCGGAGCAAATCTCAAATTTGCCGGAAGTTCGTCAGGGTTTTCCCAGGCTAAGTTTTTATACTTCTATGTGAAATAGCTTATTCAGGGCAGTACTAAATTGAAAAAGAAACAATTGTTATTTGTGCGTATTTGAGTGCATTTATTTGGAGATTCTGCAAGTGGGATGCAAACTTATGAGCACACTGTATAGGATTACTTTATGGTTCCTTAATGTATCTTTTTTGTTGTTTGTTTTTGAGGTTAGTGTCAAGTGATATTGATTTGTTCTTTTCTTCTTTTTTATTATTATGACAAGACTCCAGAGGACAGACAGACCAGAGGAATGAAGGTGGGAATCCTTGTGGTAATTGTCCCCCCCAGCACACTGCCTAGTGTCACAACATTTGCTGTTGTGTTGGAGGAGGTGATTGTACTGAGAGATGCCAAAGACTTGCAGTCTGCACTTGCATAACTGTTTGGCCTTTTGTTTGCCTTGGACTTTGAGTACCCAACAACTGAAATACACTTTGAGAAGGTGTTCATGAAGATGGCCACTCATTGCTCTGCTAGGATGCAGTCCCTAAAACTAAGATATCACTGTGGCGTTGCATTTGTGAGCTGTATGGATCTTACACATTTAATGTTTTTGTTTAAACTGTCAACTTGAGGCTGTGATAAAACATTGTGCAACTGTTTCAGCACTTTCAGCACAAACGTTAACTTGCACTTATAAATCTGCTCATTTTGTAACATTTTCAGTGTTAACCATTTAAAATGTTAAACATTTAAAAGATAGAACTTTTAAAGTATTTAGGACCATTTGAATGTGAGAACACTTTGAATGTTAAAGTACTCTTTAAAGAAAAAAGTGATTTATTCTTCTGCCTTCTCTTTGTTTTACTTTTTTAATGATAATGAGTATGGCTAAAGTGTTCAACATTGTTTCCATTTCCACAACAATGTGTTGCTGCTAATTTAAAATAAAACCTGGACCAAAATATCAAGCCTGTAGTTGTAGCTTTATTTTTTAACCTTGTAATAATGTTGATTAATTTTTAGTCAAATTTTTAGTCAACTGAACATACTTTATTAAGTCATGTGAAAATAACATTAAAAGTTGAAATTTTATAATTTTCTAAGTTTTCTAAACTATAAAAACTCAATCAGCTGAACAAAAGATCTTAAGTTGGGAGACATGTGACCTTACTCAGTGAAATGAGTTAAGTGAACTACTTGATTTAAAAGTTGAGTAAACTCAAAAAAGCCATGCAGCAAGTTGCCTCGAAATTTTAAGTTAAGTCAACTTTTTTTTTTTTACAGTGTGAACAGAAAGGAAGATATTTAGAAGAATATCAGTAACCAGACAGTTTTTGGGTCCCATTGACTTCCACAGTAGGAAAAAAATATACTATGGAAGTCAATGGGACCCAAAAACTGTCTGGTTACTGATATTCTTCTAAATATCTTCCTTTCTGTTCAGCAGCAGAAAGAAATTCATACAGCTTTGAAACAACATGAGGGATACTTACCTTTAAGGTAAATGTTGATAGGCAGTAAATGTCATTCTGACAAATACATTTTAATAAACAGTTTGTATTTAAATTTTTGTCAGATGGGGTCAAGTGAATGAGGAAAGAGCAAGGGCACACTATACATCTATGATGCAAGATCACCATGGAGACTTCCAGGTCTGTCAACAATTAATACAAGTACAGCCTATCAATATTTATTTACTGTTTATCTATATATTGTGCATACATTCCAGGTTAAAGCATCTGGATTCATCATCAACCCAGACCTACCCTGGATTGGAGCATCACCCGACGGCATGGTAACATGCACTTGCCATGGTGACGGCGTCCTGGAGATAAAATGCCCATTCAACAGCAGGGACCGTTCACTCAACGAAAGCTGCAGAGATTCATCATTCTGTCTATGCATAGGAGAGGATGGGACAATGGAGCTTAAGACTGACCACAAGTTCATGTATCAAGTGCAAGTTCAGATGCATGTTTCCATGGTGAGTTACTGTGACTTTATTGTATGGACACCGCAGGAGTTTTTCATCCAGCGGATCAAGTATGATCCTGTTTTCTTCCACAATGCTTACCTCAAAGTGGTTGAATTCATCAAGACTAGAGTACTACCAGAGCTGCTGGGAAAATGGTATACAGCTCCACGCCATACTCCCACACACACTACAACCACTGAACAGCCATCTGAAATGGGATGCTACTGTGGTAAACCTTGTGACACAGATGACATCACCTGCACATCTGGACAATGTACGCGGAAGCACTTTCACAAGTCTTGCCTTAAATTGAGCAGGGTACCGAAGACATGGAAATGTGTGGAGTGCAGAAGAAAACGTGTAGTTATTTGACGTGTATATATTTACAAAAGTTTTTTGATTAATCAGTTTCACCCCTTATTTACATCAGCGTCCTTTCAACATAATCTCCATGAAACTTGTGCATTACAAACTAAAATAATATTTGACGGTTACTGAAGTATATACATTTTTTTTTTACCATGATTTAATGAAGTTGTAATATACCTTGTTTTATGAATTATTTGATTTTTATGAATAATTAACAATGAATAGAATAAAAGCAATGTAGTTTACTGAAACCTGGTTTTTTTATTGCAAATATAAAACAGAATTGTATAAAAACGAACAACAATTCATATTATTACACTGGGAACACAATGTTACTCTCTATTCTGAGGGCACAACAGATGGGCAAATATTACACAATTCATATTATTATGTGTTACACTGGGAACACAATGTTACTCTCTATTCTGAGGGCACAACAGATGGGCAAATATTACACAAAGCACAGCAGACTTTGACCATCTTGTCCAGAGATGTAAGTTCTCCTGGAATTGTAGTCTGGCAAAGAGAGATTGGTATTGTGCTTTGCAAAATTGTGTACTTGTTTCTTACAAGACCAATGATGCGTTCCACATGGATCCGAACAGCTGCTAGTCCCCTTGTAGTTTCAAGTTCACTTGGGTGCAGTTGCTGTTTCCCTTTAGTGAAGGCAGGTAATTTGAGCTGAGCACTGTACAAGCCCACAGCATCTCCTATGGTAAACCCTCGATCTCCCAAGACGACATCACCAGGTGACAGGTTTTCCAGGTAGCCGCAGTTTTCAGTCAGATGCTTATCACTTGTTCGCCCCAGCCCTCAGCTCAGCCCTCAGTCTGGTACACTCAGTCAGTTTCTTCACAGTTTCTCGACAGGCTTCATCAGTGCATGCTACACGGCTCTCAGTATGGATCGGTTCTTTAGAGTAGCTGTGTTCCCCACTCTGCCCGCTGTCAGTGTTGTCAATTTCAATGTCAGTAAGGTTATCATGGGGTGACACTGACACATCACTGGTACATCTCTTCCTTTTAACAGCCTGTGTCTGCTCATATTTTTTATAGCAATTTATTCTTCTTTGTCGTTGCTCAGGTGACAGGTAGCCAAAAATACTTGCCACATAATCGGGGTTCAGAGGATTTTCACTTTTTTTGCCTGCAGTGGTAGAAGATGAGACACCAATTAACGTTACCTACTCAGAATTAGTTACTAACAGTCTAACAGTGGATATAGTTAACTTAACGTTAGCAGAGACACAGATGACCTATTTTGTCTGGAAATGTTAGCTAGCTACACATTAACGAATTCAATTTGTCTGCAAAGGCTGATTGGTAAGGAACTAGTGCTAATGTTAGAACAGCTAACGCTAACCTAGCCATTATTTACCTGAAATAAAGTGCTCACTGCAGAGTCTGGAGTGTTCTGTAGGTGTCCAGTGATCCCTCTTTATAGCAGCGATCCATCTCTGACGACGCTCCGGGTTTTTAGGGATATTATAAAACGTTAATTTCTCATTTCTTTGAGATTTGCTGTTATCGCAGCTTACAGCACAGCAGATAGACGGCATGTTTGGATTCGGTCCTACAAATGGCGGCAACACCGCTGTGTGACGTCACGTGAAACCCGTGAATATATATATATATATATATATATTAGTTCAGATGCAAAAGCCTCTAAATGCCATCTGAAATTTTCTTCTAGAATGATCATTTTTATCAAGTTTGTATATTTAAATTCAATAATTTCACTCAAATGGCAATGAAGATTACCTATTAATTGTCATTTAAGTGAAATTACTGCACTTAAATATACGAGCTTGATAAAAATGATCATTCTAGAAGAAAATTTCAGATGGCATTCAGAAGCATCTGAACTCTTCATATATATATATATATATATTCTACCAAATTGGTTCACAGTCGGAACAGTTTTTTTCCTGGAATGTCACATGATTATGGTTCTTCATGTTCCATAAATGGACTATTATTGTGCATATAGCGCCCTCAGGCTGCTGGTATGGATTGAAGACACAATAGATCAGAGAATGAAGCGCTCATACTGATTATATTGACGCATTTGGGTATAAATTCAGTAAATATTATTCCTGTCTATAGAAATATGATGTAAATCTATGAGAATCTATCAATATTTCTCCAAATCTGCACATTTTTGAGCTAAAGCCCTGAGGGTTGTTTTTTGAAGCGCTGTCATGACGACAGCACAGTGTTTTTTTTTTCTGAATGGGAGCGGCTGACGATATTTTTGCATCCTTCAAAGAAATATGTGCAAAGAAGGTCTAGGCACCTCTTGCAGCAGTGATTATTAAATCAAACAACAATACTGTTGATGATAAATTCAAACTAAAACATTTTCTTTTCAAAACGTTATAAATCCATCAATTTTCCCCCCAAAACGCTATAAATCCATCAATTATTTTCCAAAAAATTGATGGTTTGTCTTTTGTCTTTTATTTTTCGTGTTTGCATTTGAGGAAAAAAACAATATTACATGACAGTTCTCCTTTATGGCCGCGAGCGCTTTGAAAGCGGCACTAAAAGACTTTCAAACTTTCACAGAGACCTAAAAACAGAAAGCACAAAGCCTTTCTTTAAAACTTCGTTTTGTATTAATTGTATCTTAATTTTAATACATTTTTCATTAACCAATTTCCTGGATTTAATACATAAAAGTAAATATAGGCTAGCAATCACAACATAAGGTGCTTGAACTGGAGATTATATCATCTTGAACCGAACCGTAGCCTACTCGCCTCACAGGCCTAAAAAATGTGAAATATATTTACAGAAAGCTGGTTCTAAACAAAACCATCCAAAACAAAATAAAACTATGTAGCCTAATAAATGCTGTTTCTGCCTTTCCCACAGGTTGCTCTCTGCTTCCAGTTGTGGATGAGGTGTGTCTGTTATTTAAAGTTATTTTACAGAACTCTAAACTAGTGTTTTGTTCGGTACATTTCTCACCGTATTTGTCTTTTCCTCCACAGTGTCCTTTGACTCCACACAACGGTAGTCAGCGACTCCTCTTCATCTCTGTCACTGTCAAGTGTTTTTTTTCTTGGCCGTGCTTAACCCTCACTTGATAGGGAGGCACCAATCCTGAACAATTAAACTGGGTTTCACTCAATAACCAGGCCTCTGTTGCATCTTTGACCTTTTATTTGTCTTCACTTTTTGCAGCCCAGATATTTACAGGTGAAAAACCTTAAAACCAGAAAACACCAACGATTTACCAATTTGCACATTTTTTGTAAAAACAGACACACAGGGCTCAAAATGATTAATTATCAGAACTTGACTCATGTATATGCACAACACTTTTGTATATATAAATAAACAGATTTCTAAATGAATGAATTATTTGACTTTGAATTCATCACAGATATTAAATTACAATTTAAACTACGGGAGGCTCAGTAAATTACACGAGTAACCAAACACAATAAATCGCTCAACAATTAAATAGTCAAGCAGTGAATTTAACACATATTTTACCCATATAAATATTTACAATACATATTCACTCCCATTGAACTACAATCTACAATTTTAGCACTTAAACATTCTTGACTTCCATTTTAGACAAATGTTATATGAAAGTGGGACCATGCACGCTCTTAAACGCATGTCTTTACAAACAACCAATTCAGTATAACAGTATCCCACATATCAGAGCACATATCAGAATTAAATCACTAAATTAAACAAACTGCAATAAAATTGACCAACCACTATTTACACAATACATTCCGTAAACTACCGCGTGAATATTTACAACACACAGATACTACAGCGCACAAACACAAGCGTCATCTCCCGCCCGCATATCAACGCCTCATCAGCGTGCAACAATCAACAAGTGACACTCGCAACAAAGTCTGATTAACGCGGCGATCTTACCGGCTGTCTGTTCAGTCTTTTGAATTGGTACCAGATTCCGCACAGCTTCACGAAGGTTTGATGAGAATGCCGCTTTCCTTTCTCGCGCTGTACTGGCGTTGTTGCCGGTTCTAGCTGACACCTTGATAAGGAAATGCGTGCGTCTTTTTCTGCTCGAGTGCACACAGGTGAGTGATAATTCGTTCCGCCTGATCGCTAACGAGAAGGGGCGTTCGCCGCGACAGTCACTGTGTGTTCTGTACCCGTTTCACAGTATATGTCTAAGTTAATTTTGTTCTGGAACTGCCATCTAGTGGACCTTAAAGAAACTACAGGTTTTTTATAGCAGGAAGTGCAGCTAGGCACATGGCTGATGCATGTTGCTCTGTCTGAGTGTTTTTCCCATGGATAATCCTCATCAATCCTTGCTTTTGGAAGTTTGAAGAGCAATAGCTGTAAGTTTTCTTTATGTACTTGCTTTGAGTAACTCAAAAGTATATTTTGACATTAACATGTAAAGTTATTAGAAAGTGTAATTTAAGCATGTGACATGCTATCTTAAGTTTTCAATGCAAATAGTAAATATTGTAGGAAATACACAAGTAATCTATTTTAATATGCAAATTGTTTGATATCAACAGTATTACTGTAATCTGTATATTATTATTTGTGTTATTTGAAGCTATGTTTAGTCATGAGTCTAATTGGAGATTGTATTTCTTTCTTTTAGTTTCACTCTGATCCATCGTAATGTTGTGACATCAAGATTTAATAAATGCTAGAACTTCAACTTGCATTTTTTTATTATAATGGATGGAGTTTAACTTGCTGTCAAACTTCATAAAGATAATACATGAAGGGAGGACAGTATAGTGAAAAGCTATTAAGGAGCTACTGAAAAGCAAGCATCAATATAAGATATGGAGGATAAATCCAGCAAATCTGGGAAAACTTCATTGGTCAGTTCTAAGCGCACCTCTTCAAGATCTTCAACCAGTGAAGCAGCGGCAAGAGCAAGAGCTGTGGCTGAAGCGGCACGAGCTCGTGCATCATTCGCAGAAAGAGAGCTGCACATGAAAAAGGAAAAGGCAAGATTAGAAGCGGAGAAAGCCACATTGGAGGCTACATTGGAAGCATTACAAGCAGAAAAGGAGGTGGCAGCTGCGCTGGCTGAGGCTGAAATTCTAGAAGCTGCAGCAGAGGTGGGTGAATATCACAGTGATTCTAAAAGCAGTTCAGACACACCTCTAACTGTCCAAGAACGAACAAATGAGTATGTTGAGGATCAAAGAAAATGGGTTGTCATAGACTGCATCCCTGGAAGTTCATCACAAGGCAACATGAATCAGTCATCAGCAATACATGATATCACTCAGGTGAATCATTCACGCAACGATGATACCACTTCACATGTTGTAACCGATGAACAACTGAAGAGGAGTGAGGTCACGAAACCAGCTGAATTAAAAATTCCTCAAATTCAAAGTGTCCAGTTGCCAAACACCCACACCATTAAACGATCTCCTTTCAAGAGTGAGCCACCTTCACCTCATTCGATCAATGCTCCTCATCAGCATTCCTTTGAACATACGCCGCCATACAATACTCCGCGAGCAGATCATACCCAAGCAGCCAGCATGACGGACTTCGCAAAATATCTTGCACGCAGAGAACTTGTTACCACTGGACTTACCAAATTTGACGATTGTCCCGAAAATATAGAGCGTGGGAAGCTTCATTCATCAATGTAATTGAAGGACTGGACCTGACAGCAGGTGAGGAACTAGACCTATTAGCAAAGTGGCTTGGCAAAGAGTCATCAGAGTATGTCAAGAGATTCCGATCTGTGCACATAAACAACCCCAAATTAGCCTTGAAAATGGTCTGGGACAGACTCAACCAGTGTTATGCAGCTCCTGAGATTGTAGAAAGTGCAATAAGCTCGACAATTTTCCTCGCATATCCAACAAAGACAATTTCAAATTAAGAGAACTCGGAGATCTTCTCATGGAGTTACAGTCTGCCAAAGAGGAAGGTTACTTCCCAGGGTTAACCTACCTGGACACTGCCCGTGGTATCAACCCAATAGTGGATAAATTGCCGCATAATCTGCAGGAGAGGTGGGTTTCCATTGGATCAAGGTACAAAGATGATAACAACGTGCCCTTTCCTCCGTTCTCTTTCTTCACACAAGTTGTATGTTGCGAAGCCAGGACACGAAATGACCCCAGCTTCAAGCTGTCCACCAGCAACACCACGACTCCCAGGTATGAGAAGCCCTCATTTAGGAACACTGTATCCAAAGGTTTCATTTCTGCACACAAGACAGACATAACCACTTCACTGAAATGTCAAACTGAGAAAAGGGAGAAAAGAGACGATTTAACCAAAATCTGTCCTATCCATAACAAACCCCACCCCCTTGCAAAGTGCAGAGGATTCAGAGCGAAGCCCATGGAGGAACGCAGAACCTATCTTAAGGAAAATAATGTGTGTTTTAGATGTTGTGCATCAACCTCTCACTTAGCCAGAGACTGCAGAATGCCACTGAAATGCAGAGAATGTGAAAGTGAATTCCACTCCACAGCTATGCATCCAGGTCCGGCTCCTTGGACCTCAAACCCAGCAGAACAAGAGCGTACAAAACATGAAATCGAAAGGGAAGAGAACCTCAGTGACTCAGCTGCTGTAAGTTCCCAATGCACAGAGGTATGTGGTACTAACCATTCAGCTCGTTCTTGTTCGAAAATATGCTTAGTGAAAGTGTATAAGAAAGGACAATCAGAGCATGCAGTCAACATCTATGCAATCCTTGATGACCAAAGTAATCGCTCTTTGGCTCGTTCAGAATTTTTTGACTTGTTTGACGTTCAAAGCAGTCCATGTCCTTACTCACTCAGAACCTGTGCAGGTGTCATGGAGATGATGGGCAGGAAAGCATATGGATTCCAGATAGAAGCATTTAGCGGAGGTGTGAGCATCGATCTTCCTCCACTTATCGAGTGCAATGAAATCCTTGACAACAGGTCAGAAATTCCAACCCCAGAGATAGCACTTTGTCATCCTCACTTGAAATCTATTGCAAGATTCATTCCGAAACTAGATTCAAATGCCCAAATCCTGCTTTTGTTGGGGAGAGATCTTATTAGAGTGCATAAGGTCAGGCAGCAAATCAACGGTCCTCATAATTCTCCCTTCGCCCAAAGACTTGATCTAGGCTGGGTCCTGATCGGCGAAGTCTGCCTCGGTAATGCTCATAAGCCGAACGTAAGCAGCTTTAGAACGAATGTGCTAGAAAATGGCAGACCTTCCTTCCTTACTCCTTGTGCAAGTCACATATCTTTGAAAGAGAGGACAAAGCATGGCGGGGAGTCCAACCAACATAACCATCTAAACGCAGTTACAAAGGTCCATAAGACATCTAATGACATTGGTCACTCAGTGTTCGAGAGAACTAAAGATGACAACAAGTGTGCTCTTTCATTTGAAGATCAAGCCTTTCTACAGATCATGGAGAGGGACTTTCACAAAGATGAGAGAAACTTCTGGGTCGCTCCTCTACCCTTCAAATCACCCCGACCACTTTTCCCTAACAATCGAGATCAAGCACTCTCGCGACTTCTCTCCTTGGATCAGCATGAGAGGAATCCGATTATTGTTCCCAAGAAAAACCATGTCACAACCCTGTTGGTGAAACACTACCATCAAGAAGTGAAACATCAAGGTCGTCAATTCACGGAAGGAGCAATAAGGACTGCAGGCTTGTGGATTGTAAATGGCAAGAGGCTCATCAGTTCCATACTGTACCATTGTGTAACCTGTCGAAAACTAAGGGGTAGATTTGCACAGCAAAAAATGGCGGATCTTCCACCAGAGCGTCTGGACATGTCTCCTCCTTTCACCTATGTGGGACTGGACGTATTTGGCCCATGGACTGTTCTGACTCGACGCACTAGAGGAGGTGCAGCAAACAGTAAACGTTGGGCAATCCTTTTTACATGCATGAGCACTAGAGCAGTGCACTTGGAAGTAATAGAGTCCATGGATACATCTAGCTGTATCAATGCATTACGTCGCTTCTTTTCTATAAGGGGACCAGCAAAACAGCTAAGATCCGATTGTGGAACAAATTTCATCGGAGCATGCAAAGAACTCACTGTCCAGAAGTATCTAAGTGAACAAGGCTGTTCATGGCAGTTTAACCCCCCTCACGCATCACACATGGGTGGTGCGTGGGAAAGAATGATAGGGATTACACGCAGAATCCTTGACAGTGTGCTGCTGGAAAACAAATCGATCCAGCTTACTCATGAGGTTCTGTGTACTTTGATGGCGGAAGTGTCTGCAATAATCAACGCCAGACCACTGGTTCCAGTCTCCTCTGACCCAGAGATGCCATTGCTACTAACCCCTAACATTCTGCTCACCCAGAAGACTGGGTTTCCTCTTGGAATTCCTACCTGCAACTTCTCAGAGAAAGATCTTTATGGAAGTCAATGGAAAAAGGTACAGACCCTTGCAAATCAGTTCTGGACCCGCTGGAGACAAGAGTACCTTCCCATCTTGCAACAAAGATGCAAATGGACTGAATCACGCACCAATCTTCAAGTTGGAGATATTGTTCTCTTGAAAGATAGTACCCTTTGTCGCAATGATTGGCCAATGGCAATGGTCACCCATACATTCCCAAGTGCAGATGGACATGTAAGAAAAGTAGAGGTTAAAACGACTTCTCAAGGTACAACCAAAAGGTTCTACAGACCAATCTCACAGGTCATTTTGCTTCTTTCTAAAAAGGACTGAAATGTTATTAGTTATAGTGATGTCTAATGACATCAGGCGGGGAGTGTTCTGTACCCGTTTCACAGTATGTGTCTAAGTTAATTTTGTTCTGGAACTGCCATCTAGTGGACCTTAAAGAAACTACAGGTTTTTTATAGCAGGAAGTGCAGCTAGGCACATGGCTGATGCATGTTGCTCTGTCTGAGTGTTTTTCCCATGGATAATCTTCATCAATCCTTGCTTTTGGAAGTTTGAAGAGCAATAGCTGTAAGTTTTCTTTATGTACTTGCTTTGAGTAACTCAAAAGTATATTTTGACATTAACATGTAAAGTTATTAGAAAGTGTAATTTAAGCATGTGACATGCTATCTTAAGTTTTCAATGCAAATAGTAAATATTGTAGGAAATACACAAGTAATCTATTTTAATATGCAAATTGTTTGATATCAACAGTATTACTGTAATCTGTATATTATTATTTGTGTTATTTGAAGCTATGTTTAGTCATGAGTCTAATTGGAGATTGTATTTCTTTCTTTTAGTTTCACTCTGATCCATCGTAATGTTGTGACATCAAGATTTAATAAATGCTAGAACTTCAACTTGCATTTTTTTATTATAATGGAGTTTAACTTGCTGTCAAACTTCGTAAAGATAATACATGAAGGGAGGACAGTATACTGTGTGATCATGTGTGAGTGTGCAGGAATGTGTTGTGTGTGTGTGTGTGTGTGATGTGTTCCTCTGTTTGTGTATTTCAGAGACTCAAGTGTGTCGTGGAGTGGACAGGTAGAGGTAGAGGTTTTAATGACTGCTGTATTTTTCTGTTTCCCCTGTTTTTTTAGAGTGTCTGTGTTGTGATTGGCTGTTTTTAGAGTGTCTGTGTTCTGATTGGCTGTTTTTAGAGTGTCTGTATTGTGATTGGCTGTTCTTAGAGTGTCTGTGTTGTGATTGGCTGTTTTTAGAGTGTCTGTGTTCTGATTGGCTGTTCTTAGAGTGTCTGTGTTGTGATTGGCTGTTCTTAGAGTGTATGTGTTGTGATTGGCTGTTTTTAGAGTGTCTGTGTTCTGATTGCCTGTTTTTTATACAATACAATACAATTTTATTTGTATAGCACATTTAAAAACAACTAGCATTGACCAAAGTGCTTAACAAGGCAAAAGAGATAGAAAACAAGCACAATATCAACATAGTACACAAGAGATACCCACAGAAAATACACATATCAAGATATTTTAAAAGCTAATGAAAATAAATGCGTTTTCAAGGAAGATTTAAAAAGTGACAGAGTTTGTGCAGATCTAATATGCGGCGGTAAGCTATTCCATAGCTTGGGTCCATAGGCTGCAAATGCACGATCACCCCTGTTTTTTAGTCTGGTTCGTGGGACAGACAGAGAGTTTGAATCCCCTGACCTTAGTGATCTTGATTGAGGTACTGGATGGAGCAATTCAGATAAGTACAGAGGAGCCTGTTTCTGTAGCGACTTAAAAACAAATAACAGAACTTTAAAATCAATTCTAAATTTGACCGGTAGCCAGTGTAGCGAGATCAGGACTGGTGTGATGTGTTCGAATTTACGCTTCCCTTTGAGGATGCGTGCAGCTGCATTTTGGACTAGTTGTAAACGGGTGATGCATTTCTGCGAAATACCGATGTATAGAGAATTACAATAGTCCAATCTGGATGTTACAAATGCATGCATAGCAATCTCAAAGTGTTTAGCAGACAGAAATGGCTTAACCTTAGCTAAAAGACGGAGGTGAAAGAAACAAGATTTTACCACAGCACATATCTGCTTTTCAAATTTAAGATTATTATCAATCCAGACCCCCAAGTTCCGAACATAGGTGGTGCTATATGATGACAACGTTTGGAGGTCAAAATCATGTGTGGTACGATCGTTTGGACCAAACATAATAAATTCCATCTTTCTCTCATTTAGACTCAAGAAATTACCAGAGAGCCATAGTTTCAATTCGTCCAGGCAGTCCATTAGAGGTTTTAAAGCAAACTTGTCATCACGCTTCAGAGGCAGGTAAATTTGAGTGTCGTCAGCATACAGATGGAAGGAAACTCCGTGTCTAGATAAAATGGAGCCCAGAGGTAGCATATACAGATTAAACAATTCCGGGCCAAGAATAGAACCCTGCGGGACACCGTACCCAAGTTTCATTTTGGATGAACACTGTTGCCCGATGTGAACAAAGAAGCTTCTATTAGACAAATATGAGCGGAACCAATTTAAAACAGTACCCCGAAAACCCGTGGACGCTTCGAGACGAGAGATTAAGATATTATAATCAACCAAATCAAATGCAGAGCTGAGATCTAACAAGACCAGAGCCACAGATTGCCCAGTATCAGTGGAGAGCATTATATCGTTCATGACTCTTAAAAGTGCAGATTCAGTACTATGACGTGATTTAAAACCGGACTGAAATTTCTCATAAATCTGACTATCAGCTAAAAAAGACTGGAGTTGACTCTGAACCACTTTTTCCAGAATTTTCGAGATAAAGGGCAGATTTGAAATAGGGCAATAGTTACTCAGGATTGACGAGTCCAAATTTAAGTTTGGGCAGAACTGAAGCATGTTTCAGGCTGTTTGGAACAACCCCAGTACAAAGACATTTGTTGATAATAGACAACAAGTCTGGACCAATAGCACAAAATACTTGCTTAAAAAATCTAGTAGGAATCACATCCTGAAAGCAGCTGGTAGGTTTCAAAACTGAGACAATCCTAGTCAGAGAGTCAAGAGTAACAGGCTCAAAGACAGACCATGTAGAAGAGCATACGGGCACTTCAAGTGGCATAAAAGTTAACGAAGGCATTTGAGATCTAATCAGTGAGGTCTTCTCTTTAAAGTGAATCGCAAAGTCTTCACAGAGAGAGTCAGACATCTCTGGGAATTTGTTAGTGGTGGGATGAAGAGCAGAGTCAATTACTGAATATAAAACATTAGGCCTATTACTATTAAGTCTGATCAGTTCCCGAAAAATAGTGGTTTTTAGCAGATTTAGCAACTCGCTGAAATGCAGCGAGTGATTCCTTTAAAAGTTCATAGGAGACGTGTAGTCCGTCCTTATTCCACTTGCGTTCAGCCCTTCTACAGATCTGTCTTTGAGAACGAACATTGTTATTTAACCATGGTTTTCTCCACATGATTGAGTTTGTTTTTCTTTTTACTGATAGGGGCCACAACATTTAAAACATCAGAGCAAATAGAGTTGAAACATATCAAGTGGTTATCAGCATCTAGGAGCTTAATGGTGGAACCATGGCTTGATTCGCAGGTAAACCAGGATATAGTGCCACAAAGTCCTCCTTAGCAGATTCTTTAAAAATTCGAGTTGTCCGTGAATAAGTATGAGGTTTATGTATAGAAGCATTAAGAGGCAGAGAAAACAGAATCGGAAAATGATCCGACAAGCCAGTATTACTGATGCTGATGTCTGATACATGTAGTCCACGTGTTAAGATTAAATCTAAGGTATGTCCCTGGATGTGAGTGTGACCAGACACCCACTGATCCAGGTCAAAAGAGGCAATAAGGTTCAGAAACTCTTTAGAGAGTGGGTTATTATCACAGCATACATGAATGTTAAAATCTCCCAAAATCAAAATTCTGTCATATCTCGTAACAAGATCTCCCACAAACTCAGCAAATTCATTTAAGAAATCCTTATTTGGCAGAGGCGGACGATAAATAAAGGCAAATACCTGAGAGATTGTTGTTGTAGGTTGCACCAATTGCACTTCAAAACTGCGACAAGGGCTAGTTGTTAGACTGCGGCAGGGCAAATGTTTTTTAAACAGTGACGCTAGGCCCCCTCCACGGCCAGATAGCCGCGGTGAGTTAAGGAAAGAGCAATCCTGTGGGACAAGTTCAGTGAATGGACTTAACTCATCCGGCTTAATCCATGTCTCAGTGATAAATAAAATGTCCAAATCCTGCGTCGTGAAGAAATTGTTTATTAAAAATGTCTTGTTCACCACTGACCGGGCGTTGATCAAAGCCGTTTTAAGTGGCAGTGCAGCTTCCTCCAGCTGTGTTGTTTGAGTTAGCGAACAAAGATTGGAATAATTTACTCCGCGACGTCGAAAGCTGGGTGAGATGACGCGCGAAGGTGCGGACGAAGGGCATCCGAGAACAGGTTGAAGCAACCGATGAGAAGAGAAAGACCACGCAAAGGCACCAGCAAGGCGACGCTCACGGGTTAGCACAGGACCAACACACTCTGGTGAAGACCGTGCAAGAGACTTTAAACGAGCAGCAATTCCACCCCGCTTGCCACGCATCCTCCGACGCCGTCGCCTCCAGGAAAACCAGCGGGACACCAGCGCCGCTGTACAGGGAGGTGCTCGCACGCAGGGGGGGGGGGGGGAATCGCCAATATTCATCAACGTCATCCTTGGTTGAGTCGATAGCCATGCGGATGTTTAATAATGTTTGACGATCATACACAAATGACATATTGCAGTCCGAAGTCAGTAGCGACAGACATAAAAACAAACATAAAAAATATAAAAAGACCGAATTTAAAAGTGAGAAGGAGAGCAGCAGACGGCGTGCCACATACAACGGCGCCATCTTTCCCATCAATAGCAATAGCAATATGGAGCGAATTATGTGCCATAATTAAACAAATCCAGCATTTTGCAAACAAACTCGATCTGCTTCACAAAGGAAAACTCGACTCGCAAACAAACAGAGAGCAATGTTCAAATACAAAGATCAATTTGAGCGAAAACGTAGTGGAGTGATATTGTGTTTTACAAATATAAATAAATGAGCCTAAATGATATTTCACAAATAAATACAAACCATCCTACAAATTGTATGTAACCTTTGAACAAATACCAAATCTAGTGCATACAAATGCATACCTGTCTGTTTATGAGATCTCTCGGCTCGATTTTCTCACAAATGTGTTTCCAGGCAGATTTTCTCACAGATGCAGTTGAGTAACTTCCTCCTCCACAACAGTAGATGGCGCTAAGCTAGGGGATTAGTTTAGCTGGTCTCCAGGAGAAGCCCTGAAACGCTTGCTTGCCTGCTGCGTACAGCTGAGGAACATGAGCGGTGAACAGGGGAGTTTCTGTCTTACAATATCTAATTAACCTTTTGAGGTTTTCTTTGCAAAATGTTTATTACATATCTAGACAGAATAGCCTTTAGTAGCACTCCACTCTCTCTAGGATAGTGGGATCTAGCTTGCTACAAGCTCTGCCATCATATGTTGCTTTTTTTATTTTAATTCTACATCGGACTGAAATGACTTAATTAGTGATTATGTCTACTCTGAACTAGTCTATTTCTTTCGTTCTCCATAACTTATTGAGAACATGATGGAGCGGCTTCAATCTCGACTTCAGCACGTTCTCAGTCGGCAACCTCTGGACCGAGACTATTGACAGTGCTTATGCACACAGGAGATGGTGTTGTTCAGTGCATTTTCTGATCTTCTCTTCCTGAGAGTATTGTGGATGATCTCGCAGAACTGTACAGATTAGTAACTGAGGAGAAATCAAATCGTGGAAGTGTTAATGGAGCAGCTGGACGTCCACGCTCTGATGTGTGCAAGATCACCTGCTGCATCTCCTCCATCAAGATCTCCCTGTGCCATGCAGTGCCAGTCTTCTCGGAGTGTCTAGGCGGACAGCGTACAGGCGAATGGCAGATTTAAACATCACTGTTAGAGGTCTATACAGCACTTTATCAGACTCAGAACTTAGGATAACCTTGTTGGTGCAATCAAAGAAAGCATGCCACATGCAGGTGATGGGCTTGTTAAGGGGAGTTTGCAAGCCAGAGGACATCGGGTTCAGTGGGAGAGAGTTAAGGCCTCAGTGTATCGTGTTGACACCATGGGGATCCTCTCCCGCTTGAACATGCTAGTGTGTGCTGTGCGGCGCAAATACTCCGTTGCTGGACCAAAAGCACTTGCACACACTGATACGCACCACAAACTGATCCGGTGAGTGAGTGTCTATCTCTCTGTCTCTACATCTTTCTGTCTGTATCAATCAATCTATCTCAAACTTTTCAATGTTGTCTCAAAGAAATGCTTAATTCTAAAATGAGTTGTCTATTGAATATCTAGGTACAATATAGTCATCTTTGGTGGCATTGATGGATTTTCCAGAAAGGTAATAATATCTTATAAAACACAAGTCAACACAAGGTCAGCTTGACTAAACTCTTTAACTCATTTATATCCTGCATTTTCCCCGATAGATCATGTGCCGCAAATAACAATCTGTCCTCTACAGCCTTGGCCTTCTTCCAGCAGTCCACTGAACATCACGGTATTTTAATAAACAACTAAAACAATAATAGTTGCAGCAACATCTAAATGTGAAATGCATACATACATATAGGTGTGTGTATATATATGTATCAAGTGGAAAATGTGTGTACTGTACGAGTGTGTGTGTGTGTGTGTGTGTGTGTGTGTGTGTGTTCGGTTAACCCTGCTAATTCTAGCATTAAACAGAATTGAGCTGAAATTCCACATGCTGCAGTTTTCAGGTTTATTTGGGTGTCTAAATAAAACCTCCATGCATGATGTTAAAGGGTTAGTTCACCCACAAATGATCATTTAGTCATCATTTACTCAGCCTCATGTCTTTCCAAACTGTATGACTGACTTTCTTCTGTGGAATATAAACAATGTGTTACTAATGAAACAGTTTCGATTCCCATTTATGGACCAAAAAGTCAATGGAAATCAATGGGAATTTCAACTGTTTTCTTACTGACGTTCTTCAAGATTCTTCTTGTGTATTCCACAGAAGAAAGACAGTCATGCAGGCTTTAGGTTTTTAAGAGCGAGTAAATGATGAAAGATTAGAATTTTTCGGTTAACTATCCTGACTCTTCTTATGTGAAGCAACATAAAAACGAAGGCTTTGACTGGAATGTTTAGCATGATTACGGTTGATCAATTCTTCTTCAGAGTAAGAGGTGACCATGGCGTAGAGAACGTGGGCATAGCATGCCTGATGTTCACCGTATGGGGCGCAGGAAGGTCCAGCTTTATTAGCTTTATAACGAGTGTCCACAATCAGAGGCGGGTAGTTTTTCTCCTCTCCTCAAATGGTCTTTTTTTGTTGCTTTAGATGTTTGTAGGACTTAGGTTGTCTATAGGATACTTTGTTTAAATATCCATTGCTTTTAAATGGCAGATGTATTAAGTTTCCTGGCATTAGATTACAGTGTTAAAAACTAGTACAAGTATATTTTTATATTTATATCAAAGTACGTTTTCACTATCTGTTAATCACTTTTTTAAAAATTATGGTGGCTCTAAAACCTGTGCTGTTGATTATCTGCCATTGCTCTTTCTTTTTTTTTTACATGAAACAAAACGTTTGAAATAAGACTAACTTCATTTTAAAACATGTGTCCACCTTATTCCTGACGAGCTTTACTGCTTTCTGGATTATGGGTTATTCCTGACGAGCTCACTGCTTTCCGGATTATGGGTTATTCCTGACGAGCTTTACTGCTTTCCGGATTATGGGTTATTCCTGACGAGCTTTACTGCTTTCTGGATTATGGGTTATTCCTGACGAGCTTTACTGCTTTCTGGATTATGGGTTATTCCTGATGAGCTCACTGCTTTCTGGATTATGGGTTATTCCTGACGAGCTCACTGCTTTCTGGATTATGGGTTATTCCTGACGAGCTTTACTGCTTTCTGGATTATGGGTTATTCCTGACGAGCTCACTGCTTTCTGGATTATGGGTTATTCCTGACGAACTCACTGCTTTCTGGATTATGGGTTATTCCTGACGAGCTCACTGCTTTCTGGATTATGGGTTATTCCTGAGGAGTTTACTGCTTTCTGGATTATGGGTTATTCCTGACGAGCTCACTGCTTTCTGGATTATGGGTTATTCCTGAGGAGTTTACTGCTTTCTGGATTATGGGTTATTCCTGAGGAGTTTACTGCTTTCTGGATTATGGGTTATTCCTGAGGAGTTTACTGCTTTCTGGATTATGGGTTATTCCTGACGAGCTTTACTGCTTTCTGGATTATGGGTTATTCCTGATGAGCTCACTGCTTTCTGGATTATGGGTTATTCCTGACGAGCTTTACTGCTTTCTGGATTATGGGTTATTCCTGACGAGCTCACTGCTTTCTGGATTATGGGTTATTCCTGACGAGCTTTACTGCTTTCTGGATTATGGGTTATTCCTGACGAGCTCACTGCTTTCTGAATTATGGGTTATTCCTGACGAGCTTTACTGCTTTCTGGATTATGGGTTATTCCTGACGAGCTTTACTGCTTTCTGGATTATGGGTTATTCCTGACGAGCTTTACTGCTTTCTGGATTATGGGTTATTCCTGACGAGCTTTACTGCTTTCTGGATTATGGGTTATTCCTGACGAGCTTTACTGCTTTCTGGATTATGGGTTATTCCTGACGAGCTTTACTGCTTTCTGGATTATGGGTTATTCCTGACGAGCTTTACTGCTTTCTGGATTATGGGTTATTCCTGACGAGCTTTACTGCTTTCTGGATTATGGGTTATTCCTGACGAGCTTTACTGCTTTCTGGATTATGGGTTATTCCTGACGAGCTTTACTGCTTTCTGGATTATGGGTTATTCCTGACGAGCTTTACTGCTTTCTGGATTATGGGTTATTCCTGACGAGTTTACTGCTTTCTGGATTATGGGTGGCACTTCCGGTTTGGGGAACTTCCTTTCAAAAACACTGAAACGAATCATTTCAAATCATAAGATTGTCCTACAAATAAAGCGGATCCGTCAGTTTGACTGAATGAGCTGTAAGTTTTCTTTCACGATATATTTTCAGACATCGTGAGAATAGCATAACACTTGGTATTTTAACGTGGTGTTATAAGAATAACTATGGCAAGAGCTCGTTTCAGTTGCTGCGTTCGTTTCCTTGTGATCATTTTCTTTTTTCACTTTGCATTTTGCTGTAAACGTATGAAGAAATGACAACATACTGATCATTTGTGGTCTCTCCTCCCGATTTAGTTCACGATATATGCCATTAATAATGCACGAAGAATCTCACATTTTTCTTCTCAATCCTAACGTCTTCTTTACAGGTTTGTTTTCACAGGTAAATACAATTTATGATGTCAAAATGACGGAAATCACTTTGAAATAGCATCACTCAATGCTGAAGTTAATGAACATTTTTGATTAAGGCAACGTGTGTTACATAACACAGATATTACTACAGTGATATTTAACCCGTCTGTTATTGCTGTGGAAAGAATCGCGCTTTTGGAGTTGTTCATGGTCTCTTGTTGAAAGTACCTTGTTGATGCTTTAACAATTTTAAATGTCCTTTTTAATGTTCGATGGTTGAAGGGTGAGTAGAAGAAAATAATCTCACTGTACCCAACATACAGAAAAAACATGTTCATAAGGCAAGCCTTTCACTGATTGTTTACAGCTTAATGGAAGTTACACCCATAATCCGCACAAAGCGTCATGGGGCGTAGGAATAAGGCGGATACATTGAAAATAATTATTTATAAAATATCACTTTCTCAGGACTGAGAGGCTGTGGAGAGACGTGTGCTGTAACCACCATATATTATAGTGTGCTGCACTCACTGGAAGATGATCTCTGACCTGTCTAACAACATGCATCTCTTTAGTTGCCATTATGTGTTCTTGCCCAGAATACAAGCTAGCCTGGACGCATTTCATGATGGATGGGATAATCACCCAGTTCGAACCGAGGCGAACATGACACATATATAGAAGTCTATATGAGAGGAATGAGAAGCGGTCTTGTTTCTCCAGGTAAAAGCTTTAGTTTCAGTGAATTTGGTCCTCCAGACATCAGTCACATCAAGTCTCTCCAGGAATGGAAAAAAATGATCATCTGAAAAGTGTTTTACATTAAATCGTTTTGTTCATAGTTGATTATACGGCCCTCGTGTGTTTAACAGGACAGTCCAGTGTGCGCTCATGTAGAATATATGCAGGCGCTTTCACACTTGGCTCGATTGCCTGTTCCGAACCCGAGTTCGAGAAAGAGTTAATGCTGTTGATGTGCCTATAGTGTTATTAGGGGATGCTTCTCTCGTATCCTCTTCTCAGATGGGTAATGAAACCATACGCAGAACACAGAGGAACAACACCGGCACAGGCTGTCTTCAGCCACAGGCTAAGCAAGGCACGCATGACCATCGAGAGAGCTTTGGGCCGTCTCAAGGGGAGATGAAGAGGGACGACTGTGACATCAAACATATCAACACTGCCATCACTGCGTGTCATGTGCTTCACACTTTCTGTGACATTCACAATGAGGACTATGATGAAGACAAAGATGAGGACAATGATGAAGACAATGATGAAGACAATGATGAGGACTATGATGAAGACTATGATGAAGACAATGATGAGGACTACGATGAGGACAATGATGAAGACTATGATGAAGACTATGATGAAGACAATGATGAAGACAATGATGAAGACATTGATGAAGACTATGATGAAGACATTGATGAAGACAATGATGAAGACTATGATGAAGACAATGATGAGGACTATGATGAAGACTATGATGAAGACAATGATGAGGACTACGATGAGGACAATGATGAAGACAATGATGAAGACATTGATGAAGACTATGATGAGGACTATGATGAAGACTATGATGAAGACAATGATGAGGACAATGATGAAGACAATGATGAGGACTATGATGAGGACTATGATGAAGACTATGATGGAGTAAACGAGTCCAATGATTCAATGACCTTCAGTCAAACAACACTGCCAACTCAACTAGAGATGTCCTATGCTCTTATTTCTCCAGTGTTTAATTGTGCTCTCCATCTTTTGATAAGATAACTGAACACTGAAACACTGAAACAAGAAACAACTCAAAAATGATTAAAACAAAAAAAACATGATTTAGTGAATTAAGCATGAACTTTCCTTTAACTGTCATCATTTAGTTCATAATTTAAACATGTTTCGTTTTCTATTCATTTCTATGTCATTCATTCTATTAATTTAATTGTATATTCCATTTATTTAATTAAGGTTATTGTGTGAAATATGTTTTAAACAGAGCTGGAAGATCTGTAAAATCACTACTGGATACTCTATATGTGAGCTAGACTAGAGAAATGTACTATTGCTTTAACATATCAATGCAAGTGTTTGTGTATTTCACAACTCATGTTGCTGTTTTGTATGACAACAACTTGTTCACATTATACGTTAATCTGTCAATAAAAAAGAAGGGAGACAAGAAACATGTCAAGAACTTTTACTGAAAGTACAATAAGCAGCTCAAGAATAGACCTGAACTCAGAATAAAGGCACAGTAGGTGAGCCGATTATTAAACACTTCTAGACATGTTCTGATAAAAGCACTGCTCCATATGAAGAGTAAAAGTGTAAATAAGTTATAGTAATATCTGAACAACAATGTAAGGTCAACAAAAAGTGCTCCAGATTCTAACTTTTGATGAACATCCTATTATATTCCTGACGTTCCTCTCGTTGAGCTCAGTAGCGGCGCTCCTCCACATCCAGTTGTCCAGAGACTCTTTCTCCTGATGCTGACGAACTCGCTCAGCCGGCATGAAGTCCTCATATTGTTTCTTCTGTAGTTCTGCATATGACTCCAACATGCTTGTTAGGTCAACCTTGGCCTTTCTCTTCTTGCTGACTGCTCTGGGCCGGATGTTCTCCGCTTGGGTAGAGTTGGGTGGGTCAGATCCTCCTGAAAGGTTGATCAGTAGATATGTCAGATTAACAACTCCACTTGGGTAGAGTTGGGTGGTAAAAATTAATTACCATTTTTAAAAAAGAAATGCAATAAACTGCTTGTTTTTACACCATGCTTTCAGTGACTAACACAATTAAGAATAGGATTATGCATTCATGATTAATGTCCATTTTATCAATTGTATATTTAGTAATAGCATAAGCCACAGGTTAGAGCAATATAGCGTTACTCACTGCTCGTTAGCTCATCTGTAGTTTGGGATGAAGGTTCTGAAGCTGACAGATCTTCTTGTTGGTCGTCAGCATGGAAGGATGGTGTCGGTGGATGCGATTCGCTTATGTTTTGAGGGTCACTTAAAGTAAACCCTTTCCGCTCATTCTGAAGGTGACGCGTGTGCGACAGACGACTGTCCTGACGCCCACATTATACGTCATCAATAGCGGTTCACTTCCGCGGTTTGGTTCGACAGCGTTCACATCAAACCAAACTCTAGCACCAAAAGTGCTAGTGTGAAAGTGCCCTAAATCTCAGTAATCGACACATCACCAGAGCTTTACTCTTATTATTATCCGCTTATACACCTAAAAATGATGGCATTACTCTCACATATGTGTATAACGTCATGAAAGTCAGTTGTTGTGAAGTAAAAGCACAGAGTTAGTGATAAAGTTTCCCTCAGAAAAGCTCCTGTCAGACTCTCTTTGCGAGCGCTGAGTGATCGACGTTTAACAGTTTTGTCTCCATTCACTGAAATAAAGAGCAGCACAGACACCATTAATAACTGAGAGAATGAAGAACACTAATGCCTCATAATCCAAGAAAGACTAAATAAGGCCGAGTCTGAAACTACAGTCTCTACTGAGAATCAAAGCTTGTTGAGATTGAAACAAACACTCGCTGATATCTGATGTCTTCCTTCCAAATGATTCTGTCTAATCTGAGGAGGATTCGTTACCATCAGAAATATTTCACACACTTCAGTCTGTCATATCGACCCTGAACACCTTCTGTGTGTCTTTGATTATAAACACACACAAATATCATCTTTGTCATGTTCATGATAGAGATATTTCAGTGTGAGCTGAGGCACAGAGGCTGGTGTGTGTGTGTGTGTGTGTGTGTGTGTGTGTGTGTGTGTGTGTGTGTGTGTGTGTGTGTGTGTGAGTGTGTGTGTGTCGCTCCTGTCATATAAAGCTGTTGTGCTCGTGGAGATCTAATAAAGGATAAAACACCATCATTTCAGAAGAAGATGTTGTGGTGATGAAGGCAGCAGATTGAGCTCTGAAGCTCCTGAAAGACTGGAATTACACCGTGATCATCTGTGTTTAACAGCGATACTGTGAGTGTGTGTACCGTCGCTGATCTGCACAATTCATTTAGTGTCAGACAGTGTGTGGAGAAATAAAGCACACTATCAGGAGATCGTCTGTGTGTTTCATTCTGCTGATCTCTCGTCACATTCATGATCATTCATACTGTCATCAGTTCACATCAATCATTCTCCTTACTCCAAATAAATGTTCACTTAAATACAATGATGAAGAAACTGGTGTAGAGCCAAATGTATTTACAGTCCAACGTCACAAACCTTCACTGGGTGCATAAATCCAGCCCATAAAGTCCTACAGTAGGAAAAGGATCCGCACACGTCGAATAGGACAAAGACTCTCCAACTGTTGGTTTATTACGCTTCAATAGAGGACACATAAAAGACCTGCAAAAACCTGCTATAAAGTGCTAAACATCTCCTCAATAACTCTAGTTGTCTAGAGTTAATCTCCAAACACTGAAATTCAGCTGAAAATAATGTAAAACAGAAACTAATGTAAAGATCAATGCTATAATAAGAGCTCTACACAGTGTGTAATTATATAAACGATACTGTCAGTCGCCATAGTTACACACATGAAGGAGATCAATGCATTTATTAACATTCAGAAAGCCGTCTTTCTGCTCTGTCTTCAGATCAGTGTAATGATCAGAATAAACACACACACTATTCTCACTGCGACGGCTTGAGCTCTCAGTGTGGCGTTGTGAATGTGCTGTCAATGTCAAATACTGATTTTAAAAGAGCCCATCTGGAGATTCAACGGTCTGATCGATCTTTCATCTGCGGCCCGTCTGACTTACGCTCTCTCTAGAGTTCATGTGTCCTGTGTGTTTCTTTCCTATCAGCTCAATGATGCCACACACTCTCTCAACTACAACAGTCACAGATGTTCCTCTACTGGACACATTTCTCTAGAGTTGATGCTGAAGTTCATGACAGATCATTGTGTTCATCACAACACAGCGGTCAAATGTGTGAAATGAACAGCATCTTTTCTCCAAAGCAATAAGAGCACAAGCTTTGTTGTAGTCCAGACTTTAAAGTTAGGCATCTTTACAGATGATCATTTTAATAAATAGATAAAAACCTGCGCTGACAAACACTTGCAGTGCTGTGGATGTTTTCCAGGAGCCGCTGGAGGAGAAACGTGTGCAAAAGCAGAGCAAAAGCTCCTGGAGACACAAACTGTGCTGCAACTACAGACTAAACCATGACTTGATGGAGCAACATGAGAAGAAATATTCCAGCTCTACATGACGAATCTCACATTCGGCTTCTAAAGCATCAGAACGCTCAGCTGCTTTCATGGGAAGAGCATCACTGGACACTTCTTTTCTGCTCTTTGTTGAAGTGATTTAGACACTCCAGCTGAATAACGTTTAATCGGACAGATTTTGTGGAGCTTCGTTCAGGTGTCCTGACGTTGGAGGAAGGCTGAGACTGTTGTAGAGGACATGAAGCTCAGAGAACATATTCTTCACTGCTAAATATCTGTGCTTCAACATTATTATACAACACATCATATTTCAGCTGTCTTCTATCAGGACAAATAAAGGAAAGGTTCATAAGGACACAGAAATAGTGACACAGAAGTGGCTCAACTTACCCACCATTAGGGGTTAAGAATGTTGTCACTGGAGAATTTGAGTTCAAAATAAATGAAATATTAGTTTTTTTGTGCATTTTCCCATGACAGTCTTACTTTACAGCACATTATTCAGAATGTCTATTCATTAAGAATATTTCCATGCAGTGAAATATCCAAAATATCCAAATGTTAAATTATGACAACAAAATAAAGTTAGAAAAAAATAGCTTTTATTAGATAAAGAGAATATTAAATGTTCCTCATTGCAGTTCACCAAACTGTGTGTGTTTGCAGAAGAATATAATCACATGAAAAGAAGAGCTGGATTCTATTTGCAACAACAATTTTTTTAAAGAAAATTCAACGTTTCATAGTTTATTAAAAACATTTATAAAAATGTACATAATTCACCAACAAGTATGAAATACAGTCAGACAAATATAAATCTTGCTATACATTTGCTTTAACATTAAACTTGTTTTACCTTCCCTGTATTTGAGTTAAAAATAAAAAAGGGGGGAAACGGTCCATTAGCTCACGACAGTCTTACTTTACAGCACATTATTCAGAGTCTATCATTCAGAATATTTCCACTTCTGTGACTGAATTGACGTCGACGTCAGGGTTAGTAGTAGCATTAGCCGTCAGGCAAGTGTTATTTAATACGTTGCTTATACAAATAGCCTACATTTTATTTCAACATATTTCATTCGATTTTTACTCATCTCAGTATAGCAATACAGTTTGCTAAAACATCATTCATTCACACAGAAACGCAATTTAAATTTAAACTGTCTTTTTGCGAGCTGTGGTAAACAGCGCGCATCTCTGCGGCTGCCGTTCATTCATTCACAGAAACGCGATTCACTTGAGAAGAAAAAAAACTTACTACAGTATTCCTCAGCTCAGTCAGATCCTTGCTCCTCGAAATACCCGCACTTCTGAGGTAGATTTTCCATTATTATTATTCCTCACAGCGCTGCGAGACGGTGTAAACAAGTAGGCTACAATGATATGATTAAACTTGTGTTTTCTCGAGCTGATATGGGGGCGTTCACAGGTTTGCTTGGATTGCCAAGCAAAAAATAATACACACTTAACAGAATCGTATGAATGATGTATGAAACTTGTTTGTAATATCAAAGTCAACAGAGCAAAATTAATCTTGTTTGAACTGATAAAAAAAAAGCGAGCCTATTGCGCCGGCGCGATTGTCGACCTCAGGGGGTTAAATAAACTCCTGATGTACTTATAAAACGAGGCATTGGAAAGTTTGTGAGAACAGAACCTATTTGTACTACTGTAGAAGTTTGGTGCCATTCTGGGCATTATTAGTGGGGTAATTTACCAGATACATCATAGGATCCATTAGCGCCTGCACTAAGCCATCCGGCTGATATCTCTAAATAAGCTCTAACTTTAATAATGTTCAACCAAGGGATGTCATGGTGCAAAGGAACCTAGGTTGATTTTACTCCGAACCATCCCTTTAAGTTCAATACTTGAATATAATTATGGGATAAATATGTAGTTCCAGGTCCAGACTGATCATTATTTACCCTTGATCTGTTTTGAATCAGCAAGTGGAAGAAGTCCTCATGTTGTCCTCAGTCCGAGCTGTGAGAGAAAGATGAAACATCAGATTACACAAACACATCAGTTGAGCAAAGAGAAACATTTGAGTTTAACAATTACTTCATTTTTCACATTGAATCCATCATAGTACTAAACAATCACTCCTTACAATGAAAGAAAACATTTAAATGTAATGTTTAAACATTACCTTCCTTGTGTTTGTTCTCCAACTCTTTAGCCAGATTATTCTGGTTCATCTTCCTCAAGATCTTCACTGTGATCTTCACAGCTTCTTCTGGTCCTAAACGTGCCACCATCGTGTCCACTGTGTCAAAGACATCTGCGTTCTGCATTTCAGAAGTTGAAATACGCTCATGATTCTTCAAGTACCACTGAAACTCCTTCAGTTCATCTTTTCCTAGATCCCTCAGTGAGTTCACGAGCAGCTCTTTAACAGACGCCATATTCCTTCGCTGATTCACTTCTGCAGGACAAAAAGAAAAAGGTCTTCAGTATTTGTCACTCTAAACACAGTAAAAGGTGCCATCCACGACCTAGTAAGCTCTCCATGCACTTCGGGAAAGAAGGGCACTGGGGCAGCGGGTTGAGAACCAGCACAGAGATACCAATCATCCAATCGAGACTGAGCGGGACACAATGGAGGGTTCCACTCGAGCCCGACAGCCTCGGCCGCCCAATTCAGCATAGCTGACAGTTCTGGATCCGGCTCGAGCAACGTCACGCTCCCAGAGGGAGATAACGCAGTCAAGTCATCATCTCCAAAACCAGCTCACCCTCTGATGCTGCAATCGGCGTCCTGTCCTCTGGGGGAGCCCCGGGTGAAAGCGAAGGTGAAGGCGATTATAAAGCATTATAGGGCTTGGAAGAGTCAGGACATTTTTTAATATAACTCTGATTGTGTTCGTCTGAAAGAAGAATGTCATATACACCTAGGATGACTCCAAGGTCATTTTCATTTTTTGTTAAACTATTCCTTTAACGCGCTAATTTTGACAGCACTAATATATATATATATGTAGTTGTGTTGTGCTGATTTCATTGTGTTGTGGCTCATTTCGGGTGTGTTGTTCAAATTTCATTGAGATGTGCACTACTGGGCCACCACAAGAAACCCTTACAAGCAGAGATTAAGTTAAGTAAGTGATTCTGATCCACTTCACGTCGGGGTCCTCATCACCCTGTCGGGGTTTATTCTGAGATAACAACCGGCTGGATGTACATTATCACGCTTATTACACGGCTACTTGCCACATAAGTAAATAATTAGACATGAAATATTGATCTGAGTTGAAATATTTTATTAGTTCTTTGAACGCAAAGCTTCCGCGGAGAGAGTTGCTAGCGCGGCAAGTTCACACTAGACCGACATTTAAGAGACATTAAGTAAAGTTAACTAAAGAGTGTTAGTTAGAACAACTGTTGGATTTTACAATGGTAATTCACCAATAAGTAAGAAAAATATAATTAGACCTGGATACAAAAATCACTTTACCTGCAGAAAGCTTACTTAAAATATATATTTTTTTTATTTTTTATTTTTTGCAATGTTATTAGAAATTAATATCTTGAAAGACATGTCATTTCTGTTTTAGAGCAGCTTTACATATATTTTCACCTTGAGCTCATAGTTTATAAATCGTAAAGATGTTCTACAATGTAAAGCTCCTCTTTCTGAAGAATTGAGATTTATTTAGGTTTCACAGTGTCACTATACATACGTATGATATCACAGATCTTTCTCACGCTCTCCTGACTGGTTAAACTGTCATGTGTGATTTCTGAATATTGTTCCTCATGTATTAGTTTCTGCTGACACAGTTTATCTGCAATGATCCCAACAATTTTAAACCCCTGAATGAGATCTGGCCAATGGACATAAAAAAACTGTGATTTACCTTCCTCACTATTCAGACGCGGCTCGTCTCTCTTAGGATGAATCAGATCAAATACATTTTTCTTAATTTTTGCAGTCCAGACAGTCTTCTGATCCTCTTCTCTGATAAGAGCCATTTGAAGATCATTCTCCAGACTTGTGTTGACACTGAAGAAGTTTGGGGGAGTTTCTCTTCTGAGTGTGATCCCTTCTTCAGGATTGATAGTGGAGGCACCAGGAACATCAAGATTGTGTGGCGTCTTCATCCGAAATGGCCTGTCAGGTCTGGGATATGGTATTGGGTAACTTGACTTTTCTTTCTTCTCAACTTTTTCTTCTGCACGTTCATCAAATGGAAAAAGGTAGAGATGTAGAATGAGAGGATCTTTAGAACGCATGTAGAGAAGAAGATCACAGTGTTCTTCCACTCGCATTATCCAACTTATAATTAATGTTTTCAGAGAGAAGGATGGTTGGACAATCTTAGCATGGAATCGGGTCAACTGCACAGGTTCTGTGGTTATTCCCTCGTCTTTTACAGTGAAGACTTTCACAGCATCTTTGAGAGAGGGGTCAGACTCTCCTAAACAGGCGTAATGGGGTAGATGAACTTCCTCCAGTTTCCCTGAGATCACCGTCACGTCAATCACTGGACCGATCCGGTTGCACTGCAGCCTCTCCAGCTCTGCGTTGAGGAAGAGTCCGTCTACGGTACGGTACTGAAGGGTGACGACACAGTCACAGACCCATCGCATTCTGGTCCTGACACACTCGTAACGGCCTGGGTCAGTGCTGACCCTGAACTTTGACCCTCCTTCATCTGTACAGGCCGACGGCTCAATCTGAAGCCACTGATCAGAATCAGCTATATGGACACAAGACTGACAGTTCAGCAGCGGGTGAATATCGAGCCCAGAAGGTTTGGGCTGAGAGAACCTGTGAAGAACCAGAAGAAGGCAGAAGCAAAGAGTCAGCTGCTTTTATTAATCTCAGTTAATGTTATTTTCAATGTTTATTAATACATTATTAAAATCAAAAGTTGTATCTGTCAATATTATTTACTGGACCTGAACTAACATGAACAAACAATGAACAGTTGACTAACTAACGTTAACAAATACAGTTAATGCATTAACGAATGTTAACTAATGGGACCTTATTGTAAAGTATTACCAACAATTCAAAACCAACAACATACAAACAGTTTACTATAAAAACTATTTGTCAGGCAGTTTGACAGAGAGAAAATATAAAGCTAGTATATAATGCTGCGACTGACACCTGTGATGTCACTCACTAATAACAAACAATCTAATATAACAAACACATATATACTATAATGAGAGTTTAATTCACACATAATTGTCCAGTTATGTTTATGTTTAACTAGCCAACATGAACTCTATATTCTCCATCAATAAGCTCAAGCTGAATAATGTGTCAAGTCTTCTATAAATCAGTGTTTTTAACTGTGGATATTTTCACAGAGGTGGACAGATAAAGACCATCAGCAGTCTGGGGTGGACAGAAATGTTCATAATCAAACATAATAAATGAGTTTGACTATAAAGAACTGGACTGTTTTACTGCTTACAACACAACTGTCTACAGTTAATTGTGCTTGATTGTAATTGAGGGAGTGCTGGAATAGATCAAGTAATACTGAGTGAATTTGACTATTTCTGTCTTATTCCTCGTCTGCAGGAATATTAATAGAAAAGAAGATCACACTACAGCTAGAAAATTACAGAAAATTAATAGCAAACTACAGTTTAGAGATCGTGTGTGATCAGGAGCTTTAGAGAAATACCAGTAAATCAGTCTTAAGCCCTATTCACAGAGACCTCACAACTCTGAAACTGAAGGAGAAATAGATTTAGCTCTAAACTAACTAAAATGAAGAATAATGTGTTTATAGTCTCTGTGTAACAGGGTTAAAAAAAGAAATAAATGTTTCTATAAATGTTATGTCTTTCACCAAAATTACTGTTTTGTTCATTTAATAACTGTTTGGTGACCTCTTGTGGCGACATGTGTAATTAGTGGGTCATTTGTCCTTTCACTTGTGAAACCACACCCCTACCCCCAGCAGAGAAGGTTATCCAATGCTGAAGATGGTGGTAGGTAAAATGTGCTCCGCTGAAATGAGTGTTTTTGTAACTAAACATTTGTTAATTTCGCAAATAATATTGAGATAGAGTTTGTGGATGTTATGTAACAATATATAAATTGATGTTGATTGTATGTGACTAACTTTGTGAAGTTTAGATGCAACTTTCTCAATATGAGCGTTGCATGGCTGACGCCATCTTTTCAAATCAAACGCAAATGAATCTCTCATTTTCGTTTGCTTTTGTAGATGCATGTATGTGTAAATGCCCACTGTCGCCAGAGGATATATGTTTTTCCTTGTGTTACAGGTATGTTTTTATTTTTTTTATTTTTTTGATCGACTGTTAAAACTGTTCTATTAAGACAAATTTGCGCTGCATCGCAGTTTGGTGTTTTGAGCAATAGCAGAGAAGGTTATCCAATGCTGAAGATGGTGATGCATGTATGTGTAAATGCCCACTGTCGCCAGAGGATATATGTTTTTCCTTGTGTTACAGTAAACAACGCATGAAACGCAGTTCTCCGTGTCCGTCTGTGATTTCTGTGATTTGAGTGCTGTCGGATGAGAAGCGTTACACTGGTGCCGTGACTCGTCGCATCGCGAAGATCTGCACGACGCAGATTGCCGTGGTTGCTGAATCTTCATCTACTTCATATTTTCATCACGAAATTGAGACAACTGAATGAATAGTGGACTGGTTAGTTGTTCCTTTTGCACTCTGACAGGTACTTTTCAAAACAAGTGGAACCTTTGGTGAACTTTGGACTCAATTCGCCCTTTTTATGTTTTTGTAATCGAATTACATCCGTTTATGCAAGTTTATTTTTGGTTTTGTGTACTTGTGATTTAAAAAAAAAAATCCATTTTCATTCTTTCTTTCTTTCTTTATTTGTTTTTTTTCTCTCTCCCAATTTTTTTATTATTATTATTTTATTTATTTTTCTTTTCTTTTTCTTTCTCCCCTCCTATCCACATTGATTTAATGGCTGAGAAATTTTCTTCAGATTATGATGCTACTAGCCCATTTGTCCCTAGAGGGAGGGGTGTTTTACTTTCTGGGTTGAATAATGGTGGCATGACACGCAATGAGTCATTTTGTGGAGGGGTTGGCAATCTGCAGTTTATGTGTGATAGTGAAAAGGGTACAGGGCGTGGACATACTACAACAAATCCGAGACAATTTTTGGGGGATGGGCCTTTTGTTTCCAGTCCAAGAGCTGATAATACTGACAATGCATTGCAACAATTGACAGATATGATGGGTAGACTCGGAACCCAAATAGGTGATTCGATCATGGCGAGACTCGCTGAAACAGGAGTTGTAAATGCAAATTGTAACTCGCAAGTTAGCAGAGATACAGGCTTTGATAACGTCAGTCAACATACGCCTCAAGTCACAGTTCATGTTAAAACAGACAGAGAACCAGTGTCATTTAAAGGTGACGGCTCTGATAAATACTCTGTCTGTGATTGGATTGAATTGACAAAATCTCAACTAAACAAACAGAAGTGTTCAGTATCCGACCAAGCTGACGAGATAATGTCGAGATTAATGGGCAAGGCAAGGGACATTGTTAAAATTGGGTTGCGGAGTGATGTTTCTCTGGATGTGGTGCGTAACCCTGACATCATCTATTCCATACTGCTCAAGTATTTCAGTGATGCATCTTCTTGTTTGCCTCTGGCTGATTTCTATTCAACATGTCCAGAGCCAAAAGAAAATCCAGTCGACTACTGGATCAGACTTAACAAAGCAGCTGATTTGGCTGAGGAAGGGTTGCGCAGACAGGGTAGAGTTATGGATAATATTAGCATGGAAGTGGCACGTATGTTTGTGAAACACTGCCCTGACCCTGAGTTATCATGCCTCTTTAAGTGCAAGCCGATTGATGAGTGGAATGCAAGAGACATTCAGCGGCGGCTGGATGATTACCAGAGAGACAAAAGAGCGCCATTGAGACAGAGTAGTCCTCATCTCCGTAACCTTGCTGCTGTCGTTCAGTGCAATGACCAATCACAGCCATTTGAACATTGTCTATTGACTGCACAGACAAACTGTTCCAATGTTTCCCTTTCTGCAGACAGTAAGTCATGTGGTACTCATTGTACTGACCCGGTCACTTCCATGGCACAAAGTGTGCGAAAGCCAGATGTGGAGATCTTAGGTCGCATGATAAGTATGCTGGAACAAGTACTAGAGAAGGTGGAGCAAAATAGCAGTGTTCATCCTTCGCACGCTACTTTTAGACAAGGTGATAGACCGAGAATATGTGATGTTTGTCAATCTCGAACACATTCCACCAAAACTCATTGCCTTAGAGAAAGACTGTGTTTCTCTTGTTTTTCCTCAGGACACTCTCACAATGCATGTCCACACAGAGTGTCTGCCCAGCGCAGTCCGACTGGGGGAAACTAATGGACCCGTATATGGTGGGGGGGTGTATGGGTCTAAGCGACGACTCCCATATGGCTGATGTTGACGTTGAAGCTGAATTTACTTTGATCAAAGACTTTTGTGATTCGACTGAAAATGTCATTGTGCAGAACACCAGCAAAATATGCAGAAGCGATAGTTTGTTTTACACACCAATCATCGTGGGGAACAAGTTAACTCTTGGTGGCATGCTCGATAGCGGGTCAATGGCCTGCACAATGAGTGAAAGGGCTGAGGCCAAACTCCTTGAGGCTGGTGTGTTGCAAAAAGAGAATGAATTCAATTTTGATGTAGTTCTAATAGGCTGTGGCGGTAGTCGAGTGAAGCCTAAATCTGCTTATGATGTTGAAATGGAAGTGTATGGCTGCAAGATCAGTGTGCCTACCCTGGTTGTTCCAGGCCAATTGGATGAACTTATAATCGGAACAAACGTAATCAAACATGTGATCCATCAGTCTAAACATTGTGCTGCATACTGGAAAGCATTGTCGAATCCATGTTGGAATGCTGGTTTAGAATCTGAACAGTTTCTTTCCATGTTAGCAGGGGTGGAACGTTGGAAGGGTGGGGAAATTCCAGACAAGATTGGTACAGTCAGATGTACTTCAGCAGTGTGTCTGGAACCTGGCCGTGAATACCTGTTGTGGGGAAAGTTGGATAAGTCTTGTGCCATTTCCCCAGGTAGTACTGTGATAACTGAACCTACTACTTCCAGATCAGCTCCCAGACATGTGTTAGTGGCTAGACTTGTCACACCTTTGTGGGGTGACGGATGGGTGCCACTAAAGCTCATTAACATGTCTCATCAGCAAATTTTGTTGAGACGTAATGCAAAGATTGCTGATGTGTTTGCATGTGTGGCACTTGAAGATATGGAAGATGTTGTACCTACTGGTAAAGATGTTCCTCTGTTGAGCTGTTCTCAGGTGGCTGACTCCACATCAAGCCAGGATAGAGGGGAGAATGCGTTAAATGAGCATCTGCTGCGTGTTGGTCTGGGTGGGTTGGACATTGACTCATGTGAAGTTTCTGAAGGTTGTCGGAAACAACTTCTGGACCTCGTTTTGCAGTACGAGGATATTTTCTCCCGCCATCATCTTGATTGTGGTAAGGCTGAGGGATTCATGCACAGAATTCACCTCACTGATGCCAGACCTTTTCGTTTGCCATATCGGAGAGTGCCCCCGAGTCAGTATCAGGTTCTTCGCAAAGTACTTAATGAGATGGAGGAGAGAGAGATAATTCGGAAGTCTACCAGCGAATTTGCCTCTCCACTGGTGCTGGTTTGGAAAAAGAATGGGGATCTACGTATCTACACTGATTTTAGGTGGCTGAATAAAAGAACGTACAAAGATGCGTACCCACTTCCCCACCAGGCTGATTGCTTGGCTGCACTAGGTGGTAATTGTTTGTTCAGCTCCATGGATCTCACATCGGGATTTTACAACATGCCCTTGCATGTTGATGACAGGAAATACTCGGCTTTCACAACCCCGATGGGGCTATACGAATATAACCGCCTTCCACAGGGTTTATGTAATAGTCCTGGTAGTTTTATGAGAATGATGACTGCAATTTTTGGTGATCAGAACTTCTTAAGTCTCCTCTGTTATCTTGACGATCTTCTCGTTTTCGCTCCTGATGAGAAGATTGCTTTGGAGCGACTGGAAATGGTCTTTAGCAGATTGCGTGGGCACAACTTGAAGCTGTCTCCAAAGAAATGCTATTTTCTCAAAAAATCTGTGAAATTTCTCGGGCACATAGTTAATGAGATGGGTGTCTCTACTGACCCTTGTAAAGTTGAGAGTATTGCAAGAATGACTTGCACTGATCTGATGGAACAGGATGGTGTGACTCCAAGTCAGAAACATATAAGGTCATTTCTTGGCATGGTAAACTATTACCAACATTTCATACCCAAATACTCATCCATTGCTAGACCTCTCTTTGAATTGCTTACAGGACAGACAAGGAAGTCTAAGGGAGGCTGGAGATTGAAGAGATCTTCACAGGCCCATAAGCTGAGTCGTGAGCACTGGACTGGAGACCATGTCAGGGCCTTTGAGATGTTAAAGTCGTCCCTTCTTAATAGTGTGGTTCTAGCACATCCGAACTTTGATAAGCCTTTTGTGCTTTCCACTGATGCTTCATTGGATGGCATTGGGGCTGTTATTTCTCAAGTGCAAGAGGGCGACACTATTGCTAGACCAATCGCATTCGCTAGTAAATCGCTGTCTCGGTCTCAGAGGAACTATCCTGCTCATAGATTAGAATTTCTGGCCTTAAAATGGGCAGTGTGTGACAAGTTTAGCCATTGGCTAAGAGGTACCAAATTCACTGTCTGCACTGATAATAATCCGCTGACCCATATTATGACCAAGCCAAAATTGGATTGTTGTGAGCAGAGATGGGTGGCGAAGTTAGCCAGTTATGATTTCGACATCAAATATGTCCCAGGCTCTCAGAATTCAGTTGCTGATGCTTTGAGCCGTGTGCCCTTTGTGAATGTGGGTCACAGGTTGCTGAATGAATCGTTTGCTCGACTTAGGTGCAATATGAAGGAGATGTCTGATGGCTCTGTGCAGAATGCTTTTAGGCAGGCAGTGAATGGTGCTGATCATTTCACTCACATTAATTCTGTCGTCCAGAATTCTACATTTGTGCCAAGTGATGTTGTTTCAGCGGTCCTGCAGTCTCACAATGAGTGGGAAGCTGGTGTGTGAGTCCGCGCTCTGACAACTTTGCAGAGTTTGCCCCAGATGGTCGACATTGATTTTGATTTTTCCCCTGCTTATTCGGTGAAGGAACTTTGTGACAAACAACACAGTGACAGAATTCTCTCTCGTGTTTTGGAGTATGTTGAGAGATGCCGTAGGCCTTCGAGGAGAGAGAGAGCAAATGAGCCTGCTGCAGTTGTGAGATATTTGAAGCATTGGGAGAAACTTAAGATTGTCGATGGGGTGCTTTACAGGGTGTCTAGGGACAGCTTGATGAGGATGAAGCGATTTCAGTTTGTGGTACCCGACTCTCTCAGAGCTGAGGTGATGAAAGGCACTCATGACCTCGCAGGTCATCAGGGTCAGTTCAGAACCCTCAGCCTGGTGAGACAACGGTTTTTCTGGTTGCATTTAGACAGGGATGTGCGTGAATATGTGTGTCATTGCCAGCGATGTGTCGTCAGTAAGACTGTTGAACCAGATGGCAGAGCTCCTCTGGCGAATATACAGTCCGGCAGGCCTCTGCAGATTGTCTGCATTGACTTCTGGTCAGCAGAAAATTCACAAAACAAATCTGTTGATGTCCTTGTTGTGACTGATCATTTCACTAGACTGGCACAGGCCTTCCCATGTAAAAATCAATCAGCCAAGGAGGTAGCCAGGGTTCTATGGGATAAATACTTCTGTATCTACGGGTTTCCGGAGAGAATTCACTCCGATCAAGGAGCTACTTTCGAAAGTAACCTCATCAGTGAACTTCTCAAAGTTTCAGGTGTAAAGAAATCTCATACAACCCCGTATCACCCAATGGGAAACGGTGCTGTTGAACGTTTCAACAGGACGCTTGGTAATATGATTCGTGCATTACCCCCTGTCGAAAAACATGATTGGCCAAGACGGTTACAGACTCTCACTTTCATGTATAATTGTACAGTGCATGAGACTACAGGGTTTGCCCCTTTTTATCTCATGTTTGGGAGGGTCCCCAGTCTGCCCGTGGATATGATGTTTCGAAGTGTTTTGAGTGATTCCACATTATCAGATTTCTCTAAGTATGTGTCCACCTTGTCAAAGGATCTTTCTGAAGCTATGAACATAGCTCAAAAACTCGCTTCTAAGGAGCAACACCGCCATGCTGTGTTGTACAATAGAAAGGCAAAGGGGTCTGATATTGGCGTCTCTGATCGCGTGCTATTGGCAAACCGTGCTGAAAGGGGGAAGAAAAAAATTGCTGATCGTTGGGAATCAATTGTGTATACTGTGATTGAAAAATTTCCTAGCACACACACATTCAGAATTCAGAATACTTTCACTGGTCAGGAAAAAGTAGTTCACCGTAATTTGTTGTTATTGGCCAACTTTCTTCCAGTGACTGGTATTCGCTATAATGATTCAGGATCTCTGCCCTCTTCTAGTAATGCCGACGTTGATGACCCTTCATCAATTGAGAATCCCCCTTTGCATGATACCAATTTGTGCAGTCAGGATGAGAATACTGTTGATGGTGTTTCTGATGGTAGTTGTTCAGATGAGCCTGTCAATGCAAGTCTTAATGTTGATGTGAGTGTTGTCCCCATTCCGGATGAATCTTTGCCTACATTAGACGAATCTGATGTCTGTGAACGCACAGAAGCGGCCTGTTCGGGCTCATGTGTCACTGACTGTGTCGATAGAACTCTGGAATGGGTTTCTCAGTTACCTGATGATAATTCTGATCGAGCTGGTCCTGATTTATCCAGCGAAGTGTCTCATCCTGTCAAAGTAACCGATGATTCTGATGGGATGGAAGGAATGTCAGTTGGATTTACTACTCTTCCAGAGCAGTCTTCTGTTATTGCTACACCACCAGACCTGCAGTGTGATCTAAGTGGTAGTCAGTCGGTTCAAGAGCAACTCAATGATGACATATCACTTGGATTTGCTCGAGTGACATCTCGATTTGGACGTATTGTTAAGCCGGTGAACAGACTGATATATACTATGTCAAGACAAGATCTAAGTTATGACCCTAAAGGTTATGTTAAAACCATTTGTAAGTCAGTTGTTCAAGCTCTTCGAGAGTAGTGTTAAAAGTTAACAAGATTTTTGTTTGTGAATGCTCTAATTCCGTGTGAACAAGTTTTTTTTATTTTTTTTTATTTATTTTTTTTACTTTTCTTTCTAAAAGTTGTAAGGAAATGTACACACTTGTATTGTATAATCAGTGGCAGGGTAGTGGGGTGTAAAATGGGCATCCTGCAGCCAGTTGTGGGTTGGGACTATGGCGCCAGTCTCTTCTCATTTCGTCCTTACGGGATACTTTGATAGTTGGCAGTTGTTTTTCATTGGAACCTGTCTTGTCTTGGTGAACCTTTTGTGTGTATTTTGTTACTGATATTTATAAAATTTTGGTGAAATTCAGCAGGGGTGGATGTAACAGGGTTAAAAAAAGAAATAAATGTTTCTATAAATGTTATGTCTTTCACCAAAATTACTGTTTTGTTCATTTAATAACTGTTTGGTGACCTCTTGTGGCGACATGTGTAATTAGTGGGTCATTTGTCCTTTCACTTGTGAAACCACACCCCTACCCCCAGCAGAGAAGGTTATCCAATGCTGAAGATGGTGGTAGGTAAAATGTGCTCCGTTGAAATGAGTGTTTTTGTAACTAAACATTTGTTAATTTCGCAAATAATATTGAGATAGAGTTTGTGGATGTTATGTAACAATATATAAATTGATGTTGATTGTATGTGACTAACTTTGTGAAGTTTAGATGCAACTTTCTCAATATGAGCGTTGCATGGCTGACGCCATCTTTTCAAATCAAACGCAAATGAATCTCTCATTTTTGTTTGCTTTTGTAGATGCATGTATGTGTAAATGCCCACTGTCGCCAGAGGATATATGTTTTTCCTTGTGTTACAGGTATGTTTTTATTTTTTTTATTTTTTTTATCGACTGTTAAAACTGTTCTATTAAGACAAATTTGCGCTGCGTCGCAGTTTGGTGTTTTGAGCAATAGCAGAGAAGGTTATCCAATGCTGAAGATGGTGATGCATGTATGTGTAAATGCCCACTGTCGCCAGAGGATATATGTTTTTCCTTGTGTTACAGTAAACAACGCATGAAACGCAGTTCTCCGTGTCCGTCTGTGATTTCTGTGATTTGAGTGCTGTCGGATGAGAAGCGTTACATCTGCACAGGAGAGACTCTGTGTTGTTTCAAAACAAAGGAAAATATGTATTTATTGGTACTGGCCAAAACATGTTGTGCAATATCAGCATATGGAGTATCAGCACAAACCCAATATGGTGCATCTCTAGTGTTTAGTGATGTATGAAGAACAGAGGATTGAACTATTATTCAGTCTGGAGAAATCCTTCACTAAGACACAGTATATTTCACTCACCCGGTTGTGTGTGTATCACTGGTGTTTCTCTCAGGACGCTGTTTAATGTCACACAGAGACACTGAGGAGTTATAATCATAAACCCCAAATCCAGCATAGAGGGGTTCAGTGAATGTGGAGTTGAGTGTGTGTAAGTGTGTGAGTGTGTGTGTGTCAGAGACGCTGTAGAAGGACAGAGTGCCGGCCGACACGTCCACATACACTCCTGCTCTCTTAGAGGATGAAGAGACGGCAGGAATAACAGTTCTGTTATTATTGTGATGGACAGAGAATCTGTTATTAGAGCAGATCAGCCTCCAGGATTTGTCATTGGATCCAAACACACAGTAACTCCCTCCTTTCCTGCTGATTCCTTTATATGACACTGATATTTCAGCAGATTCGCTCCATTCAGCCTCCCAGTAACAGCGTCCAGTCAGACTCTCTCCACACAGAACCTGAGGAACATCATCAAATCTCTCTGGATGATCGGGATACGGCTGACGCTCAAACACACACTTCACTGTCCTGTTCTCATCAGACAGAATGAGAAGAGTGTGTGCTGTGTTTGGATCCAGTGTGAGATCACAGGCATCTGAACACAAGAAGAGAAACATTTCACTAAATGACACAAATCAACAATAAATCACTAAATGATTGTGTGTGTGTGTGTGTGTGTAGACCTACATTTGTGTAATCCTGCTGTCATTCTGAACTCTCCACAATGATCCACACTATAAAACACACACATGATTCACATTCATTACTAGAGGAAACACAAGAAAGTGTGTGTGTGTGTGTGTGTGTGAGCATCATCCTCTCTTTGAACGCAAGTGTGTGTGTTTGTGTGTGTGTGTGTGCATCATCCTCCCTTTGAACGCAAGTGTGTGTGTGTGTGTGTGTGTGTGCATCATCCTCCCTTTGAACGCAAGTGTGTGTGTGTGTGTGTGTGCATCATCCTCCCTTTGAACGCAAGTGTGTGTGTGTGTGTGTGCATCAGCCTCCCTTTGAACGCAAGTGTGTGTGTGTGTGTGCATCATCCTCCCTTTGAACGCAAGTGTGTGTGTGTGTGTGTGTGTGTGTGCATCAGCCTCCCTTTGAACGCAAGTGTGTGTGTGTGTGTGCATCATCCTCCCTTTGAACGCAAGTGTGTGTGTGTGTGTGTGTGTGCATCATCCTCCTTTTGAAGGCGAGTGTATGTGTGTGTGTGTGTGTGCATCATCCTCCCTTTGAACGCAAGTGTGTGTGTGTGTGTATCTCATCCTCCTTTTGAAGGCGAGTGTGTGTGTGTGTATCATCCTCTCTTTCAACGCAAGAGTGTGTGTGTGTGTGTGTGTGTGTGTGCATCAGCCTCCCTTTGAACGCAAGTGTGTGTGTATGTGTGTGTGTGTGTGTGTGTGTGTGTGTGTGCATCATCCTCCCTTTAAACGCAAGAGTGTGTGTGTGTGTATCTCATCCTCCTTTTGAAGGCGAGTGTGTGTGTGTGTGTGTGTGCGCGTGCGCATCATCCTCCCTTTGAATGCAAGTGTGTGTGTGTGTGTGTATCATCCTCTCTTTGAACGCAAGAGTGTGTGTGTGTGCATCAGCCTCCCTTTGAACGCAAGTGTGTGTGTGTGTGTGTGTGTGTGTGCATCAGCCTCCCTTTGAATGCAAGTGTGTGTGTGTGTGTGTGTGTGTGCATCAGCCTCCCTTTGAACGCAAGTGTGTGTGTGTGCATCAGCCTCCCTTTGAACGCAAGTGTGTGTGTGTGTGTGTGCGCAACAGCCTCCCTTTGAACGCAAGAGTGTGTGTGTGTGAGTGTGTGCGCATCAGCCTCCCTTTGAACGCAAGAGTGTGTGTGTGTGTGTGTGTGTGCATCAGCCTCCCTTTGAACGCAAGAGTGTGTGTGTGTGTGTGTGTGCGCATCAGCCTCCCTTTGAACGCAGGAGTGTGTGTGTGTGTGTGTGTGTGTGCATCAGCCTCCCTTTGAACGCAAGTGTGTGTGTGTGTGTGTGTGTGTGCATCAGCCTCCCTTTGAACGCAGGAGTGTGTGTGTGTGTGTGTGTGTGTGTGTGTGTATGTGTGTGCGCATCAGCCTCCCTTTGAACGCAAGAGTGTGTGTGTGTGCGTGTGCATCATCCTCCTTTTGAAGGCGAGTGTGTGTGTGTGCGCATCATCTTCCCTTTAAACACAAGAGTGTGTGTGTGTGTGTGTGTGTGCATCATCCTCCCTTTGAACGCAAGTGTGTGTGTGTGTGTGTGTGTGTGTGTGTGTGTGTGTGTGCATCATCCTCCTTTTGAAGGCGAGTGTATGTGTGTGTGTGTGTGTGTGTGTGCATCATCCTCCCTTTTGAAGGCGAGTGTATGTGTGTGTGTGTGTGTGTGCATCATCCTCCCTTTGAACGCGCAAGTGTGTGTGTGTGTGTGTGTGTGTGTGCATCATCCTCCCTTTTGAAGGCGAGTGTATGTGTGTGTGTGTGCATCATCCTCCCTTTGAACGCAAGAGTGTGTGTGTGTGTGTGTGTGTGTGCATCAGCCTCCCTTTGAACGCAAGTGTGTGTGTGTGTGCACCAGCCTCCTTTTGAACGCAAGAGTGTGTGTGTGTGTGCACCAGCCTCCCTTTGAACGCAAGTGTGTGTGTGTGTGTGTGTGCATCAGCCTCCTTTTGAACGCAAGTGTGTGTGTGTGTGTGTGTGTGTGTGTGTGTGTGTGTGCATCAGCCTCCCTTTGAACGCAAGTGTGTGTGTGTGTGTGTGCACCAGCCTCCCTTTGAACGCAAGTGTGTGTGTATGTGTGTGTGTGTGTGTGTGTGTGTGCATCATCCTCCCTTTAAACGCAAGAGTGTGTGTGTGTGTGTATCTCATCCTCCTTTTGAAGGCGAGTGTGTGTGTGTGTGTGCGCGTGCGCATCATCCTCCCTTTGAATGCAAGTGTGTGTGTGTGTGTGTGTGTGTGTGTGTGTATCATCCTCTCTTTGAACGCAAGAGTGTGTGTGTGTGCATCAGCCTCCCTTTGAACGCAAGTGTGTGTGTGTGTGTGTGTGTGTGTGTGCATCAGCCTCCCTTTGAATGCAAGTGTGTGTGTGTGTGTGTGTGCATCAGCCTCCCTTTGAACGCAAGTGTGTGTGTGTGCATCAGCCTCCCTTTGAACGCAAGTGTGTGTGTGTGTGTGTGCGCATCAGCCTCCCTTTGAACGCAAGAGTGTGTGTGTGTGAGTGTGTGCGCATCAGCCTCCCTTTGAACGCAGGAGTGTGTGTGTGTGTGTGTGTGCATCAGCCTCCCTTTGAACGCAAGAGTGTGTGTGTGTGTGTGTGTGCGCATCAGCCTCCCTTTGAACGCAGGAGTGTGTGTGTGTGTGTGTGTGTGTGCATCAGCCTCCCTTTGAACGCAGGAGTGTGTGTGTGTGTGTGTGTGTGTGTGTGTGTATGTGTGTGCGCATCAGCCTCCCTTTGAACGCAAGAGTGTGTGTGTGTGCGTGTGCACCATCCTCCTTTTGAAGGCGAGTGTGTGTGTGTGCGCATCATCCTCCCTTTAAACGCAAGAGTGTGTGTGTGTGTGTGTGCATCATCCTCCCTTTGAATGCAAGTGTGTGTGTGTGTGTGTGCATCATCCTCCCTTTGAACGCAAGTGTGTGTGTGTGTGTGTGTGTGTGTGCATCATCCTCCCTTTGAACGCAAGTGTGTGTGTGTGTGTGTGTGTGTGTGTGCATCATCCTCCTTTTGAAGGCGAGTGTATGTGTGTGTGTGTGTGTGTGTGCATCATCCTCCCTTTTGAAGGCGAGTGTATGTGTGTGTGTGTGTGTGTGCATCATCCTCCCTTTGAACGCGCAAGTGTGTGTGTGTGTGTGTGTGTGTGTGTGCATCATCCTCCCTTTTGAAGGCGAGTGTATGTGTGTGTGTGTGTGTGCATCATCCTCCCTTTGAACGCAAGAGTGTGTGTGTGTGTGTGTGTGTGAATCAGCCTCCCTTTGAACGCAAGTGTGTGTGTGTGCACCAGCCTCCTTTTGAACGCAAGAGTGTGTGTGTGTGTGTGCACCAGCCTCCCTTTGAACGCAAGTGTGTGTGTGTGTGTGTGTGCATCAGCCTCCTTTTGAACGCAAGTGTGTGTGTGTGTGTGTGTGTGTGTGCATCAGCCTCCCTTTGAACGCAAGTGTGTGTGTGTGTGTGCACCAGCCTCCCTTTGAACGCAAGTGTGTGTGTGTGTGTGCATCAGCCTCCCTTTGAACGCAAGTGTGTGTGTGTGTGTGTGTGTGTGTGCACCAGCCTCCCTTTGAACGCAAGTGTGTGTGTGTGTGTGTGTGTGTGTGTGCATCAGCCTCCCTTTGAACGCAAGTGTGTGTGTGTGTGTGTGTGTGTGTGTGTGTGCATCAGCCTCCCTTTGAACGCAAGTGTGTGTGTGTGTGTGTGTGCATCAGCCTCCCTTTGAACGCAAGTGTGTGTGTGTGTGCATCATCCTCCCTTTGAACGCAAGTGTGTGTGTGTGTGTGTGTGTGTGCACCAGCCTCCCTTTGAACGCAAGTGTGTGTGTGTGTGTGTGTGCATCAGCCTCCCTTTGAACGCAAGTGTGTGTGTGTGTGTGTGTGCACCAGCCTCCCTTTGAACGCAAGTGTGTGTGTGTGTGTGTGCACCAGCCTCCCTTTGAACGCAAGTGTGTGTGTGTGTGTGTGTGCACCAGCCTCCCTTTGAACGCAAGTGTGTGTGTGTGTGTGTGTGTGCACCAGCCTCCCTTTGAACGCAAGTGTGTGTGTGTGTGTGTGTGTGCGCATCAGCCTCCCTTTGAACGCAAGTGTGTGTGTGTGTGTGCACCAGCCTCCCTTTGAACGCAAGTGTGTGTGTGTGTGTGTGTGCATCAGCCTCCCTTTGAACGCAAGTGTGTGTGTGTGTGTGCGCACCAGCCTCCCTTTGAACGCAAGTGTGTGTGTGTGTGTGTGTGCATCAGCCTCCCTTTGAACGCAAGTGTGTGTGTGTGTGTGTGTGCACCAGCCTCCCTTTGAACGCAAGTGTGTGTGTGTGTGTGTGCGCACCAGCCTCCCTTTGAACGCAAGTGTGTGTGTGTGTGCACCAGCCTCCCTTTGAACGCAAGTGTGTGTGTGTGTGTGTGTGTGCACCAGCCTCCCTTTGAACGCAAGAGTGTGTGTGTGTGTGTGCGCGCACCAGCCTCCCTTTGAACGCAAGTGTGTGTGTGTGTGTGTGCATCAGCCTCCCTTTGAACGCAAGTGTGTGTGTGTGTGTGTGTGCATCAGCCTCCCTTTGAACGCAAGTGTGTGTGTGTGTGTGTGTGCGCACCAGCCTCCCTTTGAACGCAAGTGTGTGTGTGTGTGCACCAGCCTCCCTTTGAACGCAAGTGTGTGTGTGTGTGTGTGTGTGCATCAGCCTCCCTTTGAACGCAAGTGTGTGTGTGTGTGTGTGTGCGCACCAGCCTCCCTTTGAACGCAAGTGTGTGTGTGTGTGCATCAGCCTCCCTTTGAACGCAAGTGTGTGTGTGTGTGTGCATCAGCCTCCCTTTGAACGCAAGTGTGTGTGTGTGTGTGTGTGCATGCATCATCCTCCCTTTGAACGCAAGTGTGTGTGTGTGTGTGTGTGTGTGCGCATCAGCCTCCCTTTGAACGCAAGTGTGTGTGTGTGTGTGTGTGTGTGCATCAGCCTCCTTTTGAACGCAAGTGTGTGTATGTGTGTGTGTGTGTGTGTGTGTTAGGGTGACCACCCGTCCCGCTTAGCGCGTGCGCGCACAGCGTTTGAAGCCCAATTCATGCGTCCCGCAAATTGAGACCGTGTCACGCATAATCTATGCTTGCTCAAAAAAAGTTGGTCGCTCTATATACTCGAGCCCCAAGCAGACAAACGAACATTACTTGACATTTCAGCACGCTATTGTTGCCACACCCACCCCTCAGTTGAACTGCTGACTAGGTTGTTGTCAACTTTTTCGTTGTTGTCATGACAGCGCACGCACGCGCATACCAGACACACTGGGAAGGAAGGAACTTTTAGATGCGCGCTTTCCAATTCGAAAAATTCGAGAAAGAGACTGTCTGAGAGGCACCGTCATCATCAATTAAAAAGCGAAGGTGTGGGTACAAGAAAGACTGGGAAAATGAATATTTGTGGCTGAAAGGTGTTGAGGGGGATACCGAGAGGGCTTTTTGTGACCTTTGCAAAACGTCCTTCTCAATCGGACATGGAGGGGAATACGATGTCAATCGTATTTTTTTTAAATACTTTTTTTTTTTACTGTTCCTGTGGTGTTGAGCAACTACAATTCCTGTTAATCCTATAATTTTATATTATAATTTATTTAAAGTGAATAAATTGTAATGAAAAATAAATAAAATTAAATAGTAAATCTTAAGTGGAAGTACATCTGTCAATTCATTGAATGTTCAAAATATTATGAATCTTTATTTAGAAAAAAAATACACATTGGTTGGCCTATTCATGAGCATACATCAGCAATTACTCATGTTTAGGGGAATAGGGCATTATTACCATGTAAGGTGGTATGTGCTAGAAATGGGTAAACCACTATCAGTGAGTCTGCCCGTGGGGCACCGCCGCGCCAGGCAGTGTCCCACATTGTCCCTCAGAAACATACCCCTTGTCCCCCCTTGGGCTTATTAGCAGGTGGTCACCCTAGTGTGTGTGCATCATCCTCCTTTTGAACGCAAGTGTGTGTGTGTGTGTGCATCAGCCTCCCTTTGAACACAAGTGTGTGTATGTGTGTGTGTGTGTGTGTGTGTGCATCATCCTCCTTTTGAACGCAAGTGTGTGTGTGTGTGTGCATCAGCCTCCCTTTGAACGCAAGTGTGTGTGTGTGTGTGTGTGCATCAGCCTCCTTTTGAACGCAAGTGTGTGTGTGTGTGTGTGTGTGTGTGCATCAGCCTCCCTTTGAACGCAAGTGTGTGTGTGTGTGTGTGTGTGCACCAGCCTCCCTTTGAACGCAAGTGTGTGTGTGTGTGTGTGTGCACCAGCCTCCCTTTGAACGCAAGTGTGTGTGTGTGTGCAGCAGCCTCCCTTTGAACGCAAGTGTGTGTGTGTGTGTGTGTGTGTGTGTGTGTGTGTGTGTGCATCATCCTCCCTTTGAACGCAAGTGTGTGTGTGTGTACACCAGCCTCCCTTTGAACGCAAGTGTGTGTGTGTGTGTGTGTGCGCATCAGCCTCCCTTTGAACGCAAGTGTGTGTGTGTGTGTGCACCAGCCTCCCTTTGAACGCAAGTGTGTGTGTGTGTGTGTGTGTGTGTGCATCAGCCTCCCTTTGAACGCAAGTGTGTGTGTGTGTGTGCGCACCA